>NW_027445662.1:0-330000 GCF_035582795.1 Mycteria americana
GCAGATATAAGAAAGAGATGACAAAAGGTAGGGGGCGAGGATGGCATGACAATCTCACAGTTCTTCTCAATGGCATCTAAGGTACGTAATAATCGGGAGGAAATAGAAGAGAAGGAGAAGCGGGGGACGAGTAACGCTGCAAGCTTCTTTGTTGGCTGCCTTGAGGGAAGACCAGGAAAAAAGGGAGAGAAAATACAGGAGGTGAATTTTGTGGGTGAGGAAGGGGCTGTAGAAATAATAGTAGAAATGGTTATGACATTCCCCTGGGAATGCATCGGCATGCAAATTGTAAGCAAGAGGGCCGTTGGAAAAAAATTGTCCGTGCCGTCTGAGTAATGGGGAAAGAGAGACAGAAGCAGCCGTTGGAGTCATGCCGGAGATTGGGTTGGAGTGAAGGGGGCCGGAGGAATCTCTTAAAATTTCCCCAGACGATCCTCTGGTTCCAGTCAAGCTGGGGAATGAAAGAAGAGATTTTTGTATTTTTCATTGATAGTGGAGGCACACATGCTGTAGTAAGTAGTTGTAGGGGACCCTTAAGTAGAAGTAAAAGAAGCGTTGTTGGTGCAAGAGGGAAGAAGACTTTAAGGCTGTTTTTACAACCTATGGAATGTTCCATTGGAAATACTAAATTAACTCCTGAATTCCTTTAGATGCCAGAATGCCCCCTACCATTGCTTGGGTGGCATTTACTTGTAAACTGAATGCACGGCTAAGTTCCTCTGAAGACTCTGTTCAGTTGACTCTGTTCAGCCCGCAGGGGACCTCTCCTCTTTGTGGCGGATGCCAGCCTGAACGGGACCTCGCCTGTTTGGGGCACACGGATGGCGGGCGCTGTCGCCAAAAGGCAAAGCAGGGTCATAGCAGAGTTTTCCATTTCTGGGGATGGGCTCAGCCGTCCCCCGCACCAATTTCTCCTATGTAGCAATGGGGATGGTAGCTTTCTTCTGTTTTCTTGACGAACAAGAGGATGATGGAGCACGTGACAAGAGCACGATCTTTTTCTCTTCCTTTGGCAGTACAGGCACCCAAGGCCAGCCTGCATTCAAGGAACAGCATGGGGATATCTGTGTCGAGCGTTAGCAGAGGAAGGAAGCTTCTTTTGGAGGCTGAGGCGATGAAGCAGAGTCCTTAATTGTTCTGTTTGATTTTCAGCATGGGTGCGGGGAGGGCCTGGGACATGCAAAACATGGTCCCGGACGAGGGGAGCTGTCTGTTACGTGGGAGGCTGTGAGAGCTATCACGGACACCACTGGACTGGCATCCTGTAAGGATGCTTTCACATGTTCTCTTGTTTAGAGGCCAACCTCGGCTTTGGGCTGTAAACTAAAGTCTGCCAGGCCGGTGCCAGCTTGGCGGCAGCATCTGCCCACGGCAGCACCAGCTTGGTGGTGGTGTGTGCCCATGCCTGTGCCAGGTTGCTGGCTGTGCCTGGCTTGTGAGGGTTGAGGTAATTGGCCCCCTGTTCCCCATGGCGTGGGCTCCAGCTGTGGCCCGGGGCAGCACAGGTGGGACCCATGAGGTGAGGATGGGGCTGGGCCCAGGGTTTCAAAAGGGCTGAGGATGGGGCTGGCCCTGCTGTATCCGCCATTATTTTAGTCAGATCCTGCATCATTCCGCTCAGTTAAAGGCTCACGAGAATTACTTAACGTTTGCATTGGGAAGTCCTGCTTCAAACAATGAATTTTCAACAAAATGGTTTTGACGCTAGTCAATGAACTCCTGTAATACTGCAGCAAAATGACATTTTTAGTGGTTGTTGAATCTCAGAGTGATAACATAGGCGTCCCTGTTTGAGCCCTTACCGCAAGCATTGCAATGTTTGTTTCCACCCTGCTCGGTTCTTTTGTGAAGGTGTGTAGCTATGGGAGGTGCGTTATTGCCAAGGTGCTACGGCGCCGATGCTCTGGCTGTTGGCAGAATGGGCAAAGCGGAAGGCTCTGTGGCTAGGGGAGAATGGCGTGGACGTGCTGCTGCTCTCTCTGTTGCACCAGAATTTCGACGGCTGGGTTGGGCTGCTAAATCAATGGAACGACTGGAAGAAATTTCAGAAAAGTGAGTACTCTCCTGTCTTTATCTTTGAAAGTCGTTGTCTTTCTACAGACCCCTGTCCATGGCTTAGCTATTTGATTGGCGTGAAACAGACCCAGAATTTTGCTTTAAGTGGTGTTCTGATTCGCTGAAATCCCCCGTAGGTAGAGAGCAAGAATTACAAATGTAGCTTGGTGGTTGAAGTTCTCGGGGTTTCTGTGAAAGCTAACTTGCCAGAATGCGTAGGAAGCAGCCTGAATTCCAGTAGAGATACTGCATAAAAGGCCCTTTTCTTGACAGGAAAAGAGCTTCACGAAACGTCGGCGCTGTTTGCCGTAGGGCCTCCGACATACTTGTTCAGTCATCGTGGGCTTTGTGCCGTTCCCGCAGGCACGATCTTGAACAAGTTTTGTACGGCAGCTGGTATCTTAGCTGACTTTCTATCTCGCGCTTGGTTGCTTGTACCTGCTCAAAACTGACTGTAGTGTCAAATGAACCCACAGGAAAATGTCCTCAACTCGCGCTGGTAGGGCAAGCCCGCTGTAGTTGATAAAATCGGAAAATAGCACCACGTTTTGAAACATTTGCCTTGCGAGGACGAGGGCTGTCTCCTGGTAGGCAGCTGAATTCTGTGACTGATTCCACCGGTCCGCTCTGGCACTTGAAGGAGGCAGTCCCTAAGCCAACGCAATCTCAGGTGGGGGTCGTTTGGGTTTTTCTAATCATTTCTTAGGGATATGAGGCTTGCGTGGGTGTTTAGCTTGCCCTGTTCTTTCTGTTCCTAATTCTGAACGCACTGACTGGCATAAAAGAACGGTCGTCTTGTAGTCTGACGGTGTCGTCTACCAGGAGCTGGTGGAAGGTCAGGGCTTACGTCAAACTGATAAGGAGGATTGAGTCTGGGAAGTGGAACGTCTAAACAAGAATTACTGTCCTTGGGAGAGAAGCACATCCTGAAGAAATAGGTAAGCTAATGGAAATGTTTTGGGAACCATCCGAAACAACTAGTAGGAGTGTGATAAGAAGCACCCTCCGCCAAACTATCCTCCTTATGATACTAAAAGTCACAGCCCTCGAGCTGGAGACACCAGCCCAAGCAGAGCGCCCTCGCCTCTGAGCGTGCGCAGCATGTTAAAGTCGCGCTGTAGCTTGAAGTTGAAATAAGAGAAATGTAGACAATAGAAAACTGCTTTGTGTAATTACTTATGCATATGCATAGCTAGACCGTATCAATACTGTACTTGTAGGAGCGAACTTTGTGCTAGCTTTGCGGAGCTACCACCTAGCACCCATCTCTGCGCAGACATGCCATAAAAACACCTCTGCCCTGTGTGTATATTGGCGTCCCGCACACCGGGTAAACGACCTCACGCTTGTGGGATAGCAGTTTTGACACCCCAGATGGGACCGAGCTGACAGCCTCGCCCGGTTCGTCTTGCCGCATCCGACGGGGAGAAGAGGCCTGAGCGGACTCCAGCGCGCACCGACCTGTTGCCTGGGGACTCCTTCAGCTCCTCTCCTGCGGTCGGGCGGTAAGTGACAAAACGGTGCAATGCTCCTGAAAAGAGGTGTTTTTTGGGGCTAGGAGAAAAGGGGGTAGGGGCCAAGACGTCTCGGGAAGCAGGCGGCCTGTGTTCTGTTCTGGGCTCTGCATAAGACGCACCAGGAAAGACAGGTGGCCGTAGCAGAGTTCTGTTTGTTTCTCCACGCTGTCCTGTTCTGAGTAACGGAGGGAGACGTCCCTCGTTCTGGTTTGTATAGAAATGCTGGGTTTTTCGGTACCGGTATGGGTGCTGCTGCTTCCCAGGAGGCAGCCCTTTGCTCTCCTCTAGGATGCATCCTGAAGCATTGCAAGAAATTTGGGGGAGATGCCATGACTAAAAATCAGCTAAAACGATATTGTAATCAACGGTGGCCACGATATCCATGGGAAGATGGTGAAAAACAGCCTGAGAATGGATCCTTGAAATATAACACTATATCGGAATTAGTGTTGTGTTGTCTGAGAACTGAAAAATGGCATGAAATGCCTTCTGTGGATATGTTTTTTTTCGTTAAGGCGCGATTGGGATATTAGGAAGAAAGGTGGCTTAGTGGATTCTAAACATCAGATTGGCATATATGTGTTAAAAGAGAAAAAGGGAAAACCTCGTTGTATTGAATGGGAAAATTCAGAAGAGGATATTCAGCTGTTGGTAGCTCCCCCCAAACAGCCCAAATCTGATAGCTCAAGTGGTGATGGAGTTGTGAGTGCTATCTGTAAAAGAACAAGGGGAGAGAAACCCATAGTTTGAGCTCCCCTCAGACAGGCTGCAGGGCCTGAGGGAGCACCGGTATCCGTACACGTACCTTTTACTGCTTCTGATTTATTAAACTGCAAACGGGCAGTGGGATCCTATGGAAACAATCCAGAAGGAATGTATAGTACTGTTAATCACGACTCCTAGTCCTAACCGGGGAGATGTACAGGCTCTCCTAGAATATTTGTTTACCGCTGAGGAGAGGAGAACAATTTTAGAGAAGGCTAGAGAGGGACTGATCCAACAAGGCGGGGTGGGGTGCCTAATACCAATATGTACCTCCCGAAAGAGGATCCGGAGTGGGATCCAAACACACAAGTGTGAGGGATTAGAGAGGGGAAAGGAATATCAGAAGTTAATTTTGTATGGGATTCAACACGGAGTGCAAAAGCCTAAGAATTTAGCTAAACTATCTGAAGTAAGGCAGGGGGATAAGGAAACCCCGTCAGCCTTCTCTGAGAGATTGTGTGAAGTAGCTCGAAAATGGACCGATCGGGATCCGGAAGATGATAGCAATTCAAAGTTATTTAACACGCTGTTTATTGGTCAAGCAGCAGCAGCAGATATAAGAAAGAGATGACAAAAGGTAGGGGGCGAGGATGGCATGACAATCTCACAGTTCTTCTCAATGGCATCTAAGGTACGTAATAATCGGGAGGAAATAGAAGAGAAGGAGAAGCGGGGACGAGTAACGCTGCAAGCTTCTTTGTTGGCTGCCTTGAGGGAAGACCAGGAAAAAAGGGAGAGAAAATACAGGAGGTGAATTTTGTGGGTGAGGAAGGGGCTGTAGAAATAATAGTAGAAATGGTTATGACATTCCCCTGGGAATGCATCGGCATGCAAATTGTAAGCAAGAGGGCCGTTGGAAAAAAATTGTCCGTGCCGTCTGAGTAATGGGGAAAGAGAGACAGAAGCAGCCGTTGGAGTCATGCCGGAGATTGGGTTGGAGTGAAGGGGGCCGGAGGAATCTCTTAAAATTTCCCCAGACGATCCTCTGGTTCCAGTCAAGCTGGGGAATGAAAGAAGAGATTTTTGTATTTTTCATTGATAGTGGAGGCACACATGCTGTAGTAAGTAGTTGTAGGGGACCCTTAAGTAGAAGTAAAAGAAGCGTTGTTGGTGCAAGAGGGAAGAAGACTTTAAGGCTGTTTTTACAACCTATGGAATGTTCCATTGGAAATACTAAATTAACTCCTGAATTCCTTTAGATGCCAGAATGCCCCCTACCATTGCTTGGGTGGCATTTACTTGTAAACTGAATGCACGGCTAAGTTCCTCTGAAGACTCTGTTCAGTTGACTCTGTTCAGCCCGCAGGGGACCTCTCCTCTTTGTGGCGGATGCCAGCCTGAACGGGACCTCGCCTGTTTGGGGCACACGGATGGCGGGCGCTGTCGCCAAAAGGCAAAGCAGGGTCATAGCAGAGTTTTCCATTTCTGGGGATGGGCTCAGCCGTCCCCCGCACCAATTTCTCCTATGTAGCAATGGGGATGGTAGCTTTCTTCTGTTTTCTTGACGAACAAGAGGATGATGGAGCACGTGACAAGAGCACGATCTTTTTCTCTTCCTTTGGCAGTACAGGCACCCAAGGCCAGCCTGCATTCAAGGAACAGCATGGGGATATCTGTGTCGAGCGTTAGCAGAGGAAGGAAGCTTCTTTTGGAGGCTGAGGCGATGAAGCAGAGTCCTTAATTGTTCTGTTTGATTTTCAGCATGGGTGCGGGGAGGGCCTGGGACATGCAAAACATGGTCCCGGAGAGGGGAGCTGTCTGTTACGTGGGAGGCTGTGAGAGCTATCATGGACACCACTGGACTGGCATCCTGTAAGGATGCTTTCACATGTTCTCTTGTTTAGAGGCCAACCTCGGCTTTGGGCTGTAAACTAAAGTCTGCCAGGCCGGTGCCAGCTTGGCGGCAGCATCTGCCCACGGCAGCACCAGCTTGGTGGTGGTGTGTGCCCATGCCTGTGCCAGGTTGCTGGCTGTGCCTGGCTTGTGAGGGTTGAGGTAATTGGCCCCCTGTTCCCCATGGCGTGGGCTCCAGCTGTGCCCGGGGCAGCACAGGTGGGACCCATGAGGTGAGGATGGGGCTGGGCCCAGGGTTTCAAAAGGGCTGAGGATGGGGCTGGCCCTGCTGTATCCGCCATTATTTTAGTCAGATCCTGCATCATTCCGCTCAGTTAAAGGCTCACGAGAATTACTTAACGTTTGCATTGGGAAGTCCTGCTTCAAACAATGAATTTTCAACAAAATGGTTTTGACGCTAGTCAATGAACTCCTGTAATACTGCAGCAAAATGACATTTTTAGTGGTTGTTGAATCTCAGAGTGATAACATAGGCGTCCCTGTTTGAGCCCTTACCGCAAGCATTGCAATGTTTGTTTCCACCCTGCTCGGTTCTTTTGTGAAGGTGTGTAGCTATGGGAGGTGCGTTATTGCCAAGGTGCTACGGCGCCGATGCTCTGGCTGTTGGCAGGAATGGGCAAAGCGGAAGGCTCTGTGGCTAGGGGAGAATGGCGTGGACGTGCTGCTGCTCTCTCTGTTGCACCAGAATTTTGACGGCTGGGTTGGGCTGCTAAATCAATGGAACGACTGGAAGAAATTTCAGAAAAGTGAGTACTCTCCTGTCTTTATCTTTGAAAGTCGTTGTCTTTCTACAGACCCCTGTCCATGGCTTAGCTATTTGATTGGCGTGAAACAGACCCAGAATTTTGCTTTAAGTGGTGTTCTGATTCGCTGAAATCCCCCGTAGGCAGAGAGCAAGAATTACAAATGTAGCTTGGTGGTTGAAGTTCTCGGGGTTTCTGTGAAAGCTAACTTGCCAGAATGCGTGGGAAGCAGCCTGAATTCCAGTAGAGATACTGCATAAAAGGCCCTTTTCTTGACAGGAAAAGAGCTTCACGAAACGTCGGCGCTGTTTGCCGTAGGGCCTCCGACATACTTGTTCAGTTCATCGTGGGCTTTGTGCCGTTCCCGCAGGCACGATCTTGAACAAGTTTTGTACGGCAGCTGGTATCTTAGCTGACTTTCTATCTCGCGCTTGGTTGCTTGTACCTGCTCAAAACTGACTGTAGTGTCAAATGAACCCACAGGAAAATGTCCTCAACTCGCGCTGGTAGGGCAAGCCCGCTGTAGTTGATAAAATCGGAAAATAGCACCATGTTTTGAAACATTTGCCTTGCGAGGACGAGGGCTGTCTCCTGGTAGGCAGCTGAATTCTGTGACTGATTCCACGGTCCGCTCTGGCACTTGAAGGAGGCAGTCCCTAAGCCAACGCAATCTCAGGTGGGGGTCGTTTGGGTTTTTCTAATCATTTCTTAGGGATATGAGGCTTGCGTGGGTGTTTAGCTTGCCCTGTTCTTTCTGTTCCTAATTCTGAACGCACTGACTGGCATAAAAGAACGGTCGTCTTGTAGTCTGACGGTGTCGTCTACCAGGAGCTGGTGGAAGGTCAGGGCTTACGTCAAACTGATAAGGAGGATTGAGTCTGGGAAGTGGAACGTCTAAACAAGAATTACTGTCCTTGGGAGAGAAGCACATCCTGAAGAAATAGGTAAGCTAATGGAAATGTTTTGGGAACCATCCGAAACAACTAGTAGGAGTGTGATAAGAAGCACCCTCCCGCCAAACTATCCTCCTTATGATACTAAAAGTCACAGCCCTCGAGCTGGAGACACCAGCCCAAGCAGAGCGCCCTCGCCTCTGAGCGTGCGCAGCATGTTAAAGTCGCGCTGTAGCTTGAAGTTGAAATAAGAGAAATGTAGACCAATAGAAAACTGCTTTGTGTAATTACTTATGCATATGCATAGCTAGACCGTATCAATACTGTACTTGTAGGAGCGAACTTTGTGCTAGCTTTGCGGAGCTACCACCTAGCACCCATCTCTGCGCAGACGTGCCATAAAAACACCTCTGCCCTGTGTGTATATTGGCGTCCCGCACACCGGGTAAACGACCTCACGCTTGTGGGATAGCAGTTTTGACACCCCAGATGGGACCGAGCTGACAGCCTCGCCCGGTTCGTCTTGCCGCATCCGACGGGGAGAAGAGGCCTGAGCGGACTCCAGCGCGCACCGACCTGTTGCCTGGGGACTCCTTCAGCTCCTCTCCTGCGGTCGGGCGGTAAGTGACAAAACGGTGCAATGCTCCTGAAAAGAGGTGTTTTTTGGGGCTAGGAGAAAAGGGGGTAGGGGCCAAGACGTCTCGGGAAGCAGGCGGCCTGTGTTCTGTTCTGGGCTCTGCATAAGACGCACCAGGAAAGACAGGTGGCCGTAGCAGAGTTCTGTTTGTTTCTCCACGCTGTCCTGTTCTGAGTAACGGAGGGAGACGTCCCTCGTTCTGGTTTGTATAGAAATGCTGGGTTTTTCGGTACCGGTATGGGTGCTGCTGCTTCCCAGGAGGCAGCCCTTTGCTCTCCTCTAGGATGCATCCTGAAGCATTGCAAGAAATTTGGGGGAGATGCCATGACTAAAAATCAGCTAAAACGATATTGTAATCAACGGTGGCCACGATATCCATGGGAAGATGGTGAAAAACAGCCTGAGAATGGATCCTTGAAATATAACACTATATCGGAATTAGTGTTGTGTTGTCTGAGAACTGAAAAATGGCATGAAATGCCTTCTGTGGATATGTTTTTTTTCGTTAAGGCGCGATTGGGATATTAGGAAGAAAGGTGGCTTAGTGGATTCTAAACATCAGATTGGCATATATGTGTTAAAAGAGAAAAAGGGAAAACCTCGTTGTATTGAATGGGAAAATTCAGAAGAGGATATTCAGCTGTTGGTAGCTCCCCCCAAACAGCCCAAATCTGATAGCTCAAGTGGTGATGGAGTTGTGAGTGCTATCTGTAAAAGAACAAGGGGAGAGAAACCCATAGTTTGAGCTCCCCTCAGACAGGCTGCAGGGCCTGAGGGAGCACCGGTATCCGTACACGTACCTTTTACTGCTTCTGATTTATTAAACTGCAAACGGGCAGTGGGATCCTATGGAAACAATCCAGAAGGAATGTATAGTACTGTTAATCACGACTCCTAGTCCTAACCGGGGAGATGTACAGGCTCTCCTAGAATATTTGTTTACCGCTGAGGAGAGGAGAACAATTTTAGAGAAGGCTAGAGAGGGACTGATCCAACAAGGCGGGGTGGGGTGCCTAATACCAATATGTACCTCCCGAAAGAGGATCCGGAGTGGGATCCAAACACACAAGTGTGAGGGATTAGAGAGGGGAAAGGAATATCAGAAGTTAATTTTGTATGGGATTCAACACGGAGTGCAAAAGCCTAAGAATTTAGCTAAACTATCTGAAGTAAGGCAGGGGGATAAGGAAACCCCGTCAGCCTTCTCTGAGAGATTGTGTGAAGTAGCTCGAAAATGGACCGATCGGGATCCGGAAGATGATAGCAATTCAAAGTTATTTAACACGCTGTTTATTGGTCAAGCAGCAGCAGCAGATATAAGAAAGAGATGACAAAAGGTAGGGGGCGAGGATGGCATGACAATCTCACAGTTCTTCTCAATGGCATCTAAGGTACGTAATAATCGGGAGGAAATAGAAGAGAAGGAGAAGCGGGGACGAGTAACGCTGCAAGCTTCTTTGTTGGCTGCCTTGAGGGAAGACCAGGAAAAAAGGGAGAGAAAATACAGGAGGTGAATTTTGTGGGTGAGGAAGGGGCTGTAGAAATAATAGTAGAAATGGTTATGACATTCCCCTGGGAATGCATCGGCATGCAAATTGTAAGCAAGAGGGCCGTTGGAAAAAAATTGTCCGTGCCGTCTGAGTAATGGGGAAAGAGAGACAGAAGCAGCCGTTGGAGTCATGCCGGAGATTGGGTTGGAGTGAAGGGGGCCGGAGGAATCTCTTAAAATTTCCCCAGACGATCCTCTGGTTCCAGTCAAGCTGGGGAATGAAAGAAGAGATTTTTGTATTTTTCATTGATAGTGGAGGCACACATGCTGTAGTAAGTAGTTGTAGGGGACCCTTAAGTAGAAGTAAAAGAAGCGTTGTTGGTGCAAGAGGGAAGAAGACTTTAAGGCTGTTTTTACAACCTATGGAATGTTCCATTGGAAATACTAAATTAACTCCTGAATTCCTTTAGATGCCAGAATGCCCCCTACCATTGCTTGGGTGGCATTTACTTGTAAACTGAATGCACGGCTAAGTTCCTCTGAAGACTCTGTTCAGTTGACTCTGTTCAGCCCGCAGGGGACCTCTCCTCTTTGTGGCGGATGCCAGCCTGAACGGGACCTCGCCTGTTTGGGGCACACGGATGGCGGGCGCTGTCGCCAAAAGGCAAAGCAGGGTCATAGCAGAGTTTTCCATTTCTGGGGATGGGCTCAGCCGTCCCCCGCACCAATTTCTCCTATGTAGCAATGGGGATGGTAGCTTTCTTCTGTTTTCTTGACGAACAAGAGGATGATGGAGCACGTGACAAGAGCACGATCTTTTTCTCTTCCTTTGGCAGTACAGGCACCCAAGGCCAGCCTGCATTCAAGGAACAGCATGGGGATATCTGTGTCGAGCGTTAGCAGAGGAAGGAAGCTTCTTTTGGAGGCTGAGGCGATGAAGCAGAGTCCTTAATTGTTCTGTTTGATTTTCAGCATGGGTGCGGGGAGGGCCTGGGACATGCAAAACATGGTCCCGGAGAGGGGAGCTGTCTGTTACGTGGGAGGCTGTGAGAGCTATCATGGACACCACTGGACTGGCATCCTGTAAGGATGCTTTCACATGTTCTCTTGTTTAGAGGCCAACCTCGGCTTTGGGCTGTAAACTAAAGTCTGCCAGGCCGGTGCCAGCTTGGCGGCAGCATCTGCCCACGGCAGCACCAGCTTGGTGGTGGTGTGTGCCCATGCCTGTGCCAGGTTGCTGGCTGTGCCTGGCTTGTGAGGGTTGAGGTAATTGGCCCCCTGTTCCCCATGGCGTGGGCTCCAGCTGTGGCCCGGGGCAGCACAGGTGGGACCCATGAGGTGAGGATGGGGCTGGGCCCAGGGTTTCAAAAGGGCTGAGGATGGGGCTGGCCCTGCTGTATCCGCCATTATTTTAGTCAGATCCTGCATCATTCCGCTCAGTTAAAGGCTCACGAGAATTACTTAACGTTTGCATTGGGAAGTCCTGCTTCAAACAATGAATTTTCAACAAAATGGTTTTGACGCTAGTCAATGAACTCCTGTAATACTGCAGCAAAATGACATTTTTAGTGGTTGTTGAATCTCAGAGTGATAACATAGGCGTCCCTGTTTGAGCCCTTACCGCAAGCATTGCAATGTTTGTTTCCACCCTGCTCGGTTCTTTTGTGAAGGTGTGTAGCTATGGGAGGTGCGTTATTGCCAAGGTGCTACGGCGCCGATGCTCTGGCTGTTGGCAGGAATGGGCAAAGCGGAAGGCTCTGTGGCTAGGGGAGAATGGCGTGGACGTGCTGCTGCTCTCTCTGTTGCACCAGAATTTCGACGGCTGGGTTGGGCTGCTAAATCAATGGAACGACTGGAAGAAATTTCAGAAAAGTGAGTACTCTCCTGTCTTTATCTTTGAAAGTCGTTGTCTTTCTACAGACCCCTGTCCATGGCTTAGCTATTTGATTGGCGTGAAACAGACCCAGAATTTTGCTTTAAGTGGTGTTCTGATTCGCTGAAATCCCCCGTAGGTAGAGAGCAAGAATTACAAATGTAGCTTGGTGGTTGAAGTTCTCGGGGTTTCTGTGAAAGCTAACTTGCCAGAATGCGTAGGAAGCAGCCTGAATTCCAGTAGAGATACTGCATAAAAGGCCCTTTTCTTGACAGGAAAAGAGCTTCACGAAACGTCGGCGCTGTTTGCCGTAGGGCCTCCGACATACTTGTTCAGTCATCGTGGGCTTTGTGCCGTTCCCGCAGGCACGATCTTGAACAAGTTTTGTACGGCAGCTGGTATCTTAGCTGACTTTCTATCTCGCGCTTGGTTGCTTGTACCTGCTCAAAACTGACTGTAGTGTCAAATGAACCCACAGGAAAATGTCCTCAACTCGCGCTGGTAGGGCAAGCCCGCTGTAGTTGATAAAATCGGAAAATAGCACCACGTTTTGAAACATTTGCCTTGCGAGGACGAGGGCTGTCTCCTGGTAGGCAGCTGAATTCTGTGACTGATTCCACCGGTCCGCTCTGGCACTTGAAGGAGGCAGTCCCTAAGCCAACGCAATCTCAGGTGGGGGTCGTTTGGGTTTTTCTAATCATTTCTTAGGGATATGAGGCTTGCGTGGGTGTTTAGCTTGCCCTGTTCTTTCTGTTCCTAATTCTGAACGCACTGACTGGCATAAAAGAACGGTCGTCTTGTAGTCTGACGGTGTCGTCTACCAGGAGCTGGTGGAAGGTCAGGGCTTACGTCAAACTGATAAGGAGGATTGAGTCTGGGAAGTGGAACGTCTAAACAAGAATTACTGTCCTTGGGAGAGAAGCACATCCTGAAGAAATAGGTAAGCTAATGGAAATGTTTTGGGAACCATCCGAAACAACTAGTAGGAGTGTGATAAGAAGCACCCTCCCGCCAAACTATCCTCCTTATGATACTAAAAGTCACAGCCCTCGAGCTGGAGACACCAGCCCAAGCAGAGCGCCCTCGCCTCTGAGCGTGCGCAGCATGTTAAAGTCGCGCTGTAGCTTGAAGTTGAAATAAGAGAAATGTAGACCAATAGAAAACTGCTTTGTGTAATTACTTATGCATATGCATAGCTAGACCGTATCAATACTGTACTTGTAGGAGCGAACTTTGTGCTAGCTTTGCGGAGCTACCACCTAGCACCCATCTCTGCGCAGACATGCCATAAAAACACCTCTGCCCTGTGTGTATATTGGCGTCCCGCACACCGGGTAAACGACCTCACGCTTGTGGGATAGCAGTTTTGACACCCCAGATGGGACCGAGCTGACAGCCTCGCCCGGTTCGTCTTGCCGCATCCGACGGGGAGAAGAGGCCTGAGCGGACTCCAGCGCGCACCGACCTGTTGCCTGGGGACTCCTTCAGCTCCTCTCCTGCGGTCGGGCGGTAAGTGACAAAACGGTGCAATGCTCCTGAAAAGAGGTGTTTTTTGGGGCTAGGAGAAAAGGGGGTAGGGGCCAAGACGTCTCGGGAAGCAGGCGGCCTGTGTTCTGTTCTGGGCTCTGCATAAGACGCACCAGGAAAGACAGGTGGCCGTAGCAGAGTTCTGTTTGTTTCTCCACGCTGTCCTGTTCTGAGTAACGGAGGGAGACGTCCCTCGTTCTGGTTTGTATAGAAATGCTGGGTTTTTCGGTACCGGTATGGGTGCTGCTGCTTCCCAGGAGGCAGCCCTTTGCTCTCCTCTAGGATGCATCCTGAAGCATTGCAAGAAATTTGGGGGAGATGCCATGACTAAAAATCAGCTAAAACGATATTGTAATCAACGGTGGCCACGATATCCATGGGAAGATGGTGAAAAACAGCCTGAGAATGGATCCTTGAAATATAACACTATATCGGAATTAGTGTTGTGTTGTCTGAGAACTGAAAAATGGCATGAAATGCCTTCTGTGGATATGTTTTTTTTCGTTAAGGCGCGATTGGGATATTAGGAAGAAAGGTGGCTTAGTGGATTCTAAACATCAGATTGGCATATATGTGTTAAAAGAGAAAAAGGGAAAACCTCGTTGTATTGAATGGGAAAATTCAGAAGAGGATATTCAGCTGTTGGTAGCTCCCCCCAAACAGCCCAAATCTGATAGCTCAAGTGGTGATGGAGTTGTGAGTGCTATCTGTAAAAGAACAAGGGGAGAGAAACCCATAGTTTGAGCTCCCCTCAGACAGGCTGCAGGGCCTGAGGGAGCACCGGTATCCGTACACGTACCTTTTACTGCTTCTGATTTATTAAACTGCAAACGGGCAGTGGGATCCTATGGAAACAATCCAGAAGGAATGTATAGTACTGTTAATCACGACTCCTAGTCCTAACCGGGGAGATGTACAGGCTCTCCTAGAATATTTGTTTACCGCTGAGGAGAGGAGAACAATTTTAGAGAAGGCTAGAGAGGGACTGATCCAACAAGGCGGGGTGGGGTGCCTAATACCAATATGTACCTCCCGAAAGAGGATCCGGAGTGGGATCCAAACACACAAGTGTGAGGGATTAGAGAGGGGAAAGGAATATCAGAAGTTAATTTTGTATGGGATTCAACACGGAGTGCAAAAGCCTAAGAATTTAGCTAAACTATCTGAAGTAAGGCAGGGGGATAAGGAAACCCCGTCAGCCTTCTCTGAGAGATTGTGTGAAGTAGCTCGAAAATGGACCGATCGGGATCCGGAAGATGATAGCAATTCAAAGTTATTTAACACGCTGTTTATTGGTCAAGCAGCAGCAGCAGATATAAGAAAGAGATGACAAAAGGTAGGGGGCGAGGATGGCATGACAATCTCACAGTTCTTCTCAATGGCATCTAAGGTACGTAATAATCGGGAGGAAATAGAAGAGAAGGAGAAGCGGGGACGAGTAACGCTGCAAGCTTCTTTGTTGGCTGCCTTGAGGGAAGACCAGGAAAAAAGGGAGAGAAAATACAGGAGGTGAATTTTGTGGGTGAGGAAGGGGCTGTAGAAATAATAGTAGAAATGGTTATGACATTCCCCTGGGAATGCATCGGCATGCAAATTGTAAGCAAGAGGGCCGTTGGAAAAAAATTGTCCGTGCCGTCTGAGTAATGGGGAAAGAGAGACAGAAGCAGCCGTTGGAGTCATGCCGGAGATTGGGTTGGAGTGAAGGGGGCCGGAGGAATCTCTTAAAATTTCCCCAGACGATCCTCTGGTTCCAGTCAAGCTGGGGAATGAAAGAAGAGATTTTTGTATTTTTCATTGATAGTGGAGGCACACATGCTGTAGTAAGTAGTTGTAGGGGACCCTTAAGTAGAAGTAAAAGAAGCGTTGTTGGTGCAAGAGGGAAGAAGACTTTAAGGCTGTTTTTACAACCTATGGAATGTTCCATTGGAAATACTAAATTAACTCCTGAATTCCTTTAGATGCCAGAATGCCCCCTACCATTGCTTGGGTGGCATTTACTTGTAAACTGAATGCACGGCTAAGTTCCTCTGAAGACTCTGTTCAGTTGACTCTGTTCAGCCCGCAGGGGACCTCTCCTCTTTGTGGCGGATGCCAGCCTGAACGGGACCTCGCCTGTTTGGGGCACACGGATGGCGGGCGCTGTCGCCAAAAGGCAAAGCAGGGTCATAGCAGAGTTTTCCATTTCTGGGGATGGGCTCAGCCGTCCCCCGCACCAATTTCTCCTATGTAGCAATGGGGATGGTAGCTTTCTTCTGTTTTCTTGACGAACAAGAGGATGATGGAGCACGTGACAAGAGCACGATCTTTTTCTCTTCCTTTGGCAGTACAGGCACCCAAGGCCAGCCTGCATTCAAGGAACAGCATGGGGATATCTGTGTCGAGCGTTAGCAGAGGAAGGAAGCTTCTTTTGGAGGCTGAGGCGATGAAGCAGAGTCCTTAATTGTTCTGTTTGATTTTCAGCATGGGTGCGGGGAGGGCCTGGGACATGCAAAACATGGTCCCGGAGAGGGGAGCTGTCTGTTACGTGGGAGGCTGTGAGAGCTATCATGGACACCACTGGACTGGCATCCTGTAAGGATGCTTTCACATGTTCTCTTGTTTAGAGGCCAACCTCGGCTTTGGGCTGTAAACTAAAGTCTGCCAGGCCGGTGCCAGCTTGGCGGCAGCATCTGCCCACGGCAGCACCAGCTTGGTGGTGGTGTGTGCCCATGCCTGTGCCAGGTTGCTGGCTGTGCCTGGCTTGTGAGGGTTGAGGTAATTGGCCCCCTGTTCCCCATGGCGTGGGCTCCAGCTGTGGCCCGGGGCAGCACAGGTGGGACCCATGAGGTGAGGATGGGGCTGGGCCCAGGGTTTCAAAAGGGCTGAGGATGGGGCTGGCCCTGCTGTATCCGCCATTATTTTAGTCAGATCCTGCATCATTCCGCTCAGTTAAAGGCTCACGAGAATTACTTAACGTTTGCATTGGGAAGTCCTGCTTCAAACAATGAATTTTCAACAAAATGGTTTTGACGCTAGTCAATGAACTCCTGTAATACTGCAGCAAAATGACATTTTTAGTGGTTGTTGAATCTCAGAGTGATAACATAGGCGTCCCTGTTTGAGCCCTTACCGCAAGCATTGCAATGTTTGTTTCCACCCTGCTCGGTTCTTTTGTGAAGGTGTGTAGCTATGGGAGGTGCGTTATTGCCAAGGTGCTACGGCGCCGATGCTCTGGCTGTTGGCAGGAATGGGCAAAGCGGAAGGCTCTGTGGCTAGGGGAGAATGGCGTGGACGTGCTGCTGCTCTCTCTGTTGCACCAGAATTTTGACGGCTGGGTTGGGCTGCTAAATCAATGGAACGACTGGAAGAAATTTCAGAAAAGTGAGTACTCTCCTGTCTTTATCTTTGAAAGTCGTTGTCTTTCTACAGACCCCTGTCCATGGCTTAGCTATTTGATTGGCGTGAAACAGACCCAGAATTTTGCTTTAAGTGGTGTTCTGATTCGCTGAAATCCCCCGTAGGCAGAGAGCAAGAATTACAAATGTAGCTTGGTGGTTGAAGTTCTCGGGGTTTCTGTGAAAGCTAACTTGCCAGAATGCGTGGGAAGCAGCCTGAATTCCAGTAGAGATACTGCATAAAAGGCCCTTTTCTTGACAGGAAAAGAGCTTCACGAAACGTCGGCGCTGTTTGCCGTAGGGCCTCCGACATACTTGTTCAGTCATCGTGGGCTTTGTGCCGTTCCCGCAGGCACGATCTTGAACAAGTTTTGTACGGCAGCTGGTATCTTAGCTGACTTTCTATCTCGCGCTTGGTTGCTTGTACCTGCTCAAAACTGACTGTAGTGTCAAATGAACCCACAGGAAAATGTCCTCAACTCGCGCTGGTAGGGCAAGCCCGCTGTAGTTGATAAAATCGGAAAATAGCACCATGTTTTGAAACATTTGCCTTGCGAGGACGAGGGCTGTCTCCTGGTAGGCAGCTGAATTCTGTGACTGATTCCACCGGTCCGCTCTGGCACTTGAAGGAGGCAGTCCCTAAGCCAACGCAATCTCAGGTGGGGGTCGTTTGGGTTTTTCTAATCATTTCTTAGGGATATGAGGCTTGCGTGGGTGTTTAGCTTGCCCTGTTCTTTCTGTTCCTAATTCTGAACGCACTGACTGGCATAAAAGAACGGTCGTCTTGTAGTCTGACGGTGTCGTCTACCAGGAGCTGGTGGAAGGTCAGGGCTTACGTCAAACTGATAAGGAGGATTGAGTCTGGGAAGTGGAACGTCTAAACAAGAATTACTGTCCTTGGGAGAGAAGCACATCCTGAAGAAATAGGTAAGCTAATGGAAATGTTTTGGGAACCATCCGAAACAACTAGTAGGAGTGTGATAAGAAGCACCCTCCCGCCAAACTATCCTCCTTATGATACTAAAAGTCACAGCCCTCGAGCTGGAGACACCAGCCCAAGCAGAGCGCCCTCGCCTCTGAGCGTGCGCAGCATGTTAAAGTCGCGCTGTAGCTTGAAGTTGAAATAAGAGAAATGTAGACCAATAGAAAACTGCTTTGTGTAATTACTTATGCATATGCATAGCTAGACCGTATCAATACTGTACTTGTAGGAGCGAACTTTGTGCTAGCTTTGCGGAGCTACCACCTAGCACCCATCTCTGCGCAGACGTGCCATAAAAACACCTCTGCCCTGTGTGTATATTGGCGTCCCGCACACCGGGTAAACGACCTCACGCTTGTGGGATAGCAGTTTTGACACCCCAGATGGGACCGAGCTGACAGCCTCGCCCGGTTCGTCTTGCCGCATCCGACGGGGAGAAGAGGCCTGAGCGGACTCCAGCGCGCACCGACCTGTTGCCTGGGGACTCCTTCAGCTCCTCTCCTGCGGTCGGGCGGTAAGTGACAAAACGGTGCAATGCTCCTGAAAAGAGGTGTTTTTTGGGGCTAGGAGAAAAGGGGGTAGGGGCCAAGACGTCTCGGGAAGCAGGCGGCCTGTGTTCTGTTCTGGGCTCTGCATAAGACGCACCAGGAAAGACAGGTGGCCGTAGCAGAGTTCTGTTTGTTTCTCCACGCTGTCCTGTTCTGAGTAACGGAGGGAGACGTCCCTCGTTCTGGTTTGTATAGAAATGCTGGGTTTTTCGGTACCGGTATGGGTGCTGCTGCTTCCCAGGAGGCAGCCCTTTGCTCTCCTCTAGGATGCATCCTGAAGCATTGCAAGAAATTTGGGGGAGATGCCATGACTAAAAATCAGCTAAAACGATATTGTAATCAACGGTGGCCACGATATCCATGGGAAGATGGTGAAAAACAGCCTGAGAATGGATCCTTGAAATATAACACTATATCGGAATTAGTGTTGTGTTGTCTGAGAACTGAAAAATGGCATGAAATGCCTTCTGTGGATATGTTTTTTTTCGTTAAGGCGCGATTGGGATATTAGGAAGAAAGGTGGCTTAGTGGATTCTAAACATCAGATTGGCATATATGTGTTAAAAGAGAAAAAGGGAAAACCTCGTTGTATTGAATGGGAAAATTCAGAAGAGGATATTCAGCTGTTGGTAGCTCCCCCCAAACAGCCCAAATCTGATAGCTCAAGTGGTGATGGAGTTGTGAGTGCTATCTGTAAAAGAACAAGGGGAGAGAAACCCATAGTTTGAGCTCCCCTCAGACAGGCTGCAGGGCCTGAGGGAGCACCGGTATCCGTACACGTACCTTTTACTGCTTCTGATTTATTAAACTGCAAACGGGCAGTGGGATCCTATGGAAACAATCCAGAAGGAATGTATAGTACTGTTAATCACGACTCCTAGTCCTAACCGGGGAGATGTACAGGCTCTCCTAGAATATTTGTTTACCGCTGAGGAGAGGAGAACAATTTTAGAGAAGGCTAGAGAGGGACTGATCCAACAAGGCGGGGTGGGGTGCCTAATACCAATATGTACCTCCCGAAAGAGGATCCGGAGTGGGATCCAAACACACAAGTGTGAGGGATTAGAGAGGGGAAAGGAATATCAGAAGTTAATTTTGTATGGGATTCAACACGGAGTGCAAAAGCCTAAGAATTTAGCTAAACTATCTGAAGTAAGGCAGGGGGATAAGGAAACCCCGTCAGCCTTCTCTGAGAGATTGTGTGAAGTAGCTCGAAAATGGACCGATCGGGATCCGGAAGATGATAGCAATTCAAAGTTATTTAACACGCTGTTTATTGGTCAAGCAGCAGCAGCAGATATAAGAAAGAGATGACAAAAGGTAGGGGGCGAGGATGGCATGACAATCTCACAGTTCTTCTCAATGGCATCTAAGGTACGTAATAATCGGGAGGAAATAGAAGAGAAGGAGAAGCGGGGACGAGTAACGCTGCAAGCTTCTTTGTTGGCTGCCTTGAGGGAAGACCAGGAAAAAAGGGAGAGAAAATACAGGAGGTGAATTTTGTGGGTGAGGAAGGGGCTGTAGAAATAATAGTAGAAATGGTTATGACATTCCCCTGGGAATGCATCGGCATGCAAATTGTAAGCAAGAGGGCCGTTGGAAAAAAATTGTCCGTGCCGTCTGAGTAATGGGGAAAGAGAGACAGAAGCAGCCGTTGGAGTCATGCCGGAGATTGGGTTGGAGTGAAGGGGGCCGGAGGAATCTCTTAAAATTTCCCCAGACGATCCTCTGGTTCCAGTCAAGCTGGGGAATGAAAGAAGAGATTTTTGTATTTTTCATTGATAGTGGAGGCACACATGCTGTAGTAAGTAGTTGTAGGGGACCCTTAAGTAGAAGTAAAAGAAGCGTTGTTGGTGCAAGAGGGAAGAAGACTTTAAGGCTGTTTTTACAACCTATGGAATGTTCCATTGGAAATACTAAATTAACTCCTGAATTCCTTTAGATGCCAGAATGCCCCCTACCATTGCTTGGGTGGCATTTACTTGTAAACTGAATGCACGGCTAAGTTCCTCTGAAGACTCTGTTCAGTTGACTCTGTTCAGCCCGCAGGGGACCTCTCCTCTTTGTGGCGGATGCCAGCCTGAACGGGACCTCGCCTGTTTGGGGCACACGGATGGCGGGCGCTGTCGCCAAAAGGCAAAGCAGGGTCATAGCAGAGTTTTCCATTTCTGGGGATGGGCTCAGCCGTCCCCCGCACCAATTTCTCCTATGTAGCAATGGGGATGGTAGCTTTCTTCTGTTTTCTTGACGAACAAGAGGATGATGGAGCACGTGACAAGAGCACGATCTTTTTCTCTTCCTTTGGCAGTACAGGCACCCAAGGCCAGCCTGCATTCAAGGAACAGCATGGGGATATCTGTGTCGAGCGTTAGCAGAGGAAGGAAGCTTCTTTTGGAGGCTGAGGCGATGAAGCAGAGTCCTTAATTGTTCTGTTTGATTTTCAGCATGGGTGCGGGGAGGGCCTGGGACATGCAAAACATGGTCCCGGAGAGGGGAGCTGTCTGTTACGTGGGAGGCTGTGAGAGCTATCATGGACACCACTGGACTGGCATCCTGTAAGGATGCTTTCACATGTTCTCTTGTTTAGAGGCCAACCTCGGCTTTGGGCTGTAAACTAAAGTCTGCCAGGCCGGTGCCAGCTTGGCGGCAGCATCTGCCCACGGCAGCACCAGCTTGGTGGTGGTGTGTGCCCATGCCTGTGCCAGGTTGCTGGCTGTGCCTGGCTTGTGAGGGTTGAGGTAATTGGCCCCCTGTTCCCCATGGCGTGGGCTCCAGCTGTGGCCCGGGGCAGCACAGGTGGGACCCATGAGGTGAGGATGGGGCTGGGCCCAGGGTTTCAAAAGGGCTGAGGATGGGGCTGGCCCTGCTGTATCCGCCATTATTTTAGTCAGATCCTGCATCATTCCGCTCAGTTAAAGGCTCACGAGAATTACTTAACGTTTGCATTGGGAAGTCCTGCTTCAAACAATGAATTTTCAACAAAATGGTTTTGACGCTAGTCAATGAACTCCTGTAATACTGCAGCAAAATGACATTTTTAGTGGTTGTTGAATCTCAGAGTGATAACATAGGCGTCCCTGTTTGAGCCCTTACCGCAAGCATTGCAATGTTTGTTTCCACCCTGCTCGGTTCTTTTGTGAAGGTGTGTAGCTATGGGAGGTGCGTTATTGCCAAGGTGCTACGGCGCCGATGCTCTGGCTGTTGGCAGGAATGGGCAAAGCGGAAGGCTCTGTGGCTAGGGGAGAATGGCGTGGACGTGCTGCTGCTCTCTCTGTTGCACCAGAATTTTGACGGCTGGGTTGGGCTGCTAAATCAATGGAACGACTGGAAGAAATTTCAGAAAAGTGAGTACTCTCCTGTCTTTATCTTTGAAAGTCGTTGTCTTTCTACAGACCCCTGTCCATGGCTTAGCTATTTGATTGGCGTGAAACAGACCCAGAATTTTGCTTTAAGTGGTGTTCTGATTCGCTGAAATCCCCCGTAGGCAGAGAGCAAGAATTACAAATGTAGCTTGGTGGTTGAAGTTCTCGGGGTTTCTGTGAAAGCTAACTTGCCAGAATGCGTGGGAAGCAGCCTGAATTCCAGTAGAGATACTGCATAAAAGGCCCTTTTCTTGACAGGAAAAGAGCTTCACGAAACGTCGGCGCTGTTTGCCGTAGGGCCTCCGACATACTTGTTCAGTCATCGTGGGCTTTGTGCCGTTCCCGCAGGCACGATCTTGAACAAGTTTTGTACGGCAGCTGGTATCTTAGCTGACTTTCTATCTCGCGCTTGGTTGCTTGTACCTGCTCAAAACTGACTGTAGTGTCAAATGAACCCACAGGAAAATGTCCTCAACTCGCGCTGGTAGGGCAAGCCCGCTGTAGTTGATAAAATCGGAAAATAGCACCATGTTTTGAAACATTTGCCTTGCGAGGACGAGGGCTGTCTCCTGGTAGGCAGCTGAATTCTGTGACTGATTCCACCGGTCCGCTCTGGCACTTGAAGGAGGCAGTCCCTAAGCCAACGCAATCTCAGGTGGGGGTCGTTTGGGTTTTTCTAATCATTTCTTAGGGATATGAGGCTTGCGTGGGTGTTTAGCTTGCCCTGTTCTTTCTGTTCCTAATTCTGAACGCACTGACTGGCATAAAAGAACGGTCGTCTTGTAGTCTGACGGTGTCGTCTACCAGGAGCTGGTGGAAGGTCAGGGCTTACGTCAAACTGATAAGGAGGATTGAGTCTGGGAAGTGGAACGTCTAAACAAGAATTACTGTCCTTGGGAGAGAAGCACATCCTGAAGAAATAGGTAAGCTAATGGAAATGTTTTGGGAACCATCCGAAACAACTAGTAGGAGTGTGATAAGAAGCACCCTCCCGCCAAACTATCCTCCTTATGATACTAAAAGTCACAGCCCTCGAGCTGGAGACACCAGCCCAAGCAGAGCGCCCTCGCCTCTGAGCGTGCGCAGCATGTTAAAGTCGCGCTGTAGCTTGAAGTTGAAATAAGAGAAATGTAGACCAATAGAAAACTGCTTTGTGTAATTACTTATGCATATGCATAGCTAGACCGTATCAATACTGTACTTGTAGGAGCGAACTTTGTGCTAGCTTTGCGGAGCTACCACCTAGCACCCATCTCTGCGCAGACGTGACATAAAAACACCTCTGCCCTGTGTGTATATTGGCGTCCCGCACACCGGGTAAACGACCTCACGCTTGTGGGATAGCAGTTTTGACACCCCAGATGGGACCGAGCTGACAGCCTCGCCCGGTTCGTCTTGCCGCATCCGACGGGGAGAAGAGGCCTGAGCGGACTCCAGCGCGCACCGACCTGTTGCCTGGGGACTCCTTCAGCTCCTCTCCTGCGGTCGGGCGGTAAGTGACAAAACGGTGCAATGCTCCTGAAAAGAGGTGTTTTTTGGGGCTAGGAGAAAAGGGGGTAGGGGCCAAGATGTCTCGGGAAGCAGGCGGCCTGTGTTCTGTTCTGGGCTCTGCATAAGACGCACCAGGAAAGACAGGTGGCCGTAGCAGAGTTCTGTTTGTTTCTCCACGCTGTCCTGTTCTGAGTAACGGAGGGAGACGTCCCTCGTTCTGGTTTGTATAGAAATGCTGGGTTTTTCGGTACCGGTATGGGTGCTGCTGCTTCCCAGGAGGCAGCCCTTTGCTCTCCTCTAGGATGCATCCTGAAGCATTGCAAGAAATTTGGGGGAGATGCCATGACTAAAAATCAGCTAAAACGATATTGTAATCAACGGTGGCCACGATATCCATGGGAAGATGGTGAAAAACAGCCTGAGAATGGATCCTTGAAATATAACACTATATTGGAATTAGTGTTGTGTTGTCTGAGAACTGAAAAATGGCATGAAATGCCTTCTGTGGATATGTTTTTTTTCGTTAAGGCGCGATTGGGATATTAGGAAGAAAGGTGGCTTAGTGGATTCTAAACATCAGATTGGCATATATGTGTTAAAAGAGAAAAAGGGAAAACCTCGTTGTATTGAACGGGAAAATTCAGAAGAGGATATTCAGCTGTTGGTAGCTCCCCCCAAACAGCCCAAATCTGATAGCTCAAGTGGTGATGGAGTTGTGAGTGCTATCTGTAAAAGAACAAGGGGAGAGAAACCCATAGTTTGAGCTCCCCTCAGACAGGCTGCAGGGCCTGAGGGAGCACCGGTATCCGTACACGTACCTTTTACTGCTTCTGATTTATTAAACTGCAAACGGGCAGTGGGATCCTATGGAAACAATCCAGAAGGAATGTATAGTACTGTTAATCACGACTCCTAGTCCTAACCGGGGAGATGTACAGGCTCTCCTAGAATATTTGTTTACCGCTGAGGAGAGGAGAACAATTTTAGAGAAGGCTAGAGAGGGACTGATCCAACAAGGCGGGGTGGGGTGCCTAATACCAATATGTACCTCCCGAAAGAGGATCCGGAGTGGGATCCAAACACACAAGTGTGAGGGATTGGAGAGGGGAAAGGAATATCAGAAGTTAATTTTGTATGGGATTCAACACGGAGTGCAAAAGCCTAAGAATTTAGCTAAACTATCTGAAGTAAGGCAGGGGGATAAGGAAACCCCGTCAGCCTTCTCTGAGAGATTGTGTGAAGTAGCTCGAAAATGGACCGATCGGGATCCGGAAGATGATAGCAATTCAAAGTTATTTAACACGCTGTTTATTGGTCAAGCAGCAGCAGCAGATATAAGAAAGAGATGACAAAAGGTAGGGGGCGAGGATGGCATGACAATCTCACAGTTCTTCTCAATGGCATCTAAGGTACGTAATAATCGGGAGGAAATAGAAGAGAAGGAGAAGCGGGGACGAGTAACGCTGCAAGCTTCTTTGTTGGCTGCCTTGAGGGAAGACCAGGAAAAAAGGGAGAGAAAATACAGGAGGTGAATTTTGTGGGTGAGGAAGGGGCTGTAGAAATAATAGTAGAAATGGTTATGACATTCCCCTGGGAATGCATCGGCATGCAAATTGTAAGCAAGAGGGCCGTTGGAAAAAAATTGTCCGTGCCGTCTGAGTAATGGGGAAAGAGAGACAGAAGCAGCCGTTGGAGTCATGCCGGAGATTGGGTTGGAGTGAAGGGGGCCGGAGGAATCTCTTAAAATTTCCCCAGACGATCCTCTGGTTCCAGTCAAGCTGGGGAATGAAAGAAGAGATTTTTGTATTTTTCATTGATAGTGGAGGCACACATGCTGTAGTAAGTAGTTGTAGGGGACCCTTAAGTAGAAGTAAAAGAAGCGTTGTTGGTGCAAGAGGGAAGAAGACTTTAAGGCTGTTTTTACAACCTATGGAATGTTCCATTGGAAATACTAAATTAACTCCTGAATTCCTTTAGATGCCAGAATGCCCCCTACCATTGCTTGGGTGGCATTTACTTGTAAACTGAATGCACGGCTAAGTTCCTCTGAAGACTCTGTTCAGTTGACTCTGTTCAGCCCGCAGGGGACCTCTCCTCTTTGTGGCGGATGCCAGCCTGAACGGGACCTCGCCTGTTTGGGGCACACCGATGGCGGGCGCTGTCGCCAAAAGGCAAAGCAGGGTCATAGCAGAGTTTTCCATTTCTGGGGATGGGCTCAGCCGTCCCCCGCACCAATTTCTCCTATGTAGCAATGGGGATGGTAGCTTTCTTCTGTTTTCTTGACGAACAAGAG
Organism: Mycteria americana; assembly: GCF_035582795.1. Taxonomy (NCBI): domain Eukaryota; kingdom Metazoa; phylum Chordata; class Aves; order Ciconiiformes; family Ciconiidae; genus Mycteria; species Mycteria americana. The sequence continues at coordinate 25,404 of NW_027445662.1, forward strand.
GATGATGGAGCACGTGACAAGAGCACGATCTTTTTCTCTTCCTTTGGCAGTACAGGCACCCAAGGCCAGCCTGCATTCAAGGAACAGCATGGGGATATCTGTGTCGAGCGTTAGCAGAGGAAGGAAGCTTCTTTTGGAGGCTGAGGCGATGAAGCAGAGTCCTTAATTGTTCTGTTTGATTTTCAGCATGGGTGCGGGGAGGGCCTGGGACATGCAAAACATGGTCCCGGAGAGGGGAGCTGTCTGTTACGTGGGAGGCTGTGAGAGCTATCATGGACACCACTGGACTGGCATCCTGTAAGGATGCTTTCACATGTTCTCTTGTTTAGAGGCCAACCTCGGCTTTGGGCTGTAAACTAAAGTCTGCCAGGCCGGTGCCAGCTTGGCGGCAGCATCTGCCCACGGCAGCACCAGCTTGGTGGTGGTGTGTGCCCATGCCTGTGCCAGGTTGCTGGCTGTGCCTGGCTTGTGAGGGTTGAGGTAATTGGCCCCCTGTTCCCCATGGCGTGGGCTCCAGCTGTGGCCCGGGGCAGCACAGGTGGGACCCATGAGGTGAGGATGGGGCTGGGCCCAGGGTTTCAAAAGGGCTGAGGATGGGGCTGGCCCTGCTGTATCCGCCATTATTTTAGTCAGATCCTGCATCATTCCGCTCAGTTAAAGGCTCACGAGAATTACTTAACGTTTGCATTGGGAAGTCCTGCTTCAAACAATGAATTTTCAACAAAATGGTTTTGACGCTAGTCAATGAACTCCTGTAATACTGCAGCAAAATGACATTTTTAGTGGTTGTTGAATCTCAGAGTGATAACATAGGCGTCCCTGTTTGAGCCCTTACCGCAAGCATTGCAATGTTTGTTTCCACCCTGCTCGGTTCTTTTGTGAAGGTGTGTAGCTATGGGAGGTGCGTTATTGCCAAGGTGCTACGGCGCCGATGCTCTGGCTGTTGGCAGGAATGGGCAAAGCGGAAGGCTCTGTGGCTAGGGGAGAATGGCGTGGACGTGCTGCTGCTCTCTCTGTTGCACCAGAATTTCGACGGCTGGGTTGGGCTGCTAAATCAATGGAACGACTGGAAGAAATTTCAGAAAAGTGAGTACTCTCCTGTCTTTATCTTTGAAAGTCGTTGTCTTTCTACAGACCCCTGTCCATGGCTTAGCTATTTGATTGGCGTGAAACAGACCCAGAATTTTGCTTTAAGTGGTGTTCTGATTCGCTGAAATCCCCCGTAGGCAGAGAGCAAGAATTACAAATGTAGCTTGGTGGTTGAAGTTCTCGGGGTTTCTGTGAAAGCTAACTTGCCAGAATGCGTGGGAAGCAGCCTGAATTCCAGTAGAGATACTGCATAAAAGGCCCTTTTCTTGACAGGAAAAGAGCTTCACGAAACGTCGGCGCTGTTTGCCGTAGGGCCTCCGACATACTTGTTCAGTCATCGTGGGCTTTGTGCCGTTCCCGCAGGCACGATCTTGAACAAGTTTTGTACGGCAGCTGGTATCTTAGCTGACTTTCTATCTCGCGCTTGGTTGCTTGTACCTGCTCAAAACTGACTGTAGTGTCAAATGAACCCACAGGAAAATGTCCTCAACTCGCGCTGGTAGGGCAAGCCCGCTGTAGTTGATAAAATCGGAAAATAGCACCATGTTTTGAAACATTTGCCTTGCGAGGACGAGGGCTGTCTCCTGGTAGGCAGCTGAATTCTGTGACTGATTCCACCGGTCCGCTCTGGCACTTGAAGGAGGCAGTCCCTAAGCCAACGCAATCTCAGGTGGGGGTCGTTTGGGTTTTTCTAATCATTTCTTAGGGATATGAGGCTTGCGTGGGTGTTTAGCTTGCCCTGTTCTTTCTGTTCCTAATTCTGAACGCACTGACTGGCATAAAAGAACGGTCGTCTTGTAGTCTGACGGTGTCGTCTACCAGGAGCTGGTGGAAGGTCAGGGCTTACGTCAAACTGATAAGGAGGATTGAGTCTGGGAAGTGGAACGTCTAAACAAGAATTACTGTCCTTGGGAGAGAAGCACATCCTGAAGAAATAGGTAAGCTAATGGAAATGTTTTGGGAACCATCCGAAACAACTAGTAGGAGTGTGATAAGAAGCACCCTCCCGCCAAACTATCCTCCTTATGATACTAAAAGTCACAGCCCTCGAGCTGGAGACACCAGCCCAAGCAGAGCGCCCTCGCCTCTGAGCGTGCGCAGCATGTTAAAGTCGCGCTGTAGCTTGAAGTTGAAATAAGAGAAATGTAGACCAATAGAAAACTGCTTTGTGTAATTACTTATGCATATGCATAGCTAGACCGTATCAATACTGTACTTGTAGGAGCGAACTTTGTGCTAGCTTTGCGGAGCTACCACCTAGCACCCATCTCTGCGCAGACGTGCCATAAAAACACCTCTGCCCTGTGTGTATATTGGCGTCCCGCACACCGGGTAAACGACCTCACGCTTGTGGGATAGCAGTTTTGACACCCCAGATGGGACCGAGCTGACAGCCTCGCCCGGTTCGTCTTGCCGCATCCGACGGGGAGAAGAGGCCTGAGCGGACTCCAGCGCGCACCGACCTGTTGCCTGGGGACTCCTTCAGCTCCTCTCCTGCGGTCGGGCGGTAAGTGACAAAACGGTGCAATGCTCCTGAAAAGAGGTGTTTTTTGGGGCTAGGAGAAAAGGGGGTAGGGGCCAAGATGTCTCGGGAAGCAGGCGGCCTGTGTTCTGTTCTGGGCTCTGCATAAGACGCACCAGGAAAGACAGGTGGCCGTAGCAGAGTTCTGTTTGTTTCTCCACGCTGTCCTGTTCTGAGTAACGGAGGGAGACGTCCCTCGTTCTGGTTTGTATAGAAATGCTGGGTTTTTCGGTACCGGTATGGGTGCTGCTGCTTCCCAGGAGGCAGCCCTTTGCTCTCCTCTAGGATGCATCCTGAAGCATTGCAAGAAATTTGGGGGAGATGCCATGACTAAAAATCAGCTAAAACGATATTGTAATCAACGGTGGCCACGATATCCATGGGAAGATGGTGAAAAACAGCCTGAGAATGGATCCTTGAAATATAACACTATATCGGAATTAGTGTTGTGTTGTCTGAGAACTGAAAAATGGCATGAAATGCCTTCTGTGGATATGTTTTTTTTCGTTAAGGCGCGATTGGGATATTAGGAAGAAAGGTGGCTTAGTGGATTCTAAACATCAGATTGGCATATATGTGTTAAAAGAGAAAAAGGGAAAACCTCGTTGTATTGAACGGGAAAATTCAGAAGAGGATATTCAGCTGTTGGTAGCTCCCCCCAAACAGCCCAAATCTGATAGCTCAAGTGGTGATGGAGTTGTGAGTGCTATCTGTAAAAGAACAAGGGGAGAGAAACCCATAGTTTGAGCTCCCCTCAGACAGGCTGCAGGGCCTGAGGGAGCACCGGTATCCGTACACGTACCTTTTACTGCTTCTGATTTATTAAACTGCAAACGGGCAGTGGGATCCTATGGAAACAATCCAGAAGGAATGTATAGTACTGTTAATCACGACTCCTAGTCCTAACCGGGGAGATGTACAGGCTCTCCTAGAATATTTGTTTACCGCTGAGGAGAGGAGAACAATTTTAGAGAAGGCTAGAGAGGGACTGATCCAACAAGGCGGGGTGGGGTGCCTAATACCAATATGTACCTCCCGAAAGAGGATCCGGAGTGGGATCCAAACACACAAGTGTGAGGGATTGGAGAGGGGAAAGGAATATCAGAAGTTAATTTTGTATGGGATTCAACACGGAGTGCAAAAGCCTAAGAATTTAGCTAAACTATCTGAAGTAAGGCAGGGGGATAAGGAAACCCCGTCAGCCTTCTCTGAGAGATTGTGTGAAGTAGCTCGAAAATGGACCGATCGGGATCCGGAAGATGATAGCAATTCAAAGTTATTTAACACGCTGTTTATTGGTCAAGCAGCAGCAGCAGATATAAGAAAGAGATGACAAAAGGTAGGGGGCGAGGATGGCATGACAATCTCACAGTTCTTCTCAATGGCATCTAAGGTACGTAATAATCGGGAGGAAATAGAAGAGAAGGAGAAGCGGGGACGAGTAACGCTGCAAGCTTCTTTGTTGGCTGCCTTGAGGGAAGACCAGGAAAAAAGGGAGAGAAAATACAGGAGGTGAATTTTGTGGGTGAGGAAGGGGCTGTAGAAATAATAGTAGAAATGGTTATGACATTCCCCTGGGAATGCATCGGCATGCAAATTGTAAGCAAGAGGGCCGTTGGAAAAAAATTGTCCGTGCCGTCTGAGTAATGGGGAAAGAGAGACAGAAGCAGCCGTTGGAGTCATGCCGGAGATTGGGTTGGAGTGAAGGGGGCCGGAGGAATCTCTTAAAATTTCCCCAGACGATCCTCTGGTTCCAGTCAAGCTGGGGAATGAAAGAAGAGATTTTTGTATTTTTCATTGATAGTGGAGGCACACATGCTGTAGTAAGTAGTTGTAGGGGACCCTTAAGTAGAAGTAAAAGAAGCGTTGTTGGTGCAAGAGGGAAGAAGACTTTAAGGCTGTTTTTACAACCTATGGAATGTTCCATTGGAAATACTAAATTAACTCCTGAATTCCTTTAGATGCCAGAATGCCCCCTACCATTGCTTGGGTGGCATTTACTTGTAAACTGAATGCACGGCTAAGTTCCTCTGAAGACTCTGTTCAGTTGACTCTGTTCAGCCCGCAGGGGACCTCTCCTCTTTGTGGCGGATGCCAGCCTGAACGGGACCTCGCCTGTTTGGGGCACACGGATGGCGGGCGCTGTCGCCAAAAGGCAAAGCAGGGTCATAGCAGAGTTTTCCATTTCTGGGGATGGGCTCAGCCGTCCCCCGCACCAATTTCTCCTATGTAGCAATGGGGATGGTAGCTTTCTTCTGTTTTCTTGACGAACAAGAGGATGATGGAGCACGTGACAAGAGCACGATCTTTTTCTCTTCCTTTGGCAGTACAGGCACCCAAGGCCAGCCTGCATTCAAGGAACAGCATGGGGATATCTGTGTCGAGCGTTAGCAGAGGAAGGAAGCTTCTTTTGGAGGCTGAGGCGATGAAGCAGAGTCCTTAATTGTTCTGTTTGATTTTCAGCATGGGTGCGGGGAGGGCCTGGGACATGCAAAACATGGTCCCGGAGAGGGGAGCTGTCTGTTACGTGGGAGGCTGTGAGAGCTATCATGGACACCACTGGACTGGCATCCTGTAAGGATGCTTTCACATGTTCTCTTGTTTAGAGGCCAACCTCGGCTTTGGGCTGTAAACTAAAGTCTGCCAGGCCGGTGCCAGCTTGGCGGCAGCATCTGCCCACGGCAGCACCAGCTTGGTGGTGGTGTGTGCCCATGCCTGTGCCAGGTTGCTGGCTGTGCCTGGCTTGTGAGGGTTGAGGTAATTGGCCCCCTGTTCCCCATGGCGTGGGCTCCAGCTGTGGCCCGGGGCAGCACAGGTGGGACCCATGAGGTGAGGATGGGGCTGGGCCCAGGGTTTCAAAAGGGCTGAGGATGGGGCTGGCCCTGCTGTATCCGCCATTATTTTAGTCAGATCCTGCATCATTCCGCTCAGTTAAAGGCTCACGAGAATTACTTAACGTTTGCATTGGGAAGTCCTGCTTCAAACAATGAATTTTCAACAAAATGGTTTTGACGCTAGTCAATGAACTCCTGTAATACTGCAGCAAAATGACATTTTTAGTGGTTGTTGAATCTCAGAGTGATAACATAGGCGTCCCTGTTTGAGCCCTTACCGCAAGCATTGCAATGTTTGTTTCCACCCTGCTCGGTTCTTTTGTGAAGGTGTGTAGCTATGGGAGGTGCGTTATTGCCAAGGTGCTACGGCGCCGATGCTCTGGCTGTTGGCAGGAATGGGCAAAGCGGAAGGCTCTGTGGCTAGGGGAGAATGGCGTGGACGTGCTGCTGCTCTCTCTGTTGCACCAGAATTTCGACGGCTGGGTTGGGCTGCTAAATCAATGGAACGACTGGAAGAAATTTCAGAAAAGTGAGTACTCTCCTGTCTTTATCTTTGAAAGTCGTTGTCTTTCTACAGACCCCTGTCCATGGCTTAGCTATTTGATTGGCGTGAAACAGACCCAGAATTTTGCTTTAAGTGGTGTTCTGATTCGCTGAAATCCCCCGTAGGTAGAGAGCAAGAATTACAAATGTAGCTTGGTGGTTGAAGTTCTCGGGGTTTCTGTGAAAGCTAACTTGCCAGAATGCGTAGGAAGCAGCCTGAATTCCAGTAGAGATACTGCATAAAAGGCCCTTTTCTTGACAGGAAAAGAGCTTCACGAAACGTCGGCGCTGTTTGCCGTAGGGCCTCCGACATACTTGTTCAGTCATCGTGGGCTTTGTGCCGTTCCCGCAGGCACGATCTTGAACAAGTTTTGTACGGCAGCTGGTATCTTAGCTGACTTTCTATCTCGCGCTTGGTTGCTTGTACCTGCTCAAAACTGACTGTAGTGTCAAATGAACCCACAGGAAAATGTCCTCAACTCGCGCTGGTAGGGCAAGCCCGCTGTAGTTGATAAAATCGGAAAATAGCACCACGTTTTGAAACATTTGCCTTGCGAGGACGAGGGCTGTCTCCTGGTAGGCAGCTGAATTCTGTGACTGATTCCACCGGTCCGCTCTGGCACTTGAAGGAGGCAGTCCCTAAGCCAACGCAATCTCAGGTGGGGGTCGTTTGGGTTTTTCTAATCATTTCTTAGGGATATGAGGCTTGCGTGGGTGTTTAGCTTGCCCTGTTCTTTCTGTTCCTAATTCTGAACGCACTGACTGGCATAAAAGAACGGTCGTCTTGTAGTCTGACGGTGTCGTCTACCAGGAGCTGGTGGAAGGTCAGGGCTTACGTCAAACTGATAAGGAGGATTGAGTCTGGGAAGTGGAACGTCTAAACAAGAATTACTGTCCTTGGGAGAGAAGCACATCCTGAAGAAATAGGTAAGCTAATGGAAATGTTTTGGGAACCATCCGAAACAACTAGTAGGAGTGTGATAAGAAGCACCCTCCCGCCAAACTATCCTCCTTATGATACTAAAAGTCACAGCCCTCGAGCTGGAGACACCAGCCCAAGCAGAGCGCCCTCGCCTCTGAGCGTGCGCAGCATGTTAAAGTCGCGCTGTAGCTTGAAGTTGAAATAAGAGAAATGTAGACCAATAGAAAACTGCTTTGTGTAATTACTTATGCATATGCATAGCTAGACCGTATCAATACTGTACTTGTAGGAGCGAACTTTGTGCTAGCTTTGCGGAGCTACCACCTAGCACCCATCTCTGCGCAGACGTGCCATAAAAACACCTCTGCCCTGTGTGTATATTGGCGTCCCGCACACCGGGTAAACGACCTCACGCTTGTGGGATAACAGTTTTGACACCCCAGATGGGACCAAGCTGACAGCCTCGCCCGGTTCGTCTTGCCGCATCCGACGGGGAGAAGAGGCCTGAGCGGACTCCAGCGCGCACCGACCTGTTGCCTGGGGACTCCTTCAGCTCCTCTCCTGCGGTCGGGCGGTAAGTGACAAAACGGTGCAATGCTCCTGAAAAGAGGTGTTTTTTGGGGCTAGGAGAAAAGGGGGTAGGGGCCAAGACGTCTCGGGAAGCAGGCGGCCTGTGTTCTGTTCTGGGCTCTGCATAAGACGCACCAGGAAAGACAGGTGGCCGTAGCAGAGTTCTGTTTGTTTCTCCACGCTGTCCTGTTCTGAGTAACGGAGGGAGACGTCCCTCGTTCTGGTTTGTATAGAAATGCTGGGTTTTTCGGTACCGGTATGGGTGCTGCTGCTTCCCAGGAGGCAGCCCTTTGCTCTCCTCTAGGATGCATCCTGAAGCATTGCAAGAAATTTGGGGGAGATGCCATGACTAAAAATCAGCTAAAACGATATTGTAATCAACGGTGGCCACGATATCCATGGGAAGATGGTGAAAAACAGCCTGAGAATGGATCCTTGAAATATAACACTATATCGGAATTAGTGTTGTGTTGTCTGAGAACTGAAAAATGGCATGAAATGCCTTCTGTGGATATGTTTTTTTTCGTTAAGGCGCGATTGGGATATTAGGAAGAAAGGTGGCTTAGTGGATTCTAAACATCAGATTGGCATATATGTGTTAAAAGAGAAAAAGGGAAAACCTCGTTGTATTGAACGGGAAAATTCAGAAGAGGATATTCAGCTGTTGGTAGCTCCCCCCAAACAGCCCAAATCTGATAGCTCAAGTGGTGATGGAGTTGTGAGTGCTATCTGTAAAAGAACAAGGGGAGAGAAACCCATAGTTTGAGCTCCCCTCAGACAGGCTGCAGGGCCTGAGGGAGCACCGGTATCCGTACACGTACCTTTTACTGCTTCTGATTTATTAAACTGCAAACGGGCAGTGGGATCCTATGGAAACAATCCAGAAGGAATGTATAGTACTGTTAATCACGACTCCTAGTCCTAACCGGGGAGATGTACAGGCTCTCCTAGAATATTTGTTTACCGCTGAGGAGAGGAGAACAATTTTAGAGAAGGCTAGAGAGGGACTGATCCAACAAGGCGGGGTGGGGTGCCTAATACCAATATGTACCTCCCGAAAGAGGATCCGGAGTGGGATCCAAACACACAAGTGTGAGGGATTGGAGAGGGGAAAGGAATATCAGAAGTTAATTTTGTATGGGATTCAACACGGAGTGCAAAAGCCTAAGAATTTAGCTAAACTATCTGAAGTAAGGCAGGGGGATAAGGAAACCCCGTCAGCCTTCTCTGAGAGATTGTGTGAAGTAGCTCGAAAATGGACCGATCGGGATCCGGAAGATGATAGCAATTCAAAGTTATTTAACACGCTGTTTATTGGTCAAGCAGCAGCAGCAGATATAAGAAAGAGATGACAAAAGGTAGGGGGCGAGGATGGCATGACAATCTCACAGTTCTTCTCAATGGCATCTAAGGTACGTAATAATCGGGAGGAAATAGAAGAGAAGGAGAAGCGGGGACGAGTAACGCTGCAAGCTTCTTTGTTGGCTGCCTTGAGGGAAGACCAGGAAAAAAGGGAGAGAAAATACAGGAGGTGAATTTTGTGGGTGAGGAAGGGGCTGTAGAAATAATAGTAGAAATGGTTATGACATTCCCCTGGGAATGCATCGGCATGCAAATTGTAAGCAAGAGGGCCGTTGGAAAAAAATTGTCCGTGCCGTCTGAGTAATGGGGAAAGAGAGACAGAAGCAGCCGTTGGAGTCATGCCGGAGATTGGGTTGGAGTGAAGGGGGCCGGAGGAATCTCTTAAAATTTCCCCAGACGATCCTCTGGTTCCAGTCAAGCTGGGGAATGAAAGAAGAGATTTTTGTATTTTTCATTATTGATAGCGGAGCCACACATGCTGCAGTAAGTAGTTGTAGGGGACCCTTAAGTAGAAGTAAAAGAAGCGTTGTTGGTGCAAGAGGGAAAAAGACTTTAAGGCTGTTTTTACAGCCTATGGAATGTTCCATGGGAAACACTAAATTAACTCCTGAATTCCTTTAGATGCCAGAATGCCCCCTACCATTGCTTGGGTGGGATTTACTTGTAAACTGAATGCACGGCTAAGTTCCTCTGAAGACTCTGTTCAGTTGACTCTGTTCAGCCCGCAGGGGACCTCTCCTCTTTGTGGCGGATGCCAGCCTGAACGGGACCTCGCCTGTTTGGGGCACACGGATGGCGGGCGCTGTCGCCAAAAGGCAAAGCAGGGTCATAGCAGAGTTTTCCATTTCTGGGGATGGGCTCAGCCGTCCCCCACACCAATTTCTCCTATGTAGCAATGGGGATGGTAGCTTTCTTCTGTTTTCTTGACGAACAAGAGGATGATGGAGCACGTGACAAGAGCACGATCTTTTTCTCTTCCTTTGGCAGTACAGGCACCCAAGGCCAGCCTGCATTCAAGGAACAGCATGGGGATATCTGTGTCGAGCGTTAGCAGAGGAAGGAAGCTTCTTTTGGAGGCTGAGGCGATGAAGCAGAGTCCTTAATTGTTCTGTTTGATTTTCAGCATGGGTGCGGGGAGGGCCTGGGACATGCAAAACATGGTCCCGGAGAGGGGAGCTGTCTGTTACGTGGGAGGCTGTGAGAGCTATCACGGACACCACTGGACTGGCATCCTGTAAGGATGCTTTCACATGTTCTCTTGTTTAGAGGCCAACCTCGGCTTTGGGCTGTAAACTAAAGTCTGCCAGGCCGGTGCCAGCTTGGCGGCAGCATCTGCCCACGGCAGCACCAGCTTGGTGGTGGTGTGTGCCCATGCCTGTGCCAGGTTGCTGGCTGTGCCTGGCTTGTGAGGGTTGAGGTAATTGGCCCCCTGTTCCCCATGGCGTGGGCTCCAGCTGTGGCCCGGGGCAGCACAGGTGGGACCCATGAGGTGAGGATGGGGCTGGGCCCAGGGTTTCAAAAGGGCTGAGGATGGGGCTGGCCCTGCTGTATCCGCCATTATTTTAGTCAGATCCTGCATCATTCCGCTCAGTTAAAGGCTCACGAGAATTACTTAACGTTTGCATTGGGAAGTCCTGCTTCAAACAATGAATTTTCAACAAAATGGTTTTGACGCTAGTCAATGAACTCCTGTAATACTGCAGCAAAATGACATTTTGAGTGGTTGTTGAATCTCAGAGTGATAACATAGGCGTCCCTGTTTGAGCCCTTACCGCAAGCATTGCAATGTTTGTTTCCACCCTGCTCGGTTCTTTTGTGAAGGTGTGTAGCTATGGGAGGTGCGTTATTGCCAAGGTGCTACGGCGCCGATGCTCTGGCTGTTGGCAGGAATGGGCAAAGCGGAAGGCTCTGTGGCTAGGGGAGAATGGCGTGGACGTGCTGCTGCTCTCTCTGTTGCACCAGAATTTCGACGGCTGGGTTGGGCTGCTAAATCAATGGAACGACTGGAAGAAATTTCAGAAAAGTGAGTACTCTCCTGTCTTTATCTTTGAAAGTCGTTGTCTTTCTACAGACCCCTGTCCATGGCTTAGCTATTTGATTGGCGTGAAACAGACCCAGAATTTTGCTTTAAGTGGTGTTCTGATTCGCTGAAATCCCCCGTAGGTAGAGAGCAAGAATTACAAATGTAGCTTGGTGGTTGAAGTTCTCGGGGTTTCTGTGAAAGCTAACTTGCCAGAATGCGTAGGAAGCAGCCTGAATTCCAGTAGAGATACTGCATAAAAGGCCCTTTTCTTGACAGGAAAAGAGCTTCACGAAACGTCGGCGCTGTTTGCCGTAGGGCCTCCGACATACTTGTTCAGTCATCGTGGGCTTTGTGCCGTTCCCGCAGGCACGATCTTGAACAAGTTTTGTACGGCAGCTGGTATCTTAGCTGACTTTCTATCTCGCGCTTGGTTGCTTGTACCTGCTCAAAACTGACTGTAGTGTCAAATGAACCCACAGGAAAATGTCCTCAACTCGCGCTGGTAGGGCAAGCCCGCTGTAGTTGATAAAATCGGAAAATAGCACCATGTTTTGAAACATTTGCCTTGCGAGGACGAGGGCTGTCTCCTGGTAGGCAGCTGAATTCTGTGACTGATTCCACCGGTCCGCTCTGGCACTTGAAGGAGGCAGTCCCTAAGCCAACGCAATCTCAGGTGGGGGTCGTTTGGGTTTTTCTAATCATTTCTTAGGGATATGAGGCTTGCGTGGGTGTTTAGCTTGCCCTGTTCTTTCTGTTCCTAATTCTGAACGCACTGACTGGCATAAAAGAACGGTCGTCTTGTAGTCTGACGGTGTCGTCTACCAGGAGCTGGTGGAAGGTCAGGGCTTACGTCAAACTGATAAGGAGGATTGAGTCTGGGAAGTGGAACGTCTAAACAAGAATTACTGTCCTTGGGAGAGAAGCACATCCTGAAGAAATAGGTAAGCTAATGGAAATGTTTTGGGAACCATCCGAAACAACTAGTAGGAGTGTGATAAGAAGCACCCTCCCGCCAAACTATCCTCCTTATGATACTAAAAGTCACAGCCCTCGAGCTGGAGACACCAGCCCAAGCAGAGCGCCCTCGCCTCTGAGCGTGCGCAGCATGTTAAAGTCGCGCTGTAGCTTGAAGTTGAAATAAGAGAAATGTAGACCAATAGAAAACTGCTTTGTGTAATTACTTATGCATATGCATAGCTAGACCGTATCAATACTGTACTTGTAGGAGTGAACTTTGTGCTAGCTTTGCGGAGCTACCACCTAGCACCCATCTCTGCGCAGACGTGACATAAAAACACCTCTGCCCTGTGTGTATATTGGCGTCCCGCACACCGGGTAAACGACCTCACGCTTGTGGGATAGCAGTTTTGACACCCCAGATGGGACCGAGCTGACAGCCTCGCCCGGTTCGTCTTGCCGCATCCGACGGGGAGAAGAGGCCTGAGCGGACTCCAGCGCGCACCGACCTGTTGCCTGGGGACTCCTTCAGCTCCTCTCCTGCGGTCGGGCGGTAAGTGACAAAACGGTGCAATGCTCCTGAAAAGAGGTGTTTTTTGGGGCTAGGAGAAAAGGGGGTAGGGGCCAAGATGTCTCGGGAAGCAGGCGGCCTGTGTTCTGTTCTGGGCTCTGCATAAGACGCACCAGGAAAGACAGGTGGCCGTAGCAGAGTTCTGTTTGTTTCTCCACGCTGTCCTGTTCTGAGTAACGGAGGGAGACGTCCCTCGTTCTGGTTTGTATAGAAATGCTGGGTTTTTCGGTACCGGTATGGGTGCTGCTGCTTCCCAGGAGGCAGCCCTTTGCTCTCCTCTAGGATGCATCCTGAAGCATTGCAAGAAATTTGGGGGAGATGCCATGACTAAAAATCAGCTAAAACGATATTGTAATCAACGGTGGCCACGATATCCATGGGAAGATGGTGAAAAACAGCCTGAGAATGGATCCTTGAAATATAACACTATATCGGAATTAGTGTTGTGTTGTCTGAGAACTGAAAAATGGCATGAAATGCCTTCTGTGGATATGTTTTTTTTCGTTAAGGCGCGATTGGGATATTAGGAAGAAAGGTGGCTTAGTGGATTCTAAACATCAGATTGGCATATATGTGTTAAAAGAGAAAAAGGGAAAACCTCGTTGTATTGAACGGGAAAATTCAGAAGAGGATATTCAGCTGTTGGTAGCTCCCCCCAAACAGCCCAAATCTGATAGCTCAAGTGGTGATGGAGTTGTGAGTGCTATCTGTAAAAGAACAAGGGGAGAGAAACCCATAGTTTGAGCTCCCCTCAGACAGGCTGCAGGGCCTGAGGGAGCACCGGTATCCGTACACGTACCTTTTACTGCTTCTGATTTATTAAACTGCAAACGGGCAGTGGGATCCTATGGAAACAATCCAGAAGGAATGTATAGTACTGTTAATCACGACTCCTAGTCCTAACCGGGGAGATGTACAGGCTCTCCTAGAATATTTGTTTACCGCTGAGGAGAGGAGAACAATTTTAGAGAAGGCTAGAGAGGGACTGATCCAACAAGGCGGGGTGGGGTGCCTAATACCAATATGTACCTCCCGAAAGAGGATCCGGAGTGGGATCCAAACACACAAGTGTGAGGGATTGGAGAGGGGAAAGGAATATCAGAAGTTAATTTTGTATGGGATTCAACACGGAGTGCAAAAGCCTAAGAATTTAGCTAAACTATCTGAAGTAAGGCAGGGGGATAAGGAAACCCCGTCAGCCTTCTCTGAGAGATTGTGTGAAGTAGCTCGAAAATGGACCGATCGGGATCCGGAAGATGATAGCAATTCAAAGTTATTTAACACGCTGTTTATTGGTCAAGCAGCAGCAGCAGATATAAGAAAGAGATGACAAAAGGTAGGGGGCGAGGATGGCATGACAATCTCACAGTTCTTCTCAATGGCATCTAAGGTACGTAATAATCGGGAGGAAATAGAAGAGAAGGAGAAGCGGGGACGAGTAACGCTGCAAGCTTCTTTGTTGGCTGCCTTGAGGGAAGACCAGGAAAAAAGGGAGAGAAAATACAGGAGGTGAATTTTGTGGGTGAGGAAGGGGCTGTAGAAATAATAGTAGAAATGGTTATGACATTCCCCTGGGAATGCATCGGCATGCAAATTGTAAGCAAGAGGGCCGTTGGAAAAAAATTGTCCGTGCCGTCTGAGTAATGGGGAAAGAGAGACAGAAGCAGCCGTTGGAGTCATGCCGGAGATTGGGTTGGAGTGAAGGGGGCCGGAGGAATCTCTTAAAATTTCCCCAGACGATCCTCTGGTTCCAGTCAAGCTGGGGAATGAAAGAAGAGATTTTTGTATTTTTCATTGATAGTGGAGGCACACATGCTGTAGTAAGTAGTTGTAGGGGACCCTTAAGTAGAAGTAAAAGAAGCGTTGTTGGTGCAAGAGGGAAGAAGACTTTAAGGCTGTTTTTACAACCTATGGAATGTTCCATTGGAAATACTAAATTAACTCCTGAATTCCTTTAGATGCCAGAATGCCCCCTACCATTGCTTGGGTGGCATTTACTTGTAAACTGAATGCACGGCTAAGTTCCTCTGAAGACTCTGTTCAGTTGACTCTGTTCAGCCCGCAGGGGACCTCTCCTCTTTGTGGCGGATGCCAGCCTGAACGGGACCTCGCCTGTTTGGGGCACACGGATGGCGGGCGCTGTCGCCAAAAGGCAAAGCAGGGTCATAGCAGAGTTTTCCATTTCTGGGGATGGGCTCAGCCGTCCCCCGCACCAATTTCTCCTATGTAGCAATGGGGATGGTAGCTTTCTTCTGTTTTCTTGACGAACAAGAGGATGATGGAGCACGTGACAAGAGCACGATCTTTTTCTCTTCCTTTGGCAGTACAGGCACCCAAGGCCAGCCTGCATTCAAGGAACAGCATGGGGATATCTGTGTCGAGCGTTAGCAGAGGAAGGAAGCTTCTTTTGGAGGCTGAGGCGATGAAGCAGAGTCCTTAATTGTTCTGTTTGATTTTCAGCATGGGTGCGGGGAGGGCCTGGGACATGCAAAACATGGTCCCGGAGAGGGGAGCTGTCTGTTACGTGGGAGGCTGTGAGAGCTATCATGGACACCACTGGACTGGCATCCTGTAAGGATGCTTTCACATGTTCTCTTGTTTAGAGGCCAACCTCGGCTTTGGGCTGTAAACTAAAGTCTGCCAGGCCGGTGCCAGCTTGGCGGCAGCATCTGCCCACGGCAGCACCAGCTTGGTGGTGGTGTGTGCCCATGCCTGTGCCAGGTTGCTGGCTGTGCCTGGCTTGTGAGGGTTGAGGTAATTGGCCCCCTGTTCCCCATGGCGTGGGCTCCAGCTGTGGCCCGGGGCAGCACAGGTGGGACCCATGAGGTGAGGATGGGGCTGGGCCCAGGGTTTCAAAAGGGCTGAGGATGGGGCTGGCCCTGCTGTATCCGCCATTATTTTAGTCAGATCCTGCATCATTCCGCTCAGTTAAAGGCTCACGAGAATTACTTAACGTTTGCATTGGGAAGTCCTGCTTCAAACAATGAATTTTCAACAAAATGGTTTTGACGCTAGTCAATGAACTCCTGTAATACTGCAGCAAAATGACATTTTTAGTGGTTGTTGAATCTCAGAGTGATAACATAGGCGTCCCTGTTTGAGCCCTTACCGCAAGCATTGCAATGTTTGTTTCCACCCTGCTCGGTTCTTTTGTGAAGGTGTGTAGCTATGGGAGGTGTGTTATTGCCAAGGTGCTACGGCGCCGATGCTCTGGCTGTTGGCAGGAATGGGCAAAGCGGAAGGCTCTGTGGCTAGGGGAGAATGGCGTGGACGTGCTGCTGCTCTCTCTGTTGCACCAGAATTTCGACGGCTGGGTTGGGCTGCTAAATCAATGGAACGACTGGAAGAAATTTCAGAAAAGTGAGTACTCTCCTGTCTTTATCTTTGAAAGTCGTTGTCTTTCTACAGACCCCTGTCCATGGCTTAGCTATTTGATTGGCGTGAAACAGACCCAGAATTTTGCTTTAAGTGGTGTTCTGATTCGCTGAAATCCCCCGTAGGCAGAGAGCAAGAATTACAAATGTAGCTTGGTGGTTGAAGTTCTCGGGGTTTCTGTGAAAGCTAACTTGCCAGAATGCGTAGGAAGCAGCCTGAATTCCAGTAGAGATACTGCATAAAAGGCCCTTTTCTTGACAGGAAAAGAGCTTCACGAAACGTCGGCGCTGTTTGCCGTAGGGCCTCCGACATACTTGTTCAGTCATCGTGGGCTTTGTGCCGTTCCCGCAGGCACGATCTTGAACAAGTTTTGTACGGCAGCTGGTATCTTAGCTGACTTTCTATCTCGCGCTTGGTTGCTTGTACCTGCTCAAAACTGACTGTAGTGTCAAATGAACCCACAGGAAAATGTCCTCAACTCGCGCTGGTAGGGCAAGCCCGCTGTAGTTGATAAAATCGGAAAATAGCACCATGTTTTGAAACATTTGCCTTGCGAGGACGAGGGCTGTCTCCTGGTAGGCAGCTGAATTCTGTGACTGATTCCACCGGTCCGCTCTGGCACTTGAAGGAGGCAGTCCCTAAGCCAACGCAATCTCAGGTGGGGGTCGTTTGGGTTTTTCTAATCATTTCTTAGGGATATGAGGCTTGCGTGGGTGTTTAGCTTGCCCTGTTCTTTCTGTTCCTAATTCTGAACGCACTGACTGGCATAAAAGAACGGTCGTCTTGTAGTCTGACGGTGTCGTCTACCAGGAGCTGGTGGAAGGTCAGGGCTTACGTCAAACTGATAAGGAGGATTGAGTCTGGGAAGTGGAACGTCTAAACAAGAATTACTGTCCTTGGGAGAGAAGCACATCCTGAAGAAATAGGTAAGCTAATGGAAATGTTTTGGGAACCATCCGAAACAACTAGTAGGAGTGTGATAAGAAGCACCCTCCCGCCAAACTATCCTCCTTATGATACTAAAAGTCACAGCCCTCGAGCTGGAGACACCAGCCCAAGCAGAGCGCCCTCGCCTCTGAGCGTGCGCAGCATGTTAAAGTCGCGCTGTAGCTTGAAGTTGAAATAAGAGAAATGTAGACCAATAGAAAACTGCTTTGTGTAATTACTTATGCATATGCATAGCTAGACCGTATCAATACTGTACTTGTAGGAGCGAACTTTGTGCTAGCTTTGCGGAGCTACCACCTAGCACCCATCTCTGCGCAGACGTGACATAAAAACACCTCTGCCCTGTGTGTATATTGGCGTCCCGCACACCGGGTAAACGACCTCACGCTTGTGGGATAGCAGTTTTGACACCCCAGATGGGACCGAGCTGACAGCCTCGCCCGGTTCGTCTTGCCGCATCCGACGGGGAGAAGAGGCCTGAGCGGACTCCAGCGCGCACCGACCTGTTGCCTGGGGACTCCTTCAGCTCCTCTCCTGCGGTCGGGCGGTAAGTGACAAAACGGTGCAATGCTCCTGAAAAGAGGTGTTTTTTGGGGCTAGGAGAAAAGGGGGTAGGGGCCAAGATGTCTCGGGAAGCAGGCGGCCTGTGTTCTGTTCTGGGCTCTGCATAAGACGCACCAGGAAAGACAGGTGGCCGTAGCAGAGTTCTGTTTGTTTCTCCACGCTGTCCTGTTCTGAGTAACGGAGGGAGACGTCCCTCGTTCTGGTTTGTATAGAAATGCTGGGTTTTTCGGTACCGGTATGGGTGCTGCTGCTTCCCAGGAGGCAGCCCTTTGCTCTCCTCTAGGATGCATCCTGAAGCATTGCAAGAAATTTGGGGGAGATGCCATGACTAAAAATCAGCTAAAACGATATTGTAATCAACGGTGGCCACGATATCCATGGGAAGATGGTGAAAAACAGCCTGAGAATGGATCCTTGAAATATAACACTATATCGGAATTAGTGTTGTGTTGTCTGAGAACTGAAAAATGGCATGAAATGCCTTCTGTGGATATGTTTTTTTTCGTTAAGGCGCGATTGGGATATTAGGAAGAAAGGTGGCTTAGTGGATTCTAAACATCAGATTGGCATATATGTGTTAAAAGAGAAAAAGGGAAAACCTCGTTGTATTGAACGGGAAAATTCAGAAGAGGATATTCAGCTGTTGGTAGCTCCCCCCAAACAGCCCAAATCTGATAGCTCAAGTGGTGATGGAGTTGTGAGTGCTATCTGTAAAAGAACAAGGGGAGAGAAACCCATAGTTTGAGCTCCCCTCAGACAGGCTGCAGGGCCTGAGGGAGCACCGGTATCCGTACACGTACCTTTTACTGCTTCTGATTTATTAAACTGCAAACGGGCAGTGGGATCCTATGGAAACAATCCAGAAGGAATGTATAGTACTGTTAATCACGACTCCTAGTCCTAACCGGGGAGATGTACAGGCTCTCCTAGAATATTTGTTTACCGCTGAGGAGAGGAGAACAATTTTAGAGAAGGCTAGAGAGGGACTGATCCAACAAGGCGGGGTGGGGTGCCTAATACCAATATGTACCTCCCGAAAGAGGATCCGGAGTGGGATCCAAACACACAAGTGTGAGGGATTGGAGAGGGGAAAGGAATATCAGAAGTTAATTTTGTATGGGATTCAACACGGAGTGCAAAAGCCTAAGAATTTAGCTAAACTATCTGAAGTAAGGCAGGGGGATAAGGAAACCCCGTCAGCCTTCTCTGAGAGATTGTGTGAAGTAGCTCGAAAATGGACCGATCGGGATCCGGAAGATGATAGCAATTCAAAGTTATTTAACACGCTGTTTATTGGTCAAGCAGCAGCAGCAGATATAAGAAAGAGATGACAAAAGGTAGGGGGCGAGGATGGCATGACAATCTCACAGTTCTTCTCAATGGCATCTAAGGTACGTAATAATCGGGAGGAAATAGAAGAGAAGGAGAAGCGGGGACGAGTAACGCTGCAAGCTTCTTTGTTGGCTGCCTTGAGGGAAGACCAGGAAAAAAGGGAGAGAAAATACAGGAGGTGAATTTTGTGGGTGAGGAAGGGGCTGTAGAAATAATAGTAGAAATGGTTATGACATTCCCCTGGGAATGCATCGGCATGCAAATTGTAAGCAAGAGGGCCGTTGGAAAAAAATTGTCCGTGCCGTCTGAGTAATGGGGAAAGAGAGACAGAAGCAGCCGTTGGAGTCATGCCGGAGATTGGGTTGGAGTGAAGGGGGCCGGAGGAATCTCTTAAAATTTCCCCAGACGATCCTCTGGTTCCAGTCAAGCTGGGGAATGAAAGAAGAGATTTTTGTATTTTTCATTGATAGTGGAGGCACACATGCTGTAGTAAGTAGTTGTAGGGGACCCTTAAGTAGAAGTAAAAGAAGCGTTGTTGGTGCAAGAGGGAAGAAGACTTTAAGGCTGTTTTTACAACCTATGGAATGTTCCATTGGAAATACTAAATTAACTCCTGAATTCCTTTAGATGCCAGAATGCCCCCTACCATTGCTTGGGTGGCATTTACTTGTAAACTGAATGCACGGCTAAGTTCCTCTGAAGACTCTGTTCAGTTGACTCTGTTCAGCCCGCAGGGGACCTCTCCTCTTTGTGGCGGATGCCAGCCTGAACGGGACCTCGCCTGTTTGGGGCACACGGATGGCGGGCGCTGTCGCCAAAAGGCAAAGCAGGGTCATAGCAGAGTTTTCCATTTCTGGGGATGGGCTCAGCCGTCCCCCGCACCAATTTCTCCTATGTAGCAATGGGGATGGTAGCTTTCTTCTGTTTTCTTGACGAACAAGAGGATGATGGAGCACGTGACAAGAGCACGATCTTTTTCTCTTCCTTTGGCAGTACAGGCACCCAAGGCCAGCCTGCATTCAAGGAACAGCATGGGGATATCTGTGTCGAGCGTTAGCAGAGGAAGGAAGCTTCTTTTGGAGGCTGAGGCGATGAAGCAGAGTCCTTAATTGTTCTGTTTGATTTTCAGCATGGGTGCGGGGAGGGCCTGGGACATGCAAAACATGGTCCCGGAGAGGGGAGCTGTCTGTTACGTGGGAGGCTGTGAGAGCTATCATGGACACCACTGGACTGGCATCCTGTAAGGATGCTTTCACATGTTCTCTTGTTTAGAGGCCAACCTCGGCTTTGGGCTGTAAACTAAAGTCTGCCAGGCCGGTGCCAGCTTGGCGGCAGCATCTGCCCACGGCAGCACCAGCTTGGTGGTGGTGTGTGCCCATGCCTGTGCCAGGTTGCTGGCTGTGCCTGGCTTGTGAGGGTTGAGGTAATTGGCCCCCTGTTCCCCATGGCGTGGGCTCCAGCTGTGGCCCGGGGCAGCACAGGTGGGACCCATGAGGTGAGGATGGGGCTGGGCCCAGGGTTTCAAAAGGGCTGAGGATGGGGCTGGCCCTGCTGTATCCGCCATTATTTTAGTCAGATCCTGCATCATTCCGCTCAGTTAAAGGCTCACGAGAATTACTTAACGTTTGCATTGGGAAGTCCTGCTTCAAACAATGAATTTTCAACAAAATGGTTTTGACGCTAGTCAATGAACTCCTGTAATACTGCAGCAAAATGACATTTTGAGTGGTTGTTGAATCTCAGAGTGATAACATAGGCGTCCCTGTTTGAGCCCTTACCGCAAGCATTGCAATGTTTGTTTCCACCCTGCTCGGTTCTTTTGTGAAGGTGTGTAGCTATGGGAGGTGCGTTATTGCCAAGGTGCTACGGCGCCGATGCTCTGGCTGTTGGCAGGAATGGGCAAAGCGGAAGGCTCTGTGGCTAGGGGAGAATGGCGTGGACGTGCTGCTGCTCTCTCTGTTGCACCAGAATTTCGACGGCTGGGTTGGGCTGCTAAATCAATGGAACGACTGGAAGAAATTTCAGAAAAGTGAGTACTCTCCTGTCTTTATCTTTGAAAGTCGTTGTCTTTCTACAGACCCCTGTCCATGGCTTAGCTATTTGATTGGCGTGAAACAGACCCAGAATTTTGCTTTAAGTGGTGTTCTGATTCGCTGAAATCCCCCGTAGGTAGAGAGCAAGAATTACAAATGTAGCTTGGTGGTTGAAGTTCTCGGGGTTTCTGTGAAAGCTAACTTGCCAGAATGCGTAGGAAGCAGCCTGAATTCCAGTAGAGATACTGCATAAAAGGCCCTTTTCTTGACAGGAAAAGAGCTTCACGAAACGTCGGCGCTGTTTGCCGTAGGGCCTCCGACATACTTGTTCAGTCATCGTGGGCTTTGTGCCGTTCCCGCAGGCACGATCTTGAACAAGTTTTGTACGGCAGCTGGTATCTTAGCTGACTTTCTATCTCGCGCTTGGTTGCTTGTACCTGCTCAAAACTGACTGTAGTGTCAAATGAACCCACAGGAAAATGTCCTCAACTCGCGCTGGTAGGGCAAGCCCGCTGTAGTTGATAAAATCGGAAAATAGCACCACGTTTTGAAACATTTGCCTTGCGAGGACGAGGGCTGTCTCCTGGTAGGCAGCTGAATTCTGTGACTGATTCCACCGGTCCGCTCTGGCACTTGAAGGAGGCAGTCCCTAAGCCAACGCAATCTCAGGTGGGGGTCGTTTGGGTTTTTCTAATCATTTCTTAGGGATATGAGGCTTGCGTGGGTGTTTAGCTTGCCCTGTTCTTTCTGTTCCTAATTCTGAACGCACTGACTGGCATAAAAGAACGGTCGTCTTGTAGTCTGACGGTGTCGTCTACCAGGAGCTGGTGGAAGGTCAGGGCTTACGTCAAACTGATAAGGAGGATTGAGTCTGGGAAGTGGAACGTCTAAACAAGAATTACTGTCCTTGGGAGAGAAGCACATCCTGAAGAAATAGGTAAGCTAATGGAAATGTTTTGGGAACCATCCGAAACAACTAGTAGGAGTGTGATAAGAAGCACCCTCCCGCCAAACTATCCTCCTTATGATACTAAAAGTCACAGCCCTCGAGCTGGAGACACCAGCCCAAGCAGAGCGCCCTCGCCTCTGAGCGTGCGCAGCATGTTAAAGTCGCGCTGTAGCTTGAAGTTGAAATAAGAGAAATGTAGACCAATAGAAAACTGCTTTGTGTAATTACTTATGCATATGCATAGCTAGACCGTATCAATACTGTACTTGTAGGAGCGAACTTTGTGCTAGCTTTGCGGAGCTACCACCTAGCACCCATCTCTGCGCAGACGTGACATAAAAACACCTCTGCCCTGTGTGTATATTGGCGTCCCGCACACCGGGTAAACGACCTCACGCTTGTGGGATAGCAGTTTTGACACCCCAGATGGGACCGAGCTGACAGCCTCGCCCGGTTCGTCTTGCCGCATCTGACGGGGAGAAGAGGCCTGAGCGGACTCCAGCGCGCACCGACCTGTTGCCTGGGGACTCCTTCAGCTCCTCTCCTGCGGTCGGGCGGTAAGTGACAAAACGGTGCAATGCTCCTGAAAAGAGGTGTTTTTTGGGGCTAGGAGAAAAGGGGGTAGGGGCCAAGATGTCTCGGGAAGCAGGCGGCCTGTGTTCTGTTCTGGGCTCTGCATAAGACGCACCAGGAAAGACAGGTGGCCGTAGCAGAGTTCTGTTTGTTTCTCCACGCTGTCCTGTTCTGAGTAACGGAGGGAGACGTCCCTCGTTCTGGTTTGTATAGAAATGCTGGGTTTTTCGGTACCGGTATGGGTGCTGCTGCTTCCCAGGAGGCAGCCCTTTGCTCTCCTCTAGGATGCATCCTGAAGCATTGCAAGAAATTTGGGGGAGATGCCATGACTAAAAATCAGCTAAAACGATATTGTAATCAACGGTGGCCACGATATCCATGGGAAGATGGTGAAAAACAGCCTGAGAATGGATCCTTGAAATATAACACTATATCGGAATTAGTGTTGTGTTGTCTGAGAACTGAAAAATGGCATGAAATGCCTTCTGTGGATATGTTTTTTTTCGTTAAGGCGCGATTGGGATATTAGGAAGAAAGGTGGCTTAGTGGATTCTAAACATCAGATTGGCATATATGTGTTAAAAGAGAAAAAGGGAAAACCTCGTTGTATTGAACGGGAAAATTCAGAAGAGGATATTCAGCTGTTGGTAGCTCCCCCCAAACAGCCCAAATCTGATAGCTCAAGTGGTGATGGAGTTGTGAGTGCTATCTGTAAAAGAACAAGGGGAGAGAAACCCATAGTTTGAGCTCCCCTCAGACAGGCTGCAGGGCCTGAGGGAGCACCGGTATCCGTACACGTACCTTTTACTGCTTCTGATTTATTAAACTGCAAACGGGCAGTGGGATCCTATGGAAACAATCCAGAAGGAATGTATAGTACTGTTAATCACGACTCCTAGTCCTAACCGGGGAGATGTACAGGCTCTCCTAGAATATTTGTTTACCGCTGAGGAGAGGAGAACAATTTTAGAGAAGGCTAGAGAGGGACTGATCCAACAAGGCGGGGTGGGGTGCCTAATACCAATATGTACCTCCCGAAAGAGGATCCGGAGTGGGATCCAAACACACAAGTGTGAGGGATTGGAGAGGGGAAAGGAATATCAGAAGTTAATTTTGTATGGGATTCAACACGGAGTGCAAAAGCCTAAGAATTTAGCTAAACTATCTGAAGTAAGGCAGGGGGATAAGGAAACCCCGTCAGCCTTCTCTGAGAGATTGTGTGAAGTAGCTCGAAAATGGACCGATCGGGATCCGGAAGATGATAGCAATTCAAAGTTATTTAACACGCTGTTTATTGGTCAAGCAGCAGCAGCAGATATAAGAAAGAGATGACAAAAGGTAGGGGGCGAGGATGGCATGACAATCTCACAGTTCTTCTCAATGGCATCTAAGGTACGTAATAATCGGGAGGAAATAGAAGAGAAGGAGAAGCGGGGACGAGTAACGCTGCAAGCTTCTTTGTTGGCTGCCTTGAGGGAAGACCAGGAAAAAAGGGAGAGAAAATACAGGAGGTGAATTTTGTGGGTGAGGAAGGGGCTGTAGAAATAATAGTAGAAATGGTTATGACATTCCCCTGGGAATGCATCGGCATGCAAATTGTAAGCAAGAGGGCCGTTGGAAAAAAATTGTCCGTGCCGTCTGAGTAATGGGGAAAGAGAGACAGAAGCAGCCGTTGGAGTCATGCCGGAGATTGGGTTGGAGTGAAGGGGGCCGGAGGAATCTCTTAAAATTTCCCCAGACGATCCTCTGGTTCCAGTCAAGCTGGGGAATGAAAGAAGAGATTTTTGTATTTTTCATTGATAGTGGAGGCACACATGCTGTAGTAAGTAGTTGTAGGGGACCCTTAAGTAGAAGTAAAAGAAGCGTTGTTGGTGCAAGAGGGAAGAAGACTTTAAGGCTGTTTTTACAACCTATGGAATGTT
Organism: Mycteria americana; assembly: GCF_035582795.1. Taxonomy (NCBI): domain Eukaryota; kingdom Metazoa; phylum Chordata; class Aves; order Ciconiiformes; family Ciconiidae; genus Mycteria; species Mycteria americana. Next base: position 49,493 of record NW_027445662.1, read on the forward strand.
CCATTGGAAATACTAAATTAACTCCTGAATTCCTTTAGATGCCAGAATGCCCCCTACCATTGCTTGGGTGGCATTTACTTGTAAACTGAATGCACGGCTAAGTTCCTCTGAAGACTCTGTTCAGTTGACTCTGTTCAGCCCGCAGGGGACCTCTCCTCTTTGTGGCGGATGCCAGCCTGAACGGGACCTCGCCTGTTTGGGGCACACGGATGGCGGGCGCTGTCGCCAAAAGGCAAAGCAGGGTCATAGCAGAGTTTTCCATTTCTGGGGATGGGCTCAGCCGTCCCCCGCACCAATTTCTCCTATGTAGCAATGGGGATGGTAGCTTTCTTCTGTTTTCTTGACGAACAAGAGGATGATGGAGCACGTGACAAGAGCACGATCTTTTTCTCTTCCTTTGGCAGTACAGGCACCCAAGGCCAGCCTGCATTCAAGGAACAGCATGGGGATATCTGTGTCGAGCGTTAGCAGAGGAAGGAAGCTTCTTTTGGAGGCTGAGGCGATGAAGCAGAGTCCTTAATTGTTCTGTTTGATTTTCAGCATGGGTGCGGGGAGGGCCTGGGACATGCAAAACATGGTCCCGGAGAGGGGAGCTGTCTGTTACGTGGGAGGCTGTGAGAGCTATCATGGACACCACTGGACTGGCATCCTGTAAGGATGCTTTCACATGTTCTCTTGTTTAGAGGCCAACCTCGGCTTTGGGCTGTAAACTAAAGTCTGCCAGGCCGGTGCCAGCTTGGCGGCAGCATCTGCCCACGGCAGCACCAGCTTGGTGGTGGTGTGTGCCCATGCCTGTGCCAGGTTGCTGGCTGTGCCTGGCTTGTGAGGGTTGAGGTAATTGGCCCCCTGTTCCCCATGGCGTGGGCTCCAGCTGTGGCCCGGGGCAGCACAGGTGGGACCCATGAGGTGAGGATGGGGCTGGGCCCAGGGTTTCAAAAGGGCTGAGGATGGGGCTGGCCCTGCTGTATCCGCCATTATTTTAGTCAGATCCTGCATCATTCCGCTCAGTTAAAGGCTCACGAGAATTACTTAACGTTTGCATTGGGAAGTCCTGCTTCAAACAATGAATTTTCAACAAAATGGTTTTGACGCTAGTCAATGAACTCCTGTAATACTGCAGCAAAATGACATTTTGAGTGGTTGTTGAATCTCAGAGTGATAACATAGGCGTCCCTGTTTGAGCCCTTACCGCAAGCATTGCAATGTTTGTTTCCACCCTGCTCGGTTCTTTTGTGAAGGTGTGTAGCTATGGGAGGTGCGTTATTGCCAAGGTGCTACGGCGCCGATGCTCTGGCTGTTGGCAGGAATGGGCAAAGCGGAAGGCTCTGTGGCTAGGGGAGAATGGCGTGGACGTGCTGCTGCTCTCTCTGTTGCACCAGAATTTCGACGGCTGGGTTGGGCTGCTAAATCAATGGAACGACTGGAAGAAATTTCAGAAAAGTGAGTACTCTCCTGTCTTTATCTTTGAAAGTCGTTGTCTTTCTACAGACCCCTGTCCATGGCTTAGCTATTTGATTGGCGTGAAACAGACCCAGAATTTTGCTTTAAGTGGTGTTCTGATTCGCTGAAATCCCCCGTAGGTAGAGAGCAAGAATTACAAATGTAGCTTGGTGGTTGAAGTTCTCGGGGTTTCTGTGAAAGCTAACTTGCCAGAATGCGTAGGAAGCAGCCTGAATTCCAGTAGAGATACTGCATAAAAGGCCCTTTTCTTGACAGGAAAAGAGCTTCACGAAACGTCGGCGCTGTTTGCCGTAGGGCCTCCGACATACTTGTTCAGTCATCGTGGGCTTTGTGCCGTTCCCGCAGGCACGATCTTGAACAAGTTTTGTACGGCAGCTGGTATCTTAGCTGACTTTCTATCTCGCGCTTGGTTGCTTGTACCTGCTCAAAACTGACTGTAGTGTCAAATGAACCCACAGGAAAATGTCCTCAACTCGCGCTGGTAGGGCAAGCCCGCTGTAGTTGATAAAATCGGAAAATAGCACCACGTTTTGAAACATTTGCCTTGCGAGGACGAGGGCTGTCTCCTGGTAGGCAGCTGAATTCTGTGACTGATTCCACCGGTCCGCTCTGGCACTTGAAGGAGGCAGTCCCTAAGCCAACGCAATCTCAGGTGGGGGTCGTTTGGGTTTTTCTAATCATTTCTTAGGGATATGAGGCTTGCGTGGGTGTTTAGCTTGCCCTGTTCTTTCTGTTCCTAATTCTGAACGCACTGACTGGCATAAAAGAACGGTCGTCTTGTAGTCTGACGGTGTCGTCTACCAGGAGCTGGTGGAAGGTCAGGGCTTACGTCAAACTGATAAGGAGGATTGAGTCTGGGAAGTGGAACGTCTAAACAAGAATTACTGTCCTTGGGAGAGAAGCACATCCTGAAGAAATAGGTAAGCTAATGGAAATGTTTTGGGAACCATCCGAAACAACTAGTAGGAGTGTGATAAGAAGCACCCTCCCGCCAAACTATCCTCCTTATGATACTAAAAGTCACAGCCCTCGAGCTGGAGACACCAGCCCAAGCAGAGCGCCCTCGCCTCTGAGCGTGCGCAGCATGTTAAAGTCGCGCTGTAGCTTGAAGTTGAAATAAGAGAAATGTAGACCAATAGAAAACTGCTTTGTGTAATTACTTATGCATATGCATAGCTAGACCGTATCAATACTGTACTTGTAGGAGCGAACTTTGTGCTAGCTTTGCGGAGCTACCACCTAGCACCCATCTCTGCGCAGACGTGACATAAAAACACCTCTGCCCTGTGTGTATATTGGCGTCCCGCACACCGGGTAAACGACCTCACGCTTGTGGGATAACAGTTTTGACACCCCAGATGGGACCGAGCTGACAGCCTCGCCCGGTTCGTCTTGCCGCATCCGACGGGGAGAAGAGGCCTGAGCGGACTCCAGCGCGCACCGACCTGTTGCCTGGGGACTCCTTCAGCTCCTCTCCTGCGGTCGGGCGGTAAGTGACAAAACGGTGCAATGCTCCTGAAAAGAGGTGTTTTTTGGGGCTAGGAGAAAAGGGGGTAGGGGCCAAGACGTCTCGGGAAGCAGGCGGCCTGTGTTCTGTTCTGGGCTCTGCATAAGACGCACCAGGAAAGACAGGTGGCCGTAGCAGAGTTCTGTTTGTTTCTCCACGCTGTCCTGTTCTGAGTAACGGAGGGAGACGTCCCTCGTTCTGGTTTGTATAGAAATGCTGGGTTTTTCGGTACCGGTATGGGTGCTGCTGCTTCCCAGGAGGCAGCCCTTTGCTCTCCTCTAGGATGCATCCTGAAGCATTGCAAGAAATTTGGGGGAGATGCCATGACTAAAAATCAGCTAAAACGATATTGTAATCAACGGTGGCCACGATATCCATGGGAAGATGGTGAAAAACAGCCTGAGAATGGATCCTTGAAATATAACACTATATCGGAATTAGTGTTGTGTTGTCTGAGAACTGAAAAATGGCATGAAATGCCTTCTGTGGATATGTTTTTTTTCGTTAAGGCGCGATTGGGATATTAGGAAGAAAGGTGGCTTAGTGGATTCTAAACATCAGATTGGCATATATGTGTTAAAAGAGAAAAAGGGAAAACCTCGTTGTATTGAATGGGAAAATTCAGAAGAGGATATTCAGCTGTTGGTAGCTCCCCCCAAACAGCCCAAATCTGATAGCTCAAGTGGTGATGGAGTTGTGAGTGCTATCTGTAAAAGAACAAGGGGAGAGAAACCCATAGTTTGAGCTCCCCTCAGACAGGCTGCAGGGCCTGAGGGAGCACCGGTATCCGTACACGTACCTTTTACTGCTTCTGATTTATTAAACTGCAAACGGGCAGTGGGATCCTATGGAAACAATCCAGAAGGAATGTATAGTACTGTTAATCACGACTCCTAGTCCTAACCGGGGAGATGTACAGGCTCTCCTAGAATATTTGTTTACCGCTGAGGAGAGGAGAACAATTTTAGAGAAGGCTAGAGAGGGACTGATCCAACAAGGCGGGGTGGGGTGCCTAATACCAATATGTACCTCCCGAAAGAGGATCCGGAGTGGGATCCAAACACACAAGTGTGAGGGATTAGAGAGGGGAAAGGAATATCAGAAGTTAATTTTGTATGGGATTCAACACGGAGTGCAAAAGCCTAAGAATTTAGCTAAACTATCTGAAGTAAGGCAGGGGGATAAGGAAACCCCGTCAGCCTTCTCTGAGAGATTGTGTGAAGTAGCTCGAAAATGGACCGATCGGGATCCGGAAGATGATAGCAATTCAAAGTTATTTAACACGCTGTTTATTGGTCAAGCAGCAGCAGCAGATATAAGAAAGAGATGACAAAAGGTAGGGGGCGAGGATGGCATGACAATCTCACAGTTCTTCTCAATGGCATCTAAGGTACGTAATAATCGGGAGGAAATAGAAGAGAAGGAGAAGCGGGGACGAGTAACGCTGCAAGCTTCTTTGTTGGCTGCCTTGAGGGAAGACCAGGAAAAAAGGGAGAGAAAATACAGGAGGTGAATTTTGTGGGTGAGGAAGGGGCTGTAGAAATAATAGTAGAAATGGTTATGACATTCCCCTGGGAATGCATCGGCATGCAAATTGTAAGCAAGAGGGCCGTTGGAAAAAAATTGTCCGTGCCGTCTGAGTAATGGGGAAAGAGAGACAGAAGCAGCCGTTGGAGTCATGCCGGAGATTGGGTTGGAGTGAAGGGGGCCGGAGGAATCTCTTAAAATTTCCCCAGACGATCCTCTGGTTCCAGTCAAGCTGGGGAATGAAAGAAGAGATTTTTGTATTTTTCATTGATAGTGGAGGCACACATGCTGTAGTAAGTAGTTGTAGGGGACCCTTAAGTAGAAGTAAAAGAAGCGTTGTTGGTGCAAGAGGGAAGAAGACTTTAAGGCTGTTTTTACAACCTATGGAATGTTCCATTGGAAATACTAAATTAACTCCTGAATTCCTTTAGATGCCAGAATGCCCCCTACCATTGCTTGGGTGGCATTTACTTGTAAACTGAATGCACGGCTAAGTTCCTCTGAAGACTCTGTTCAGTTGACTCTGTTCAGCCCGCAGGGGACCTCTCCTCTTTGTGGCGGATGCCAGCCTGAACGGGACCTCGCCTGTTTGGGGCACACGGATGGCGGGCGCTGTCGCCAAAAGGCAAAGCAGGGTCATAGCAGAGTTTTCCATTTCTGGGGATGGGCTCAGCCGTCCCCCGCACCAATTTCTCCTATGTAGCAATGGGGATGGTAGCTTTCTTCTGTTTTCTTGACGAACAAGAGGATGATGGAGCACGTGACAAGAGCACGATCTTTTTCTCTTCCTTTGGCAGTACAGGCACCCAAGGCCAGCCTGCATTCAAGGAACAGCATGGGGATATCTGTGTCGAGCGTTAGCAGAGGAAGGAAGCTTCTTTTGGAGGCTGAGGCGATGAAGCAGAGTCCTTAATTGTTCTGTTTGATTTTCAGCATGGGTGCGGGGAGGGCCTGGGACATGCAAAACATGGTCCCGGAGAGGGGAGCTGTCTGTTACGTGGGAGGCTGTGAGAGCTATCATGGACACCACTGGACTGGCATCCTGTAAGGATGCTTTCACATGTTCTCTTGTTTAGAGGCCAACCTCGGCTTTGGGCTGTAAACTAAAGTCTGCCAGGCCGGTGCCAGCTTGGCGGCAGCATCTGCCCACGGCAGCACCAGCTTGGTGGTGGTGTGTGCCCATGCCTGTGCCAGGTTGCTGGCTGTGCCTGGCTTGTGAGGGTTGAGGTAATTGGCCCCCTGTTCCCCATGGCGTGGGCTCCAGCTGTGGCCCGGGGCAGCACAGGTGGGACCCATGAGGTGAGGATGGGGCTGGGCCCAGGGTTTCAAAAGGGCTGAGGATGGGGCTGGCCCTGCTGTATCCGCCATTATTTTAGTCAGATCCTGCATCATTCCGCTCAGTTAAAGGCTCACGAGAATTACTTAACGTTTGCATTGGGAAGTCCTGCTTCAAACAATGAATTTTCAACAAAATGGTTTTGACGCTAGTCAATGAACTCCTGTAATACTGCAGCAAAATGACATTTTTAGTGGTTGTTGAATCTCAGAGTGATAACATAGGCGTCCCTGTTTGAGCCCTTACCGCAAGCATTGCAATGTTTGTTTCCACCCTGCTCGGTTCTTTTGTGAAGGTGTGTAGCTATGGGAGGTGCGTTATTGCCAAGGTGCTACGGCGCCGATGCTCTGGCTGTTGGCAGGAATGGGCAAAGCGGAAGGCTCTGTGGCTAGGGGAGAATGGCGTGGATGTGCTGCTGCTCTCTCTGTTGCACCAGAATTTTGACGGCTGGGTTGGGCTGCTAAATCAATGGAACGACTGGAAGAAATTTCAGAAAAGTGAGTACTCTCCTGTCTTTATCTTTGAAAGTCGTTGTCTTTCTACAGACCCCTGTCCATGGCTTAGCTATTTGATTGGCGTGAAACAGACCCAGAATTTTGCTTTAAGTGGTGTTCTGATTCGCTGAAATCCCCCGTAGGCAGAGAGCAAGAATTACAAATGTAGCTTGGTGGTTGAAGTTCTCGGGGTTTCTGTGAAAGCTAACTTGCCAGAATGCGTGGGAAGCAGCCTGAATTCCAGTAGAGATACTGCATAAAAGGCCCTTTTCTTGACAGGAAAAGAGCTTCACGAAACGTCGGCGCTGTTTGCCGTAGGGCCTCCGACATACTTGTTCAGTCATCGTGGGCTTTGTGCCGTTCCCGCAGGCACGATCTTGAACAAGTTTTGTACGGCAGCTGGTCTCTTAGCTGACTTTCTATCTCGCGCTTGGTTGCTTGTACCTGCTCAAAACTGACTGTAGTGTCAAATGAACCCACAGGAAAATGTCCTCAACTCGCGCTGGTAGGGCAAGCCCGCTGTAGTTGATAAAATCGGAAAATAGCACCATGTTTTGAAACATTTGCCTTGCGAGGACGAGGGCTGTCTCCTGGTAGGCAGCTGAATTCTGTGACTGATTCCACCGGTCCGCTCTGGCACTTGAAGGAGGCAGTCCCTAAGCCAACGCAATCTCAGGTGGGGGTCGTTTGGGTTTTTCTAATCATTTCTTAGGGATATGAGGCTTGCGTGGGTGTTTAGCTTGCCCTGTTCTTTCTGTTCCTAATTCTGAACGCACTGACTGGCATAAAAGAACGGTCGTCTTGTAGTCTGACGGTGTCGTCTACCAGGAGCTGGTGGAAGGTCAGGGCTTACGTCAAACTGATAAGGAGGATTGAGTCTGGGAAGTGGAACGTCTAAACAAGAATTACTGTCCTTGGGAGAGAAGCACATCCTGAAGAAATAGGTAAGCTAATGGAAATGTTTTGGGAACCATCCGAAACAACTAGTAGGAGTGTGATAAGAAGCACCCTCCCGCCAAACTATCCTCCTTATGATACTAAAAGTCACAGCCCTCGAGCTGGAGACACCAGCCCAAGCAGAGCGCCCTCGCCTCTGAGCGTGCGCAGCATGTTAAAGTCGCGCTGTAGCTTGAAGTTGAAATAAGAGAAATGTAGACCAATAGAAAACTGCTTTGTGTAATTACTTATGCATATGCATAGCTAGACCGTATCAATACTGTACTTGTAGGAGCGAACTTTGTGCTAGCTTTGCGGAGCTACCACCTAGCACCCATCTCTGCGCAGACGTGACATAAAAACACCTCTGCCCTGTGTGTATATTGGCGTCCCGCACACCGGGTAAACGACCTCACGCTTGTGGGATAGCAGTTTTGACACCCCAGATGGGACCGAGCTGACAGCCTCGCCCGGTTCGTCTTGCCGCATCCGACGGGGAGAAGAGGCCTGAGCGGACTCCAGCGCGCACCGACCTGTTGCCTGGGGACTCCTTCAGCTCCTCTCCTGCGGTCGGGCGGTAAGTGACAAAACGGTGCAATGCTCCTGAAAAGAGGTGTTTTTTGGGGCTAGGAGAAAAGGGGGTAGGGGCCAAGATGTCTCGGGAAGCAGGCGGCCTGTGTTCTGTTCTGGGCTCTGCATAAGACGCACCAGGAAAGACAGGTGGCCGTAGCAGAGTTCTGTTTGTTTCTCCACGCTGTCCTGTTCTGAGTAACGGAGGGAGACGTCCCTCGTTCTGGTTTGTATAGAAATGCTGGGTTTTTCGGTACCGGTATGGGTGCTGCTGCTTCCCAGGAGGCAGCCCTTTGCTCTCCTCTAGGATGCATCCTGAAGCATTGCAAGAAATTTGGGGGAGATGCCATGACTAAAAATCAGCTAAAACGATATTGTAATCAACGGTGGCCACGATATCCATGGGAAGATGGTGAAAAACAGCCTGAGAATGGATCCTTGAAATATAACACTATATCGGAATTAGTGTTGTGTTGTCTGAGAACTGAAAAATGGCATGAAATGCCTTCTGTGGATATGTTTTTTTTCGTTAAGGCGCGATTGGGATATTAGGAAGAAAGGTGGCTTAGTGGATTCTAAACATCAGATTGGCATATATGTGTTAAAAGAGAAAAAGGGAAAACCTCGTTGTATTGAACGGGAAAATTCAGAAGAGGATATTCAGCTGTTGGTAGCTCCCCCCAAACAGCCCAAATCTGATAGCTCAAGTGGTGATGGAGTTGTGAGTGCTATCTGTAAAAGAACAAGGGGAGAGAAACCCATAGTTTGAGCTCCCCTCAGACAGGCTGCAGGGCCTGAGGGAGCACCGGTATCCGTACACGTACCTTTTACTGCTTCTGATTTATTAAACTGCAAACGGGCAGTGGGATCCTATGGAAACAATCCAGAAGGAATGTATAGTACTGTTAATCACGACTCCTAGTCCTAACCGGGGAGATGTACAGGCTCTCCTAGAATATTTGTTTACCGCTGAGGAGAGGAGAACAATTTTAGAGAAGGCTAGAGAGGGACTGATCCAACAAGGCGGGGTGGGGTGCCTAATACCAATATGTACCTCCCGAAAGAGGATCCGGAGTGGGATCCAAACACACAAGTGTGAGGGATTGGAGAGGGGAAAGGAATATCAGAAGTTAATTTTGTATGGGATTCAACACGGAGTGCAAAAGCCTAAGAATTTAGCTAAACTATCTGAAGTAAGGCAGGGGGATAAGGAAACCCCGTCAGCCTTCTCTGAGAGATTGTGTGAAGTAGCTCGAAAATGGACCGATCGGGATCCGGAAGATGATAGCAATTCAAAGTTATTTAACACGCTGTTTATTGGTCAAGCAGCAGCAGCAGATATAAGAAAGAGATGACAAAAGGTAGGGGGCGAGGATGGCATGACAATCTCACAGTTCTTCTCAATGGCATCTAAGGTACGTAATAATCGGGAGGAAATAGAAGAGAAGGAGAAGCGGGGACGAGTAACGCTGCAAGCTTCTTTGTTGGCTGCCTTGAGGGAAGACCAGGAAAAAAGGGAGAGAAAATACAGGAGGTGAATTTTGTGGGTGAGGAAGGGGCTGTAGAAATAATAGTAGAAATGGTTATGACATTCCCCTGGGAATGCATCGGCATGCAAATTGTAAGCAAGAGGGCCGTTGGAAAAAAATTGTCCGTGCCGTCTGAGTAATGGGGAAAGAGAGACAGAAGCAGCCGTTGGAGTCATGCCGGAGATTGGGTTGGAGTGAAGGGGGCCGGAGGAATCTCTTAAAATTTCCCCAGACGATCCTCTGGTTCCAGTCAAGCTGGGGAATGAAAGAAGAGATTTTTGTATTTTTCATTGATAGTGGAGGCACACATGCTGTAGTAAGTAGTTGTAGGGGACCCTTAAGTAGAAGTAAAAGAAGCGTTGTTGGTGCAAGAGGGAAGAAGACTTTAAGGCTGTTTTTACAACCTATGGAATGTTCCATTGGAAATACTAAATTAACTCCTGAATTCCTTTAGATGCCAGAATGCCCCCTACCATTGCTTGGGTGGCATTTACTTGTAAACTGAATGCACGGCTAAGTTCCTCTGAAGACTCTGTTCAGTTGACTCTGTTCAGCCCGCAGGGGACCTCTCCTCTTTGTGGCGGATGCCAGCCTGAACGGGACCTCGCCTGTTTGGGGCACACGGATGGCGGGCGCTGTCGCCAAAAGGCAAAGCAGGGTCATAGCAGAGTTTTCCATTTCTGGGGATGGGCTCAGCCGTCCCCCGCACCAATTTCTCCTATGTAGCAATGGGGATGGTAGCTTTCTTCTGTTTTCTTGACGAACAAGAGGATGATGGAGCACGTGACAAGAGCACGATCTTTTTCTCTTCCTTTGGCAGTACAGGCACCCAAGGCCAGCCTGCATTCAAGGAACAGCATGGGGATATCTGTGTCGAGCGTTAGCAGAGGAAGGAAGCTTCTTTTGGAGGCTGAGGCGATGAAGCAGAGTCCTTAATTGTTCTGTTTGATTTTCAGCATGGGTGCGGGGAGGGCCTGGGACATGCAAAACATGGTCCCGGAGAGGGGAGCTGTCTGTTACGTGGGAGGCTGTGAGAGCTATCATGGACACCACTGGACTGGCATCCTGTAAGGATGCTTTCACATGTTCTCTTGTTTAGAGGCCAACCTCGGCTTTGGGCTGTAAACTAAAGTCTGCCAGGCCGGTGCCAGCTTGGCGGCAGCATCTGCCCACGGCAGCACCAGCTTGGTGGTGGTGTGTGCCCATGCCTGTGCCAGGTTGCTGGCTGTGCCTGGCTTGTGAGGGTTGAGGTAATTGGCCCCCTGTTCCCCATGGCGTGGGCTCCAGCTGTGGCCCGGGGCAGCACAGGTGGGACCCATGAGGTGAGGATGGGGCTGGGCCCAGGGTTTCAAAAGGGCTGAGGATGGGGCTGGCCCTGCTGTATCCGCCATTATTTTAGTCAGATCCTGCATCATTCCGCTCAGTTAAAGGCTCACGAGAATTACTTAACGTTTGCATTGGGAAGTCCTGCTTCAAACAATGAATTTTCAACAAAATGGTTTTGACGCTAGTCAATGAACTCCTGTAATACTGCAGCAAAATGACATTTTTAGTGGTTGTTGAATCTCAGAGTGATAACATAGGCGTCCCTGTTTGAGCCCTTACCGCAAGCATTGCAATGTTTGTTTCCACCCTGCTCGGTTCTTTTGTGAAGGTGTGTAGCTATGGGAGGTGCGTTATTGCCAAGGTGCTACGGCGCCGATGCTCTGGCTGTTGGCAGGAATGGGCAAAGCGGAAGGCTCTGTGGCTAGGGGAGAATGGCGTGGACGTGCTGCTGCTCTCTCTGTTGCACCAGAATTTCGACGGCTGGGTTGGGCTGCTAAATCAATGGAACGACTGGAAGAAATTTCAGAAAAGTGAGTACTCTCCTGTCTTTATCTTTGAAAGTCGTTGTCTTTCTACAGACCCCTGTCCATGGCTTAGCTATTTGATTGGCGTGAAACAGACCCAGAATTTTGCTTTAAGTGGTGTTCTGATTCGCTGAAATCCCCCGTAGGTAGAGAGCAAGAATTACAAATGTAGCTTGGTGGTTGAAGTTCTCGGGGTTTCTGTGAAAGCTAACTTGCCAGAATGCGTGGGAAGCAGCCTGAATTCCAGTAGAGATACTGCATAAAAGGCCCTTTTCTTGACAGGAAAAGAGCTTCACGAAACGTCGGCGCTGTTTGCCGTAGGGCCTCCGACATACTTGTTCAGTCATCGTGGGCTTTGTGCCGTTCCCGCAGGCACGATCTTGAACAAGTTTTGTACGGCAGCTGGTCTCTTAGCTGACTTTCTATCTCGCGCTTGGTTGCTTGTACCTGCTCAAAACTGACTGTAGTGTCAAATGAACCCACAGGAAAATGTCCTCAACTCGCGCTGGTAGGGCAAGCCCGCTGTAGTTGATAAAATCGGAAAATAGCACCATGTTTTGAAACATTTGCCTTGCGAGGACGAGGGCTGTCTCCTGGTAGGCAGCTGAATTCTGTGACTGATTCCACCGGTCCGCTCTGGCACTTGAAGGAGGCAGTCCCTAAGCCAACGCAATCTCAGGTGGGGGTCGTTTGGGTTTTTCTAATCATTTCTTAGGGATATGAGGCTTGCGTGGGTGTTTAGCTTGCCCTGTTCTTTCTGTTCCTAATTCTGAACGCACTGACTGGCATAAAAGAACGGTCGTCTTGTAGTCTGACGGTGTCGTCTACCAGGAGCTGGTGGAAGGTCAGGGCTTACGTCAAACTGATAAGGAGGATTGAGTCTGGGAAGTGGAACGTCTAAACAAGAATTACTGTCCTTGGGAGAGAAGCACATCCTGAAGAAATAGGTAAGCTAATGGAAATGTTTTGGGAACCATCCGAAACAACTAGTAGGAGTGTGATAAGAAGCACCCTCCCGCCAAACTATCCTCCTTATGATACTAAAAGTCACAGCCCTCGAGCTGGAGACACCAGCCCAAGCAGAGCGCCCTCGCCTCTGAGCGTGCGCAGCATGTTAAAGTCGCGCTGTAGCTTGAAGTTGAAATAAGAGAAATGTAGACCAATAGAAAACTGCTTTGTGTAATTACTTATGCATATGCATAGCTAGACCGTATCAATACTGTACTTGTAGGAGCGAACTTTGTGCTAGCTTTGCGGAGCTACCACCTAGCACCCATCTCTGCGCAGACGTGACATAAAAACACCTCTGCCCTGTGTGTATATTGGCGTCCCGCACACCGGGTAAACGACCTCACGCTTGTGGGATAGCAGTTTTGACACCCCAGATGGGACCGAGCTGACAGCCTCGCCCGGTTCGTCTTGCCGCATCCGACGGGGAGAAGAGGCCTGAGCGGACTCCAGCGCGCACCGACCTGTTGCCTGGGGACTCCTTCAGCTCCTCTCCTGCGGTCGGGCGGTAAGTGACAAAACGGTGCAATGCTCCTGAAAAGAGGTGTTTTTTGGGGCTAGGAGAAAAGGGGGTAGGGGCCAAGATGTCTCGGGAAGCAGGCGGCCTGTGTTCTGTTCTGGGCTCTGCATAAGACGCACCAGGAAAGACAGGTGGCCGTAGCAGAGTTCTGTTTGTTTCTCCACGCTGTCCTGTTCTGAGTAACGGAGGGAGACGTCCCTCGTTCTGGTTTGTATAGAAATGCTGGGTTTTTCGGTACCGGTATGGGTGCTGCTGCTTCCCAGGAGGCAGCCCTTTGCTCTCCTCTAGGATGCATCCTGAAGCATTGCAAGAAATTTGGGGGAGATGCCATGACTAAAAATCAGCTAAAACGATATTGTAATCAACGGTGGCCACGATATCCATGGGAAGATGGTGAAAAACAGCCTGAGAATGGATCCTTGAAATATAACACTATATCGGAATTAGTGTTGTGTTGTCTGAGAACTGAAAAATGGCATGAAATGCCTTCTGTGGATATGTTTTTTTTCGTTAAGGCGCGATTGGGATATTAGGAAGAAAGGTGGCTTAGTGGATTCTAAACATCAGATTGGCATATATGTGTTAAAAGAGAAAAAGGGAAAACCTCGTTGTATTGAACGGGAAAATTCAGAAGAGGATATTCAGCTGTTGGTAGCTCCCCCCAAACAGCCCAAATCTGATAGCTCAAGTGGTGATGGAGTTGTGAGTGCTATCTGTAAAAGAACAAGGGGAGAGAAACCCATAGTTTGAGCTCCCCTCAGACAGGCTGCAGGGCCTGAGGGAGCACCGGTATCCGTACACGTACCTTTTACTGCTTCTGATTTATTAAACTGCAAACGGGCAGTGGGATCCTATGGAAACAATCCAGAAGGAATGTATAGTACTGTTAATCACGACTCCTAGTCCTAACCGGGGAGATGTACAGGCTCTCCTAGAATATTTGTTTACCGCTGAGGAGAGGAGAACAATTTTAGAGAAGGCTAGAGAGGGACTGATCCAACAAGGCGGGGTGGGGTGCCTAATACCAATATGTACCTCCCGAAAGAGGATCCGGAGTGGGATCCAAACACACAAGTGTGAGGGATTGGAGAGGGGAAAGGAATATCAGAAGTTAATTTTGTATGGGATTCAACACGGAGTGCAAAAGCCTAAGAATTTAGCTAAACTATCTGAAGTAAGGCAGGGGGATAAGGAAACCCCGTCAGCCTTCTCTGAGAGATTGTGTGAAGTAGCTCGAAAATGGACCGATCGGGATCCGGAAGATGATAGCAATTCAAAGTTATTTAACACGCTGTTTATTGGTCAAGCAGCAGCAGCAGATATAAGAAAGAGATGACAAAAGGTAGGGGGCGAGGATGGCATGACAATCTCACAGTTCTTCTCAATGGCATCTAAGGTACGTAATAATCGGGAGGAAATAGAAGAGAAGGAGAAGCGGGGACGAGTAACGCTGCAAGCTTCTTTGTTGGCTGCCTTGAGGGAAGACCAGGAAAAAAGGGAGAGAAAATACAGGAGGTGAATTTTGTGGGTGAGGAAGGGGCTGTAGAAATAATAGTAGAAATGGTTATGACATTCCCCTGGGAATGCATCGGCATGCAAATTGTAAGCAAGAGGGCCGTTGGAAAAAAATTGTCCGTGCCGTCTGAGTAATGGGGAAAGAGAGACAGAAGCAGCCGTTGGAGTCATGCCGGAGATTGGGTTGGAGTGAAGGGGGCCGGAGGAATCTCTTAAAATTTCCCCAGACGATCCTCTGGTTCCAGTCAAGCTGGGGAATGAAAGAAGAGATTTTTGTATTTTTCATTGATAGTGGAGGCACACATGCTGTAGTAAGTAGTTGTAGGGGACCCTTAAGTAGAAGTAAAAGAAGCGTTGTTGGTGCAAGAGGGAAGAAGACTTTAAGGCTGTTTTTACAACCTATGGAATGTTCCATTGGAAATACTAAATTAACTCCTGAATTCCTTTAGATGCCAGAATGCCCCCTACCATTGCTTGGGTGGCATTTACTTGTAAACTGAATGCACGGCTAAGTTCCTCTGAAGACTCTGTTCAGTTGACTCTGTTCAGCCCGCAGGGGACCTCTCCTCTTTGTGGCGGATGCCAGCCTGAACGGGACCTCGCCTGTTTGGGGCACACGGATGGCGGGCGCTGTCGCCAAAAGGCAAAGCAGGGTCATAGCAGAGTTTTCCATTTCTGGGGATGGGCTCAGCCGTCCCCCGCACCAATTTCTCCTATGTAGCAATGGGGATGGTAGCTTTCTTCTGTTTTCTTGACGAACAAGAGGATGATGGAGCACGTGACAAGAGCACGATCTTTTTCTCTTCCTTTGGCAGTACAGGCACCCAAGGCCAGCCTGCATTCAAGGAACAGCATGGGGATATCTGTGTCGAGCGTTAGCAGAGGAAGGAAGCTTCTTTTGGAGGCTGAGGCGATGAAGCAGAGTCCTTAATTGTTCTGTTTGATTTTCAGCATGGGTGCGGGGAGGGCCTGGGACATGCAAAACATGGTCCCGGAGAGGGGAGCTGTCTGTTACGTGGGAGGCTGTGAGAGCTATCATGGACACCACTGGACTGGCATCCTGTAAGGATGCTTTCACATGTTCTCTTGTTTAGAGGCCAACCTCGGCTTTGGGCTGTAAACTAAAGTCTGCCAGGCCGGTGCCAGCTTGGCGGCAGCATCTGCCCACGGCAGCACCAGCTTGGTGGTGGTGTGTGCCCATGCCTGTGCCAGGTTGCTGGCTGTGCCTGGCTTGTGAGGGTTGAGGTAATTGGCCCCCTGTTCCCCATGGCGTGGGCTCCAGCTGTGGCCCGGGGCAGCACAGGTGGGACCCATGAGGTGAGGATGGGGCTGGGCCCAGGGTTTCAAAAGGGCTGAGGATGGGGCTGGCCCTGCTGTATCCGCCATTATTTTAGTCAGATCCTGCATCATTCCGCTCAGTTAAAGGCTCACGAGAATTACTTAACGTTTGCATTGGGAAGTCCTGCTTCAAACAATGAATTTTCAACAAAATGGTTTTGACGCTAGTCAATGAACTCCTGTAATACTGCAGCAAAATGACATTTTTAGTGGTTGTTGAATCTCAGAGTGATAACATAGGCGTCCCTGTTTGAGCCCTTACCGCAAGCATTGCAATGTTTGTTTCCACCCTGCTCGGTTCTTTTGTGAAGGTGTGTAGCTATGGGAGGTGCGTTATTGCCAAGGTGCTACGGCGCCGATGCTCTGGCTGTTGGCAGGAATGGGCAAAGCGGAAGGCTCTGTGGCTAGGGGAGAATGGCGTGGACGTGCTGCTGCTCTCTCTGTTGCACCAGAATTTCGACGGCTGGGTTGGGCTGCTAAATCAATGGAACGACTGGAAGAAATTTCAGAAAAGTGAGTACTCTCCTGTCTTTATCTTTGAAAGTCGTTGTCTTTCTACAGACCCCTGTCCATGGCTTAGCTATTTGATTGGCGTGAAACAGACCCAGAATTTTGCTTTAAGTGGTGTTCTGATTCGCTGAAATCCCCCGTAGGTAGAGAGCAAGAATTACAAATGTAGCTTGGTGGTTGAAGTTCTCGGGGTTTCTGTGAAAGCTAACTTGCCAGAATGCGTAGGAAGCAGCCTGAATTCCAGTAGAGATACTGCATAAAAGGCCCTTTTCTTGACAGGAAAAGAGCTTCACGAAACGTCGGCGCTGTTTGCCGTAGGGCCTCCGACATACTTGTTCAGTCATCGTGGGCTTTGTGCCGTTCCCGCAGGCACGATCTTGAACAAGTTTTGTACGGCAGCTGGTATCTTAGCTGACTTTCTATCTCGCGCTTGGTTGCTTGTACCTGCTCAAAACTGACTGTAGTGTCAAATGAACCCACAGGAAAATGTCCTCAACTCGCGCTGGTAGGGCAAGCCCGCTGTAGTTGATAAAATCGGAAAATAGCACCATGTTTTGAAACATTTGCCTTGCGAGGACGAGGGCTGTCTCCTGGTAGGCAGCTGAATTCTGTGACTGATTCCACCGGTCCGCTCTGGCACTTGAAGGAGGCAGTCCCTAAGCCAACGCAATCTCAGGTGGGGGTCGTTTGGGTTTTTCTAATCATTTCTTAGGGATATGAGGCTTGCGTGGGTGTTTAGCTTGCCCTGTTCTTTCTGTTCCTAATTCTGAACGCACTGACTGGCATAAAAGAACGGTCGTCTTGTAGTCTGACGGTGTCGTCTACCAGGAGCTGGTGGAAGGTCAGGGCTTACGTCAAACTGATAAGGAGGATTGAGTCTGGGAAGTGGAACGTCTAAACAAGAATTACTGTCCTTGGGAGAGAAGCACATCCTGAAGAAATAGGTAAGCTAATGGAAATGTTTTGGGAACCATCCGAAACAACTAGTAGGAGTGTGATAAGAAGCACCCTCCCGCCAAACTATCCTCCTTATGATACTAAAAGTCACAGCCCTCGAGCTGGAGACACCAGCCCAAGCAGAGCGCCCTCGCCTCTGAGCGTGCGCAGCATGTTAAAGTCGCGCTGTAGCTTGAAGTTGAAATAAGAGAAATGTAGACCAATAGAAAACTGCTTTGTGTAATTACTTATGCATATGCATAGCTAGACCGTATCAATACTGTACTTGTAGGAGCGAACTTTGTGCTAGCTTTGCGGAGCTACCACCTAGCACCCATCTCTGCGCAGACGTGACATAAAAACACCTCTGCCCTGTGTGTATATTGGCGTCCCGCACACCGGGTAAACGACCTCACGCTTGTGGGATAGCAGTTTTGACACCCCAGATGGGACCGAGCTGACAGCCTCGCCCGGTTCGTCTTGCCGCATCCGACGGGGAGAAGAGGCCTGAGCGGACTCCAGCGCGCACCGACCTGTTGCCTGGGGACTCCTTCAGCTCCTCTCCTGCGGTCGGGCGGTAAGTGACAAAACGGTGCAATGCTCCTGAAAAG
Source organism: Mycteria americana (assembly GCF_035582795.1). NCBI lineage: Eukaryota > Metazoa > Chordata > Aves > Ciconiiformes > Ciconiidae > Mycteria > Mycteria americana. Next base: position 67,141 of record NW_027445662.1, read on the forward strand.
AGGTGTTTTTTGGGGCTAGGAGAAAAGGGGGTAGGGGCCAAGATGTCTCGGGAAGCAGGCGGCCTGTGTTCTGTTCTGGGCTCTGCATAAGACGCACCAGGAAAGACAGGTGGCCGTAGCAGAGTTCTGTTTGTTTCTCCACGCTGTCCTGTTCTGAGTAACGGAGGGAGACGTCCCTCGTTCTGGTTTGTATAGAAATGCTGGGTTTTTCGGTACCGGTATGGGTGCTGCTGCTTCCCAGGAGGCAGCCCTTTGCTCTCCTCTAGGATGCATCCTGAAGCATTGCAAGAAATTTGGGGGAGATGCCATGACTAAAAATCAGCTAAAACGATATTGTAATCAACGGTGGCCACGATATCCATGGGAAGATGGTGAAAAACAGCCTGAGAATGGATCCTTGAAATATAACACTATATCGGAATTAGTGTTGTGTTGTCTGAGAACTGAAAAATGGCATGAAATGCCTTCTGTGGATATGTTTTTTTTCGTTAAGGCGCGATTGGGATATTAGGAAGAAAGGTGGCTTAGTGGATTCTAAACATCAGATTGGCATATATGTGTTAAAAGAGAAAAAGGGAAAACCTCGTTGTATTGAACGGGAAAATTCAGAAGAGGATATTCAGCTGTTGGTAGCTCCCCCCAAACAGCCCAAATCTGATAGCTCAAGTGGTGATGGAGTTGTGAGTGCTATCTGTAAAAGAACAAGGGGAGAGAAACCCATAGTTTGAGCTCCCCTCAGACAGGCTGCAGGGCCTGAGGGAGCACCGGTATCCGTACACGTACCTTTTACTGCTTCTGATTTATTAAACTGCAAACGGGCAGTGGGATCCTATGGAAACAATCCAGAAGGAATGTATAGTACTGTTAATCACGACTCCTAGTCCTAACCGGGGAGATGTACAGGCTCTCCTAGAATATTTGTTTACCGCTGAGGAGAGGAGAACAATTTTAGAGAAGGCTAGAGAGGGACTGATCCAACAAGGCGGGGTGGGGTGCCTAATACCAATATGTACCTCCCGAAAGAGGATCCGGAGTGGGATCCAAACACACAAGTGTGAGGGATTGGAGAGGGGAAAGGAATATCAGAAGTTAATTTTGTATGGGATTCAACACGGAGTGCAAAAGCCTAAGAATTTAGCTAAACTATCTGAAGTAAGGCAGGGGGATAAGGAAACCCCGTCAGCCTTCTCTGAGAGATTGTGTGAAGTAGCTCGAAAATGGACCGATCGGGATCCGGAAGATGATAGCAATTCAAAGTTATTTAACACGCTGTTTATTGGTCAAGCAGCAGCAGCAGATATAAGAAAGAGATGACAAAAGGTAGGGGGCGAGGATGGCATGACAATCTCACAGTTCTTCTCAATGGCATCTAAGGTACGTAATAATCGGGAGGAAATAGAAGAGAAGGAGAAGCGGGGACGAGTAACGCTGCAAGCTTCTTTGTTGGCTGCCTTGAGGGAAGACCAGGAAAAAAGGGAGAGAAAATACAGGAGGTGAATTTTGTGGGTGAGGAAGGGGCTGTAGAAATAATAGTAGAAATGGTTATGACATTCCCCTGGGAATGCATCGGCATGCAAATTGTAAGCAAGAGGGCCGTTGGAAAAAAATTGTCCGTGCCGTCTGAGTAATGGGGAAAGAGAGACAGAAGCAGCCGTTGGAGTCATGCCGGAGATTGGGTTGGAGTGAAGGGGGCCGGAGGAATCTCTTAAAATTTCCCCAGACGATCCTCTGGTTCCAGTCAAGCTGGGGAATGAAAGAAGAGATTTTTGTATTTTTCATTGATAGTGGAGGCACACATGCTGTAGTAAGTAGTTGTAGGGGACCCTTAAGTAGAAGTAAAAGAAGCGTTGTTGGTGCAAGAGGGAAGAAGACTTTAAGGCTGTTTTTACAACCTATGGAATGTTCCATTGGAAATACTAAATTAACTCCTGAATTCCTTTAGATGCCAGAATGCCCCCTACCATTGCTTGGGTGGCATTTACTTGTAAACTGAATGCACGGCTAAGTTCCTCTGAAGACTCTGTTCAGTTGACTCTGTTCAGCCCGCAGGGGACCTCTCCTCTTTGTGGCGGATGCCAGCCTGAACGGGACCTCGCCTGTTTGGGGCACACGGATGGCGGGCGCTGTCGCCAAAAGGCAAAGCAGGGTCATAGCAGAGTTTTCCATTTCTGGGGATGGGCTCAGCCGTCCCCCGCACCAATTTCTCCTATGTAGCAATGGGGATGGTAGCTTTCTTCTGTTTTCTTGACGAACAAGAGGATGATGGAGCACGTGACAAGAGCACGATCTTTTTCTCTTCCTTTGGCAGTACAGGCACCCAAGGCCAGCCTGCATTCAAGGAACAGCATGGGGATATCTGTGTCGAGCGTTAGCAGAGGAAGGAAGCTTCTTTTGGAGGCTGAGGCGATGAAGCAGAGTCCTTAATTGTTCTGTTTGATTTTCAGCATGGGTGCGGGGAGGGCCTGGGACATGCAAAACATGGTCCCGGAGAGGGGAGCTGTCTGTTACGTGGGAGGCTGTGAGAGCTATCATGGACACCACTGGACTGGCATCCTGTAAGGATGCTTTCACATGTTCTCTTGTTTAGAGGCCAACCTCGGCTTTGGGCTGTAAACTAAAGTCTGCCAGGCCGGTGCCAGCTTGGCGGCAGCATCTGCCCACGGCAGCACCAGCTTGGTGGTGGTGTGTGCCCATGCCTGTGCCAGGTTGCTGGCTGTGCCTGGCTTGTGAGGGTTGAGGTAATTGGCCCCCTGTTCCCCATGGCGTGGGCTCCAGCTGTGGCCCGGGGCAGCACAGGTGGGACCCATGAGGTGAGGATGGGGCTGGGCCCAGGGTTTCAAAAGGGCTGAGGATGGGGCTGGCCCTGCTGTATCCGCCATTATTTTAGTCAGATCCTGCATCATTCCGCTCAGTTAAAGGCTCACGAGAATTACTTAACGTTTGCATTGGGAAGTCCTGCTTCAAACAATGAATTTTCAACAAAATGGTTTTGACGCTAGTCAATGAACTCCTGTAATACTGCAGCAAAATGACATTTTTAGTGGTTGTTGAATCTCAGAGTGATAACATAGGCGTCCCTGTTTGAGCCCTTACCGCAAGCATTGCAATGTTTGTTTCCACCCTGCTCGGTTCTTTTGTGAAGGTGTGTAGCTATGGGAGGTGCGTTATTGCCAAGGTGCTACGGCGCCGATGCTCTGGCTGTTGGCAGGAATGGGCAAAGCGGAAGGCTCTGTGGCTAGGGGAGAATGGCGTGGACGTGCTGCTGCTCTCTCTGTTGCACCAGAATTTCGACGGCTGGGTTGGGCTGCTAAATCAATGGAACGACTGGAAGAAATTTCAGAAAAGTGAGTACTCTCCTGTCTTTATCTTTGAAAGTCGTTGTCTTTCTACAGACCCCTGTCCATGGCTTAGCTATTTGATTGGCGTGAAACAGACCCAGAATTTTGCTTTAAGTGGTGTTCTGATTCGCTGAAATCCCCCGTAGGTAGAGAGCAAGAATTACAAATGTAGCTTGGTGGTTGAAGTTCTCGGGGTTTCTGTGAAAGCTAACTTGCCAGAATGCGTAGGAAGCAGCCTGAATTCCAGTAGAGATACTGCATAAAAGGCCCTTTTCTTGACAGGAAAAGAGCTTCACGAAACGTCGGCGCTGTTTGCCGTAGGGCCTCCGACATACTTGTTCAGTCATCGTGGGCTTTGTGCCGTTCCCGCAGGCACGATCTTGAACAAGTTTTGTACGGCAGCTGGTATCTTAGCTGACTTTCTATCTCGCACTTGGTTGCTTGTACCTGCTCAAAACTGACTGTAGTGTCAAATGAACCCACAGGAAAATGTCCTCAACTCGCGCTGGTAGGGCAAGCCCGCTGTAGTTGATAAAATCGGAAAATAGCACCACGTTTTGAAACATTTGCCTTGCGAGGACGAGGGCTGTCTCCTGGTAGGCAGCTGAATTCTGTGACTGATTCCACCGGTCCGCTCTGGCACTTGAAGGAGGCAGTCCCTAAGCCAACGCAATCTCAGGTGGGGGTCGTTTGGGTTTTTCTAATCATTTCTTAGGGATATGAGGCTTGCGTGGGTGTTTAGCTTGCCCTGTTCTTTCTGTTCCTAATTCTGAACGCACTGACTGGCATAAAAGAACGGTCGTCTTGTAGTCTGACGGTGTCGTCTACCAGGAGCTGGTGGAAGGTCAGGGCTTACGTCAAACTGATAAGGAGGATTGAGTCTGGGAAGTGGAACGTCTAAACAAGAATTACTGTCCTTGGGAGAGAAGCACATCCTGAAGAAATAGGTAAGCTAATGGAAATGTTTTGGGAACCATCCGAAACAACTAGTAGGAGTGTGATAAGAAGCACCCTCCCGCCAAACTATCCTCCTTATGATACTAAAAGTCACAGCCCTCGAGCTGGAGACACCAGCCCAAGCAGAGCGCCCTCGCCTCTGAGCGTGCGCAGCATGTTAAAGTCGCGCTGTAGCTTGAAGTTGAAATAAGAGAAATGTAGACCAATAGAAAACTGCTTTGTGTAATTACTTATGCATATGCATAGCTAGACCGTATCAATACTGTACTTGTAGGAGCGAACTTTGTGCTAGCTTTGCGGAGCTACCACCTAGCACCCATCTCTGCGCAGACGTGCCATAAAAACACCTCTGCCCTGTGTGTATATTGGCGTCCCGCACACCGGGTAAACGACCTCACGCTTGTGGGATAACAGTTTTGACACCCCAGATGGGACCGAGCTGACAGCCTCGCCCGGTTCGTCTTGCCGCATCCGACGGGGAGAAGAGGCCTGAGCGGACTCCAGCGCGCACCGACCTGTTGCCTGGGGACTCCTTCAGCTCCTCTCCTGCGGTCGGGCGGTAAGTGACAAAACGGTGCAATGCTCCTGAAAAGAGGTGTTTTTTGGGGCTAGGAGAAAAGGGGGTAGGGGCCAAGACGTCTCGGGAAGCAGGCGGCCTGTGTTCTGTTCTGGGCTCTGCATAAGACGCACCAGGAAAGACAGGTGGCCGTAGCAGAGTTCTGTTTGTTTCTCCACGCTGTCCTGTTCTGAGTAACGGAGGGAGACGTCCCTCGTTCTGGTTTGTATAGAAATGCTGGGTTTTTCGGTACCGGTATGGGTGCTGCTGCTTCCCAGGAGGCAGCCCTTTGCTCTCCTCTAGGATGCATCCTGAAGCATTGCAAGAAATTTGGGGGAGATGCCATGACTAAAAATCAGCTAAAACGATATTGTAATCAACGGTGGCCACGATATCCATGGGAAGATGGTGAAAAACAGCCTGAGAATGGATCCTTGAAATATAACACTATATCGGAATTAGTGTTGTGTTGTCTGAGAACTGAAAAATGGCATGAAATGCCTTCTGTGGATATGTTTTTTTTCGTTAAGGCGCGATTGGGATATTAGGAAGAAAGGTGGCTTAGTGGATTCTAAACATCAGATTGGCATATATGTGTTAAAAGAGAAAAAGGGAAAACCTCGTTGTATTGAATGGGAAAATTCAGAAGAGGATATTCAGCTGTTGGTAGCTCCCCCCAAACAGCCCAAATCTGATAGCTCAAGTGGTGATGGAGTTGTGAGTGCTATCTGTAAAAGAACAAGGGGAGAGAAACCCATAGTTTGAGCTCCCCTCAGACAGGCTGCAGGGCCTGAGGGAGCACCGGTATCCGTACACGTACCTTTTACTGCTTCTGATTTATTAAACTGCAAACGGGCAGTGGGATCCTATGGAAACAATCCAGAAGGAATGTATAGTACTGTTAATCACGACTCCTAGTCCTAACCGGGGAGATGTACAGGCTCTCCTAGAATATTTGTTTACCGCTGAGGAGAGGAGAACAATTTTAGAGAAGGCTAGAGAGGGACTGATCCAACAAGGCGGGGTGGGGTGCCTAATACCAATATGTACCTCCCGAAAGAGGATCCGGAGTGGGATCCAAACACACAAGTGTGAGGGATTGGAGAGGGGAAAGGAATATCAGAAGTTAATTTTGTATGGGATTCAACACGGAGTGCAAAAGCCTAAGAATTTAGCTAAACTATCTGAAGTAAGGCAGGGGGATAAGGAAACCCCGTCAGCCTTCTCTGAGAGATTGTGTGAAGTAGCTCGAAAATGGACCGATCGGGATCCGGAAGATGATAGCAATTCAAAGTTATTTAACACGCTGTTTATTGGTCAAGCAGCAGCAGCAGATATAAGAAAGAGATGACAAAAGGTAGGGGGCGAGGATGGCATGACAATCTCACAGTTCTTCTCAATGGCATCTAAGGTACGTAATAATCGGGAGGAAATAGAAGAGAAGGAGAAGCGGGGACGAGTAACGCTGCAAGCTTCTTTGTTGGCTGCCTTGAGGGAAGACCAGGAAAAAAGGGAGAGAAAATACAGGAGGTGAATTTTGTGGGTGAGGAAGGGGCTGTAGAAATAATAGTAGAAATGGTTATGACATTCCCCTGGGAATGCATCGGCATGCAAATTGTAAGCAAGAGGGCCGTTGGAAAAAAATTGTCCGTGCCGTCTGAGTAATGGGGAAAGAGAGACAGAAGCAGCCGTTGGAGTCATGCCGGAGATTGGGTTGGAGTGAAGGGGGCCGGAGGAATCTCTTAAAATTTCCCCAGACGATCCTCTGGTTCCAGTCAAGCTGGGGAATGAAAGAAGAGATTTTTGTATTTTTCATTGATAGTGGAGGCACACATGCTGTAGTAAGTAGTTGTAGGGGACCCTTAAGTAGAAGTAAAAGAAGCGTTGTTGGTGCAAGAGGGAAGAAGACTTTAAGGCTGTTTTTACAACCTATGGAATGTTCCATTGGAAATACTAAATTAACTCCTGAATTCCTTTAGATGCCAGAATGCCCCCTACCATTGCTTGGGTGGCATTTACTTGTAAACTGAATGCACGGCTAAGTTCCTCTGAAGACTCTGTTCAGTTGACTCTGTTCAGCCCGCAGGGGACCTCTCCTCTTTGTGGCGGATGCCAGCCTGAACGGGACCTCGCCTGTTTGGGGCACACGGATGGCGGGCGCTGTCGCCAAAAGGCAAAGCAGGGTCATAGCAGAGTTTTCCATTTCTGGGGATGGGCTCAGCCGTCCCCCGCACCAATTTCTCCTATGTAGCAATGGGGATGGTAGCTTTCTTCTGTTTTCTTGACGAACAAGAGGATGATGGAGCACGTGACAAGAGCACGATCTTTTTCTCTTCCTTTGGCAGTACAGGCACCCAAGGCCAGCCTGCATTCAAGGAACAGCATGGGGATATCTGTGTCGAGCGTTAGCAGAGGAAGGAAGCTTCTTTTGGAGGCTGAGGCGATGAAGCAGAGTCCTTAATTGTTCTGTTTGATTTTCAGCATGGGTGCGGGGAGGGCCTGGGACATGCAAAACATGGTCCCGGAGAGGGGAGCTGTCTGTTACGTGGGAGGCTGTGAGAGCTATCATGGACACCACTGGACTGGCATCCTGTAAGGATGCTTTCACATGTTCTCTTGTTTAGAGGCCAACCTCGGCTTTGGGCTGTAAACTAAAGTCTGCCAGGCCGGTGCCAGCTTGGCGGCAGCATCTGCCCACGGCAGCACCAGCTTGGTGGTGGTGTGTGCCCATGCCTGTGCCAGGTTGCTGGCTGTGCCTGGCTTGTGAGGGTTGAGGTAATTGGCCCCCTGTTCCCCATGGCGTGGGCTCCAGCTGTGGCCCGGGGCAGCACAGGTGGGACCCATGAGGTGAGGATGGGGCTGGGCCCAGGGTTTCAAAAGGGCTGAGGATGGGGCTGGCCCTGCTGTATCCGCCATTATTTTAGTCAGATCCTGCATCATTCCGCTCAGTTAAAGGCTCACGAGAATTACTTAACGTTTGCATTGGGAAGTCCTGCTTCAAACAATGAATTTTCAACAAAATGGTTTTGACGCTAGTCAATGAACTCCTGTAATACTGCAGCAAAATGACATTTTTAGTGGTTGTTGAATCTCAGAGTGATAACATAGGCGTCCCTGTTTGAGCCCTTACCGCAAGCATTGCAATGTTTGTTTCCACCCTGCTCGGTTCTTTTGTGAAGGTGTGTAGCTATGGGAGGTGCGTTATTGCCAAGGTGCTACGGCGCCGATGCTCTGGCTGTTGGCAGGAATGGGCAAAGCGGAAGGCTCTGTGGCTAGGGGAGAATGGCGTGGACGTGCTGCTGCTCTCTCTGTTGCACCAGAATTTCGACGGCTGGGTTGGGCTGCTAAATCAATGGAACGACTGGAAGAAATTTCAGAAAAGTGAGTACTCTCCTGTCTTTATCTTTGAAAGTCGTTGTCTTTCTACAGACCCCTGTCCATGGCTTAGCTATTTGATTGGCGTGAAACAGACCCAGAATTTTGCTTTAAGTGGTGTTCTGATTCGCTGAAATCCCCCGTAGGCAGAGAGCAAGAATTACAAATGTAGCTTGGTGGTTGAAGTTCTCGGGGTTTCTGTGAAAGCTAACTTGCCAGAATGCGTGGGAAGCAGCCTGAATTCCAGTAGAGATACTGCATAAAAGGCCCTTTTCTTGACAGGAAAAGAGCTTCACGAAACGTCGGCGCTGTTTGCCGTAGGGCCTCCGACATACTTGTTCAGTCATCGTGGGCTTTGTGCCGTTCCCGCAGGCACGATCTTGAACAAGTTTTGTACGGCAGCTGGTATCTTAGCTGACTTTCTATCTCGCGCTTGGTTGCTTGTACCTGCTCAAAACTGACTGTAGTGTCAAATGAACCCACAGGAAAATGTCCTCAACTCGCGCTGGTAGGGCAAGCCCGCTGTAGTTGATAAAATCGGAAAATAGCACCATGTTTTGAAACATTTGCCTTGCGAGGACGAGGGCTGTCTCCTGGTAGGCAGCTGAATTCTGTGACTGATTCCACCGGTCCGCTCTGGCACTTGAAGGAGGCAGTCCCTAAGCCAACGCAATCTCAGGTGGGGGTCGTTTGGGTTTTTCTAATCATTTCTTAGGGATATGAGGCTTGCGTGGGTGTTTAGCTTGCCCTGTTCTTTCTGTTCCTAATTCTGAACGCACTGACTGGCATAAAAGAACGGTCGTCTTGTAGTCTGACGGTGTCGTCTACCAGGAGCTGGTGGAAGGTCAGGGCTTACGTCAAACTGATAAGGAGGATTGAGTCTGGGAAGTGGAACGTCTAAACAAGAATTACTGTCCTTGGGAGAGAAGCACATCCTGAAGAAATAGGTAAGCTAATGGAAATGTTTTGGGAACCATCCGAAACAACTAGTAGGAGTGTGATAAGAAGCACCCTCCCGCCAAACTATCCTCCTTATGATACTAAAAGTCACAGCCCTCGAGCTGGAGACACCAGCCCAAGCAGAGCGCCCTCGCCTCTGAGCGTGCGCAGCATGTTAAAGTCGCGCTGTAGCTTGAAGTTGAAATAAGAGAAATGTAGACCAATAGAAAACTGCTTTGTGTAATTACTTATGCATATGCATAGCTAGACCGTATCAATACTGTACTTGTAGGAGCGAACTTTGTGCTAGCTTTGCGGAGCTACCACCTAGCACCCATCTCTGCGCAGACGTGACATAAAAACACCTCTGCCCTGTGTGTATATTGGCGTCCCGCACACCGGGTAAACGACCTCACGCTTGTGGGATAGCAGTTTTGACACCCCAGATGGGACCGAGCTGACAGCCTCGCCCGGTTCGTCTTGCCGCATCCGACGGGGAGAAGAGGCCTGAGCGGACTCCAGCGCGCACCGACCTGTTGCCTGGGGACTCCTTCAGCTCCTCTCCTGCGGTCGGGCGGTAAGTGACAAAACGGTGCAATGCTCCTGAAAAGAGGTGTTTTTTGGGGCTAGGAGAAAAGGGGGTAGGGGCCAAGATGTCTCGGGAAGCAGGCGGCCTGTGTTCTGTTCTGGGCTCTGCATAAGACGCACCAGGAAAGACAGGTGGCCGTAGCAGAGTTCTGTTTGTTTCTCCACGCTGTCCTGTTCTGAGTAACGGAGGGAGACGTCCCTCGTTCTGGTTTGTATAGAAATGCTGGGTTTTTCGGTACCGGTATGGGTGCTGCTGCTTCCCAGGAGGCAGCCCTTTGCTCTCCTCTAGGATGCATCCTGAAGCATTGCAAGAAATTTGGGGGAGATGCCATGACTAAAAATCAGCTAAAACGATATTGTAATCAACGGTGGCCACGATATCCATGGGAAGATGGTGAAAAACAGCCTGAGAATGGATCCTTGAAATATAACACTATATCGGAATTAGTGTTGTGTTGTCTGAGAACTGAAAAATGGCATGAAATGCCTTCTGTGGATATGTTTTTTTTCGTTAAGGCGCGATTGGGATATTAGGAAGAAAGGTGGCTTAGTGGATTCTAAACATCAGATTGGCATATATGTGTTAAAAGAGAAAAAGGGAAAACCTCGTTGTATTGAACGGGAAAATTCAGAAGAGGATATTCAGCTGTTGGTAGCTCCCCCCAAACAGCCCAAATCTGATAGCTCAAGTGGTGATGGAGTTGTGAGTGCTATCTGTAAAAGAACAAGGGGAGAGAAACCCATAGTTTGAGCTCCCCTCAGACAGGCTGCAGGGCCTGAGGGAGCACCGGTATCCGTACACGTACCTTTTACTGCTTCTGATTTATTAAACTGCAAACGGGCAGTGGGATCCTATGGAAACAATCCAGAAGGAATGTATAGTACTGTTAATCACGACTCCTAGTCCTAACCGGGGAGATGTACAGGCTCTCCTAGAATATTTGTTTACCGCTGAGGAGAGGAGAACAATTTTAGAGAAGGCTAGAGAGGGACTGATCCAACAAGGCGGGGTGGGGTGCCTAATACCAATATGTACCTCCCGAAAGAGGATCCGGAGTGGGATCCAAACACACAAGTGTGAGGGATTGGAGAGGGGAAAGGAATATCAGAAGTTAATTTTGTATGGGATTCAACACGGAGTGCAAAAGCCTAAGAATTTAGCTAAACTATCTGAAGTAAGGCAGGGGGATAAGGAAACCCCGTCAGCCTTCTCTGAGAGATTGTGTGAAGTAGCTCGAAAATGGACCGATCGGGATCCGGAAGATGATAGCAATTCAAAGTTATTTAACACGCTGTTTATTGGTCAAGCAGCAGCAGCAGATATAAGAAAGAGATGACAAAAGGTAGGGGGCGAGGATGGCATGACAATCTCACAGTTCTTCTCAATGGCATCTAAGGTACGTAATAATCGGGAGGAAATAGAAGAGAAGGAGAAGCGGGGACGAGTAACGCTGCAAGCTTCTTTGTTGGCTGCCTTGAGGGAAGACCAGGAAAAAAGGGAGAGAAAATACAGGAGGTGAATTTTGTGGGTGAGGAAGGGGCTGTAGAAATAATAGTAGAAATGGTTATGACATTCCCCTGGGAATGCATCGGCATGCAAATTGTAAGCAAGAGGGCCGTTGGAAAAAAATTGTCCGTGCCGTCTGAGTAATGGGGAAAGAGAGACAGAAGCAGCCGTTGGAGTCATGCCGGAGATTGGGTTGGAGTGAAGGGGGCCGGAGGAATCTCTTAAAATTTCCCCAGACGATCCTCTGGTTCCAGTCAAGCTGGGGAATGAAAGAAGAGATTTTTGTATTTTTCATTGATAGTGGAGGCACACATGCTGTAGTAAGTAGTTGTAGGGGACCCTTAAGTAGAAGTAAAAGAAGCGTTGTTGGTGCAAGAGGGAAAAAGACTTTAAGGCTGTTTTTACAACCTATGGAATGTTCCATTGGAAACACTAAATTAACTCCTGAATTCCTTTAGATGCCAGAATGCCCCCTACCATTGCTTGGGTGGCATTTACTTGTAAACTGAATGCACGGCTAAGTTCCTCTGAAGACTCTGTTCAGTTGACTCTGTTCAGCCTGTAGGGGACCTCTCCTCTTTGTGGCGGATGCCAGCCTGAACGGGACCTCGCCTGTTTGGGGCACACGGATGGCGGGCGCTGTCGCCAAAAGGCAAAGCAGGGTCATAGCAGAGTTTTCCATTTCTGGGGATGGGCTCAGCCGTCCCCCGCACCAATTTCTCCTATGTAGCAATGGGGATGGTAGCTTTCTTCTGTTTTCTTGACGAACAAGAGGATGATGGAGCACGTGACAAGAGCACGATCTTTTTCTCTTCCTTTGGCAGTACAGGCACCCAAGGCCAGCCTGCATTCAAGGAACAGCATGGGGATATCTGTGTCGAGCGTTAGCAGAGGAAGGAAGCTTCTTTTGGAGGCTGAGACGATGAAGCAGAGTCCTTAATTGTTCTGTTTGATTTTCAGCATGGGTGCGGGGAGGGCCTGGGACATGCAAAACATGGTCCCGGAGAGGGGAGCTGTCTGTTACGTGGGAGGCTGTGAGAGCTATCACGGACACCACTGGACTGGCATCCTGTAAGGATGCTTTCACATGTTCTCTTGTTTAGAGGCCAACCTCGGCTTTGGGCTGTAAACTAAAGTCTGCCAGGCCGGTGCCAGCTTGGCGGCAGCATCTGCCCACGGCAGCACCAGCTTGGTGGTGGTGTGTGCCCATGCCTGTGCCAGGTTGCTGGCTGTGCCTGGCTTGTGAGGGTTGAGGTAATTGGCCCCCTGTTCCCCATGGCGTGGGCTCCAGCTGTGGCCCGGGGCAGCACAGGTGGGACCCATGAGGTGAGGATGGGGCTGGGCCCAGGGTTTCAAAAGGGCTGAGGATGGGGCTGGCCCTGCTGTATCCGCCATTATTTTAGTCAGATCCTGCATCATTCCGCTCAGTTAAAGGCTCACGAGAATTACTTAACGTTTGCATTGGGAAGTCCTGCTTCAAACAATGAATTTTCAACAAAATGGTTTTGACGCTAGTCAATGAACTCCTGTAATACTGCAGCAAAATGACATTTTTAGTGGTTGTTGAATCTCAGAGTGATAACATAGGCGTCCCTGTTTGAGCCCTTACCGCAAGCATTGCAATGTTTGTTTCCACCCTGCTCGGTTCTTTTGTGAAGGTGTGTAGCTATGGGAGGTGCGTTATTGCCAAGGTGCTACGGCGCCGATGCTCTGGCTGTTGGCAGGAATGGGCAAAGCGGAAGGCTCTGTGGCTAGGGGAGAATGGCGTGGACGTGCTGCTGCTCTCTCTGTTGCACCAGAATTTCGACGGCTGGGTTGGGCTGCTAAATCAATGGAACGACTGGAAGAAATTTCAGAAAAGTGAGTACTCTCCTGTCTTTATCTTTGAAAGTCGTTGTCTTTCTACAGACCCCTGTCCATGGCTTAGCTATTTGATTGGCGTGAAACAGACCCAGAATTTTGCTTTAAGTGGTGTTCTGATTCGCTGAAATCCCCCGTAGGTAGAGAGCAAGAATTACAAATGTAGCTTGGTGGTTGAAGTTCTCGGGGTTTCTGTGAAAGCTAACTTGCCAGAATGCGTAGGAAGCAGCCTGAATTCCAGTAGAGATACTGCATAAAAGGCCCTTTTCTTGACAGGAAAAGAGCTTCACGAAACGTCGGCGCTGTTTGCCGTAGGGCCTCCGACATACTTGTTCAGTCATCGTGGGCTTTGTGCCGTTCCCGCAGGCACGATCTTGAACAAGTTTTGTACGGCAGCTGGTATCTTAGCTGACTTTCTATCTCGCGCTTGGTTGCTTGTACCTGCTCAAAACTGACTGTAGTGTCAAATGAACCCACAGGAAAATGTCCTCAACTCGCGCTGGTAGGGCAAGCCCGCTGTAGTTGATAAAATCGGAAAATAGCACCATGTTTTGAAACATTTGCCTTGCGAGGACGAGGGCTGTCTCCTGGTAGGCAGCTGAATTCTGTGACTGATTCCACCGGTCCGCTCTGGCACTTGAAGGAGGCAGTCCCTAAGCCAACGCAATCTCAGGTGGGGGTCGTTTGGGTTTTTCTAATCATTTCTTAGGGATATGAGGCTTGCGTGGGTGTTTAGCTTGCCCTGTTCTTTCTGTTCCTAATTCTGAACGCACTGACTGGCATAAAAGAACGGTCGTCTTGTAGTCTGACGGTGTCGTCTACCAGGAGCTGGTGGAAGGTCAGGGCTTACGTCAAACTGATAAGGAGGATTGAGTCTGGGAAGTGGAACGTCTAAACAAGAATTACTGTCCTTGGGAGAGAAGCACATCCTGAAGAAATAGGTAAGCTAATGGAAATGTTTTGGGAACCATCCGAAACAACTAGTAGGAGTGTGATAAGAAGCACCCTCCCGCCAAACTATCCTCCTTATGATACTAAAAGTCACAGCCCTCGAGCTGGAGACACCAGCCCAAGCAGAGCGCCCTCGCCTCTGAGCGTGCGCAGCATGTTAAAGTCGCGCTGTAGCTTGAAGTTGAAATAAGAGAAATGTAGACCAATAGAAAACTGCTTTGTGTAATTACTTATGCATATGCATAGCTAGACCGTATCAATACTGTACTTGTAGGAGCGAACTTTGTGCTAGCTTTGCGGAGCTACCACCTAGCACCCATCTCTGCGCAGACGTGACATAAAAACACCTCTGCCCTGTGTGTATATTGGCGTCCCGCACACCGGGTAAACGACCTCACGCTTGTGGGATAGCAGTTTTGACACCCCAGATGGGACCGAGCTGACAGCCTCGCCCGGTTCGTCTTGCCGCATCCGACGGGGAGAAGAGGCCTGAGCGGACTCCAGCGCGCACCGACCTGTTGCCTGGGGACTCCTTCAGCTCCTCTCCTGCGGTCGGGCGGTAAGTGACAAAACGGTGCAATGCTCCTGAAAAGAGGTGTTTTTTGGGGCTAGGAGAAAAGGGGGTAGGGGCCAAGACGTCTCGGGAAGCAGGCGGCCTGTGTTCTGTTCTGGGCTCTGCATAAGACGCACCAGGAAAGACAGGTGGCCGTAGCAGAGTTCTGTTTGTTTCTCCACGCTGTCCTGTTCTGAGTAACGGAGGGAGACGTCCCTCGTTCTGGTTTGTATAGAAATGCTGGGTTTTTCGGTACCGGTATGGGTGCTGCTGCTTCCCAGGAGGCAGCCCTTTGCTCTCCTCTAGGATGCATCCTGAAGCATTGCAAGAAATTTGGGGGAGATGCCATGACTAAAAATCAGCTAAAACGATATTGTAATCAACGGTGGCCACGATATCCATGGGAAGATGGTGAAAAACAGCCTGAGAATGGATCCTTGAAATATAACACTATATCGGAATTAGTGTTGTGTTGTCTGAGAACTGAAAAATGGCATGAAATGCCTTCTGTGGATATGTTTTTTTTCGTTAAGGCGCGATTGGGATATTAGGAAGAAAGGTGGCTTAGTGGATTCTAAACATCAGATTGGCATATATGTGTTAAAAGAGAAAAAGGGAAAACCTCGTTGTATTGAATGGGAAAATTCAGAAGAGGATA
Source organism: Mycteria americana (assembly GCF_035582795.1). Lineage (NCBI taxonomy): Eukaryota > Metazoa > Chordata > Aves > Ciconiiformes > Ciconiidae > Mycteria > Mycteria americana. The sequence goes on from NW_027445662.1 coordinate 82,423, forward strand.
TTCAGCTGTTGGTAGCTCCCCCCAAACAGCCCAAATCTGATAGCTCAAGTGGTGATGGAGTTGTGAGTGCTATCTGTAAAAGAACAAGGGGAGAGAAACCCATAGTTTGAGCTCCCCTCAGACAGGCTGCAGGGCCTGAGGGAGCACCGGTATCCGTACACGTACCTTTTACTGCTTCTGATTTATTAAACTGCAAACGGGCAGTGGGATCCTATGGAAACAATCCAGAAGGAATGTATAGTACTGTTAATCACGACTCCTAGTCCTAACCGGGGAGATGTACAGGCTCTCCTAGAATATTTGTTTACCGCTGAGGAGAGGAGAACAATTTTAGAGAAGGCTAGAGAGGGACTGATCCAACAAGGCGGGGTGGGGTGCCTAATACCAATGTGTACCTCCCGAAAGAGGATCCGGAGTGGGATCCAAACACACAAGTGTGAGGGATTAGAGAGGGGAAAGGAATATCAGAAGTTAATTTTGTATGGGATTCAACACGGAGTGCAAAAGCCTAAGAATTTAGCTAAACTATCTGAAGTAAGGCAGGGGGATAAGGAAACCCCGTCAGCCTTCTCTGAGAGATTGTGTGAAGTAGCTCGAAAATGGACCGATCGGGATCCGGAAGATGATAGCAATTCAAAGTTATTTAACACGCTGTTTATTGGTCAAGCAGCAGCAGCAGATATAAGAAAGAGATGACAAAAGGTAGGGGGCGAGGATGGCATGACAATCTCACAGTTCTTCTCAATGGCATCTAAGGTACGTAATAATCGGGAGGAAATAGAAGAGAAGGAGAAGCGGGGACGAGTAACGCTGCAAGCTTCTTTGTTGGCTGCCTTGAGGGAAGACCAGGAAAAAAGGGAGAGAAAATACAGGAGGTGAATTTTGTGGGTGAGGAAGGGGCTGTAGAAATAATAGTAGAAATGGTTATGACATTCCCCTGGGAATGCATCGGCATGCAAATTGTAAGCAAGAGGGCCGTTGGAAAAAAATTGTCCGTGCCGTCTGAGTAATGGGGAAAGAGAGACAGAAGCAGCCGTTGGAGTCATGCCGGAGATTGGGTTGGAGTGAAGGGGGCCGGAGGAATCTCTTAAAATTTCCCCAGACGATCCTCTGGTTCCAGTCAAGCTGGGGAATGAAAGAAGAGATTTTTGTATTTTTCATTGATAGTGGAGGCACACATGCTGTAGTAAGTAGTTGTAGGGGACCCTTAAGTAGAAGTAAAAGAAGCGTTGTTGGTGCAAGAGGGAAGAAGACTTTAAGGCTGTTTTTACAACCTATGGAATGTTCCATTGGAAATACTAAATTAACTCCTGAATTCCTTTAGATGCCAGAATGCCCCCTACCATTGCTTGGGTGGCATTTACTTGTAAACTGAATGCACGGCTAAGTTCCTCTGAAGACTCTGTTCAGTTGACTCTGTTCAGCCCGCAGGGGACCTCTCCTCTTTGTGGCGGATGCCAGCCTGAACGGGACCTCGCCTGTTTGGGGCACACGGATGGCGGGCGCTGTCGCCAAAAGGCAAAGCAGGGTCATAGCAGAGTTTTCCATTTCTGGGGATGGGCTCAGCCGTCCCCCGCACCAATTTCTCCTATGTAGCAATGGGGATGGTAGCTTTCTTCTGTTTTCTTGACGAACAAGAGGATGATGGAGCACGTGACAAGAGCACGATCTTTTTCTCTTCCTTTGGCAGTACAGGCACCCAAGGCCAGCCTGCATTCAAGGAACAGCATGGGGATATCTGTGTCGAGCGTTAGCAGAGGAAGGAAGCTTCTTTTGGAGGCTGAGGCGATGAAGCAGAGTCCTTAATTGTTCTGTTTGATTTTCAGCATGGGTGCGGGGAGGGCCTGGGACATGCAAAACATGGTCCCGGAGAGGGGAGCTGTCTGTTACGTGGGAGGCTGTGAGAGCTATCACGGACACCACTGGACTGGCATCCTGTAAGGATGCTTTCACATGTTCTCTTGTTTAGAGGCCAACCTCGGCTTTGGGCTGTAAACTAAAGTCTGCCAGGCCGGTGCCAGCTTGGCGGCAGCATCTGCCCACGGCAGCACCAGCTTGGTGGTGGTGTGTGCCCATGCCTGTGCCAGGTTGCTGGCTGTGCCTGGCTTGTGAGGGTTGAGGTAATTGGCCCCCTGTTCCCCATGGCGTGGGCTCCAGCTGTGGCCCGGGGCAGCACAGGTGGGACCCATGAGGTGAGGATGGGGCTGGGCCCAGGGTTTCAAAAGGGCTGAGGATGGGGCTGGCCCTGCTGTATCCGCCATTATTTTAGTCAGATCCTGCATCATTCCGCTCAGTTAAAGGCTCACGAGAATTACTTAACGTTTGCATTGGGAAGTCCTGCTTCAAACAATGAATTTTCAACAAAATGGTTTTGACGCTAGTCAATGAACTCCTGTAATACTGCAGCAAAATGACATTTTTAGTGGTTGTTGAATCTCAGAGTGATAACATAGGCGTCCCTGTTTGAGCCCTTACCGCAAGCATTGCAATGTTTGTTTCCACCCTGCTCGGTTCTTTTGTGAAGGTGTGTAGCTATGGGAGGTGCGTTATTGCCAAGGTGCTACGGCGCCGATGCTCTGGCTGTTGGCAGGAATGGGCAAAGCGGAAGGCTCTGTGGCTAGGGGAGAATGGCGTGGACGTGCTGCTGCTCTCTCTGTTGCACCAGAATTTCGACGGCTGGGTTGGGCTGCTAAATCAATGGAACGACTGGAAGAAATTTCAGAAAAGTGAGTACTCTCCTGTCTTTATCTTTGAAAGTCGTTGTCTTTCTACAGACCCCTGTCCATGGCTTAGCTATTTGATTGGCGTGAAACAGACCCAGAATTTTGCTTTAAGTGGTGTTCTGATTCGCTGAAATCCCCCGTAGGTAGAGAGCAAGAATTACAAATGTAGCTTGGTGGTTGAAGTTCTCGGGGTTTCTGTGAAAGCTAACTTGCCAGAATGCGTAGGAAGCAGCCTGAATTCCAGTAGAGATACTGCATAAAAGGCCCTTTTCTTGACAGGAAAAGAGCTTCACGAAACGTCGGCGCTGTTTGCCGTAGGGCCTCCGACATACTTGTTCAGTCATCGTGGGCTTTGTGCCGTTCCCGCAGGCACAATCTTGAACAAGTTTTGTACGGCAGCTGGTATCTTAGCTGACTTTCTATCTCGCGCTTGGTTGCTTGTACCTGCTCAAAACTGACTGTAGTGTCAAATGAACCCACAGGAAAATGTCCTCAACTCGCGCTGGTAGGGCAAGCCCGCTGTAGTTGATAAAATCGGAAAATAGCACCACGTTTTGAAACATTTGCCTTGCGAGGACGAGGGCTGTCTCCTGGTAGGCAGCTGAATTCTGTGACTGATTCCACCGGTCCGCTCTGGCACTTGAAGGAGGCAGTCCCTAAGCCAACGCAATCTCAGGTGGGGGTCGTTTGGGTTTTTCTAATCATTTCTTAGGGATATGAGGCTTGCGTGGGTGTTTAGCTTGCCCTGTTCTTTCTGTTCCTAATTCTGAACGCACTGACTGGCATAAAAGAACGGTCGTCTTGTAGTCTGACGGTGTCGTCTACCAGGAGCTGGTGGAAGGTCAGGGCTTACGTCAAACTGATAAGGAGGATTGAGTCTGGGAAGTGGAACGTCTAAACAAGAATTACTGTCCTTGGGAGAGAAGCACATCCTGAAGAAATAGGTAAGCTAATGGAAATGTTTTGGGAACCATCCGAAACAACTAGTAGGAGTGTGATAAGAAGCACCCTCCCGCCAAACTATCCTCCTTATGATACTAAAAGTCACAGCCCTCGAGCTGGAGACACCAGCCCAAGCAGAGCGCCCTCGCCTCTGAGCGTGCGCAGCATGTTAAAGTCGCGCTGTAGCTTGAAGTTGAAATAAGAGAAATGTAGACCAATAGAAAACTGCTTTGTGTAATTACTTATGCATATGCATAGCTAGACCGTATCAATACTGTACTTGTAGGAGCGAACTTTGTGCTAGCTTTGCGGAGCTACCACCTAGCACCCATCTCTGCGCAGACGTGACATAAAAACACCTCTGCCCTGTGTGTATATTGGCGTCCCGCACACCGGGTAAACGACCTCACGCTTGTGGGATAGCAGTTTTGACACCCCAGATGGGACCGAGCTGACAGCCTCGCCCGGTTCGTCTTGCCGCATCCGACGGGGAGAAGAGGCCTGAGCGGACTCCAGCGCGCACCGACCTGTTGCCTGGGGACTCCTTCAGCTCCTCTCCTGCGGTCGGGCGGTAAGTGACAAAACGGTGCAATGCTCCTGAAAAGAGGTGTTTTTTGGGGCTAGGAGAAAAGGGGGTAGGGGCCAAGACGTCTCGGGAAGCAGGCGGCCTGTGTTCTGTTCTGGGCTCTGCATAAGACGCACCAGGAAAGACAGGTGGCCGTAGCAGAGTTCTGTTTGTTTCTCCACGCTGTCCTGTTCTGAGTAACGGAGGGAGACGTCCCTCGTTCTGGTTTGTATAGAAATGCTGGGTTTTTCGGTACCGGTATGGGTGCTGCTGCTTCCCAGGAGGCAGCCCTTTGCTCTCCTCTAGGATGCATCCTGAAGCATTGCAAGAAATTTGGGGGAGATGCCATGACTAAAAATCAGCTAAAACGATATTGTAATCAACGGTGGCCACGATATCCATGGGAAGATGGTGAAAAACAGCCTGAGAATGGATCCTTGAAATATAACACTATATCGGAATTAGTGTTGTGTTGTCTGAGAACTGAAAAATGGCATGAAATGCCTTCTGTGGATATGTTTTTTTTCGTTAAGGCGCGATTGGGATATTAGGAAGAAAGGTGGCTTAGTGGATTCTAAACATCAGATTGGCATATATGTGTTAAAAGAGAAAAAGGGAAAACCTCGTTGTATTGAATGGGAAAATTCAGAAGAGGATATTCAGCTGTTGGTAGCTCCCCCCAAACAGCCCAAATCTGATAGCTCAAGTGGTGATGGAGTTGTGAGTGCTATCTGTAAAAGAACAAGGGGAGAGAAACCCATAGTTTGAGCTCCCCTCAGACAGGCTGCAGGGCCTGAGGGAGCACCGGTATCCGTACACGTACCTTTTACTGCTTCTGATTTATTAAACTGCAAACGGGCAGTGGGATCCTATGGAAACAATCCAGAAGGAATGTATAGTACTGTTAATCACGACTCCTAGTCCTAACCGGGGAGATGTACAGGCTCTCCTAGAATATTTGTTTACCGCTGAGGAGAGGAGAACAATTTTAGAGAAGGCTAGAGAGGGACTGATCCAACAAGGCGGGGTGGGGTGCCTAATACCAATGTGTACCTCCCGAAAGAGGATCCGGAGTGGGATCCAAACACACAAGTGTGAGGGATTAGAGAGGGGAAAGGAATATCAGAAGTTAATTTTGTATGGGATTCAACACGGAGTGCAAAAGCCTAAGAATTTAGCTAAACTATCTGAAGTAAGGCAGGGGGATAAGGAAACCCCGTCAGCCTTCTCTGAGAGATTGTGTGAAGTAGCTCGAAAATGGACCGATCGGGATCCGGAAGATGATAGCAATTCAAAGTTATTTAACACGCTGTTTATTGGTCAAGCAGCAGCAGCAGATATAAGAAAGAGATGACAAAAGGTAGGGGGCGAGGATGGCATGACAATCTCACAGTTCTTCTCAATGGCATCTAAGGTACGTAATAATCGGGAGGAAATAGAAGAGAAGGAGAAGCGGGGACGAGTAACGCTGCAAGCTTCTTTGTTGGCTGCCTTGAGGGAAGACCAGGAAAAAAGGGAGAGAAAATACAGGAGGTGAATTTTGTGGGTGAGGAAGGGGCTGTAGAAATAATAGTAGAAATGGTTATGACATTCCCCTGGGAATGCATCGGCATGCAAATTGTAAGCAAGAGGGCCGTTGGAAAAAAATTGTCCGTGCCGTCTGAGTAATGGGGAAAGAGAGACAGAAGCAGCCGTTGGAGTCATGCCGGAGATTGGGTTGGAGTGAAGGGGGCCGGAGGAATCTCTTAAAATTTCCCCAGACGATCCTCTGGTTCCAGTCAAGCTGGGGAATGAAAGAAGAGATTTTTGTATTTTTCATTGATAGTGGAGGCACACATGCTGTAGTAAGTAGTTGTAGGGGACCCTTAAGTAGAAGTAAAAGAAGCGTTGTTGGTGCAAGAGGGAAGAAGACTTTAAGGCTGTTTTTACAACCTATGGAATGTTCCATTGGAAATACTAAATTAACTCCTGAATTCCTTTAGATGCCAGAATGCCCCCTACCATTGCTTGGGTGGCATTTACTTGTAAACTGAATGCACGGCTAAGTTCCTCTGAAGACTCTGTTCAGTTGACTCTGTTCAGCCCGCAGGGGACCTCTCCTCTTTGTGGCGGATGCCAGCCTGAACGGGACCTCGCCTGTTTGGGGCACACGGATGGCGGGCGCTGTCGCCAAAAGGCAAAGCAGGGTCATAGCAGAGTTTTCCATTTCTGGGGATGGGCTCAGCCGTCCCCCGCACCAATTTCTCCTATGTAGCAATGGGGATGGTAGCTTTCTTCTGTTTTCTTGACGAACAAGAGGATGATGGAGCACGTGACAAGAGCACGATCTTTTTCTCTTCCTTTGGCAGTACAGGCACCCAAGGCCAGCCTGCATTCAAGGAACAGCATGGGGATATCTGTGTCGAGCGTTAGCAGAGGAAGGAAGCTTCTTTTGGAGGCTGAGGCGATGAAGCAGAGTCCTTAATTGTTCTGTTTGATTTTCAGCATGGGTGCGGGGAGGACCTGGGACATGCAAAACATGGTCCCGGAGAGGGGAGCTGTCTGTTACGTGGGAGGCTGTGAGAGCTATCACGGACACCACTGGACTGGCATCCTGTAAGGATGCTTTCACATGTTCTCTTGTTTAGAGGCCAACCTCGGCTTTGGGCTGTAAACTAAAGTCTGCCAGGCCGGTGCCAGCTTGGCGGCAGCATCTGCCCACGGCAGCACCAGCTTGGTGGTGGTGTGTGCCCATGCCTGTGCCAGGTTGCTGGCTGTGCCTGGCTTGTGAGGGTTGAGGTAATTGGCCCCCTGTTCCCCATGGCGTGGGCTCCAGCTGTGGCCCGGGGCAGCACAGGTGGGACCCATGAGGTGAGGATGGGGCTGGGCCCAGGGTTTCAAAAGGGCTGAGGATGGGGCTGGCCCTGCTGTATCCGCCATTATTTTAGTCAGATCCTGCATCATTCCGCTCAGTTAAAGGCTCACGAGAATTACTTAACGTTTGCATTGGGAAGTCCTGCTTCAAACAATGAATTTTCAACAAAATGGTTTTGACGCTAGTCAATGAACTCCTGTAATACTGCAGCAAAATGACATTTTTAGTGGTTGTTGAATCTCAGAGTGATAACATAGGCGTCCCTGTTTGAGCCCTTACCGCAAGCATTGCAATGTTTGTTTCCACCCTGCTCGGTTCTTTTGTGAAGGTGTGTAGCTATGGGAGGTGCGTTATTGCCAAGGTGCTACGGCGCCGATGCTCTGGCTGTTGGCAGGAATGGGCAAAGCGGAAGGCTCTGTGGCTAGGGGAGAATGGCGTGGACGTGCTGCTGCTCTCTCTGTTGCACCAGAATTTCGACGGCTGGGTTGGGCTGCTAAATCAATGGAACGACTGGAAGAAATTTCAGAAAAGTGAGTACTCTCCTGTCTTTATCTTTGAAAGTCGTTGTCTTTCTACAGACCCCTGTCCATGGCTTAGCTATTTGATTGGCGTGAAACAGACCCAGAATTTTGCTTTAAGTGGTGTTCTGATTCGCTGAAATCCCCCGTAGGTAGAGAGCAAGAATTACAAATGTAGCTTGGTGGTTGAAGTTCTCGGGGTTTCTGTGAAAGCTAACTTGCCAGAATGCGTAGGAAGCAGCCTGAATTCCAGTAGAGATACTGCATAAAAGGCCCTTTTCTTGACAGGAAAAGAGCTTCACGAAACGTCGGCGCTGTTTGCCGTAGGGCCTCCGACATACTTGTTCAGTCATCGTGGGCTTTGTGCCGTTCCCGCAGGCACAATCTTGAACAAGTTTTGTACGGCAGCTGGTATCTTAGCTGACTTTCTATCTCGCGCTTGGTTGCTTGTACCTGCTCAAAACTGACTGTAGTGTCAAATGAACCCACAGGAAAATGTCCTCAACTCGCGCTGGTAGGGCAAGCCCGCTGTAGTTGATAAAATCGGAAAATAGCACCACGTTTTGAAACATTTGCCTTGCGAGGACGAGGGCTGTCTCCTGGTAGGCAGCTGAATTCTGTGACTGATTCCACCGGTCCGCTCTGGCACTTGAAGGAGGCAGTCCCTAAGCCAACGCAATCTCAGGTGGGGGTCGTTTGGGTTTTTCTAATCATTTCTTAGGGATATGAGGCTTGCGTGGGTGTTTAGCTTGCCCTGTTCTTTCTGTTCCTAATTCTGAACGCACTGACTGGCATAAAAGAACGGTCGTCTTGTAGTCTGACGGTGTCGTCTACCAGGAGCTGGTGGAAGGTCAGGGCTTACGTCAAACTGATAAGGAGGATTGAGTCTGGGAAGTGGAACGTCTAAACAAGAATTACTGTCCTTGGGAGAGAAGCACATCCTGAAGAAATAGGTAAGCTAATGGAAATGTTTTGGGAACCATCCGAAACAACTAGTAGGAGTGTGATAAGAAGCACCCTCCCGCCAAACTATCCTCCTTATGATACTAAAAGTCACAGCCCTCGAGCTGGAGACACCAGCCCAAGCAGAGCGCCCTCGCCTCTGAGCGTGCGCAGCATGTTAAAGTCGCGCTGTAGCTTGAAGTTGAAATAAGAGAAATGTAGACCAATAGAAAACTGCTTTGTGTAATTACTTATGCATATGCATAGCTAGACCGTATCAATACTGTACTTGTAGGAGCGAACTTTGTGCTAGCTTTGCGGAGCTACCACCTAGCACCCATCTCTGCGCAGACGTGACATAAAAACACCTCTGCCCTGTGTGTATATTGGCGTCCCGCACACCGGGTAAACGACCTCACGCTTGTGGGATAGCAGTTTTGACACCCCAGATGGGACCGAGCTGACAGCCTCGCCCGGTTCGTCTTGCCGCATCCGACGGGGAGAAGAGGCCTGAGCGGACTCCAGCGCGCACCGACCTGTTGCCTGGGGACTCCTTCAGCTCCTCTCCTGCGGTCGGGCGGTAAGTGACAAAACGGTGCAATGCTCCTGAAAAGAGGTGTTTTTTGGGGCTAGGAGAAAAGGGGGTAGGGGCCAAGACGTCTCGGGAAGCAGGCGGCCTGTGTTCTGTTCTGGGCTCTGCATAAGACGCACCAGGAAAGACAGGTGGCCGTAGCAGAGTTCTGTTTGTTTCTCCACGCTGTCCTGTTCTGAGTAACGGAGGGAGACGTCCCTCGTTCTGGTTTGTATAGAAATGCTGGGTTTTTCGGTACCGGTATGGGTGCTGCTGCTTCCCAGGAGGCAGCCCTTTGCTCTCCTCTAGGATGCATCCTGAAGCATTGCAAGAAATTTGGGGGAGATGCCATGACTAAAAATCAGCTAAAACGATATTGTAATCAACGGTGGCCACGATATCCATGGGAAGATGGTGAAAAACAGCCTGAGAATGGATCCTTGAAATATAACACTATATCGGAATTAGTGTTGTGTTGTCTGAGAACTGAAAAATGGCATGAAATGCCTTCTGTGGATATGTTTTTTTTCGTTAAGGCGCGATTGGGATATTAGGAAGAAAGGTGGCTTAGTGGATTCTAAACATCAGATTGGCATATATGTGTTAAAAGAGAAAAAGGGAAAACCTCGTTGTATTGAATGGGAAAATTCAGAAGAGGATATTCAGCTGTTGGTAGCTCCCCCCAAACAGCCCAAATCTGATAGCTCAAGTGGTGATGGAGTTGTGAGTGCTATCTGTAAAAGAACAAGGGGAGAGAAACCCATAGTTTGAGCTCCCCTCAGACAGGCTGCAGGGCCTGAGGGAGCACCGGTATCCGTACACGTACCTTTTACTGCTTCTGATTTATTAAACTGCAAACGGGCAGTGGGATCCTATGGAAACAATCCAGAAGGAATGTATAGTACTGTTAATCACGACTCCTAGTCCTAACCGGGGAGATGTACAGGCTCTCCTAGAATATTTGTTTACCGCTGAGGAGAGGAGAACAATTTTAGAGAAGGCTAGAGAGGGACTGATCCAACAAGGCGGGGTGGGGTGCCTAATACCAATGTGTACCTCCCGAAAGAGGATCCGGAGTGGGATCCAAACACACAAGTGTGAGGGATTAGAGAGGGGAAAGGAATATCAGAAGTTAATTTTGTATGGGATTCAACACGGAGTGCAAAAGCCTAAGAATTTAGCTAAACTATCTGAAGTAAGGCAGGGGGATAAGGAAACCCCGTCAGCCTTCTCTGAGAGATTGTGTGAAGTAGCTCGAAAATGGACCGATCGGGATCCGGAAGATGATAGCAATTCAAAGTTATTTAACACGCTGTTTATTGGTCAAGCAGCAGCAGCAGATATAAGAAAGAGATGACAAAAGGTAGGGGGCGAGGATGGCATGACAATCTCACAGTTCTTCTCAATGGCATCTAAGGTACGTAATAATCGGGAGGAAATAGAAGAGAAGGAGAAGCGGGGACGAGTAACGCTGCAAGCTTCTTTGTTGGCTGCCTTGAGGGAAGACCAGGAAAAAAGGGAGAGAAAATACAGGAGGTGAATTTTGTGGGTGAGGAAGGGGCTGTAGAAATAATAGTAGAAATGGTTATGACATTCCCCTGGGAATGCATCGGCATGCAAATTGTAAGCAAGAGGGCCGTTGGAAAAAAATTGTCCGTGCCGTCTGAGTAATGGGGAAAGAGAGACAGAAGCAGCCGTTGGAGTCATGCCGGAGATTGGGTTGGAGTGAAGGGGGCCGGAGGAATCTCTTAAAATTTCCCCAGACGATCCTCTGGTTCCAGTCAAGCTGGGGAATGAAAGAAGAGATTTTTGTATTTTTCATTGATAGTGGAGGCACACATGCTGTAGTAAGTAGTTGTAGGGGACCCTTAAGTAGAAGTAAAAGAAGCGTTGTTGGTGCAAGAGGGAAGAAGACTTTAAGGCTGTTTTTACAACCTATGGAATGTTCCATTGGAAATACTAAATTAACTCCTGAATTCCTTTAGATGCCAGAATGCCCCCTACCATTGCTTGGGTGGCATTTACTTGTAAACTGAATGCACGGCTAAGTTCCTCTGAAGACTCTGTTCAGTTGACTCTGTTCAGCCCGCAGGGGACCTCTCCTCTTTGTGGCGGATGCCAGCCTGAACGGGACCTCGCCTGTTTGGGGCACACGGATGGCGGGCGCTGTCGCCAAAAGGCAAAGCAGGGTCATAGCAGAGTTTTCCATTTCTGGGGATGGGCTCAGCCGTCCCCCGCACCAATTTCTCCTATGTAGCAATGGGGATGGTAGCTTTCTTCTGTTTTCTTGACGAACAAGAGGATGATGGAGCACGTGACAAGAGCACGATCTTTTTCTCTTCCTTTGGCAGTACAGGCACCCAAGGCCAGCCTGCATTCAAGGAACAGCATGGGGATATCTGTGTCGAGCGTTAGCAGAGGAAGGAAGCTTCTTTTGGAGGCTGAGGCGATGAAGCAGAGTCCTTAATTGTTCTGTTTGATTTTCAGCATGGGTGCGGGGAGGGCCTGGGACATGCAAAACATGGTCCCGGAGAGGGGAGCTGTCTGTTACGTGGGAGGCTGTGAGAGCTATCACGGACACCACTGGACTGGCATCCTGTAAGGATGCTTTCACATGTTCTCTTGTTTAGAGGCCAACCTCGGCTTTGGGCTGTAAACTAAAGTCTGCCAGGCCGGTGCCAGCTTGGCGGCAGCATCTGCCCACGGCAGCACCAGCTTGGTGGTGGTGTGTGCCCATGCCTGTGCCAGGTTGCTGGCTGTGCCTGGCTTGTGAGGGTTGAGGTAATTGGCCCCCTGTTCCCCATGGCGTGGGCTCCAGCTGTGGCCCGGGGCAGCACAGGTGGGACCCATGAGGTGAGGATGGGGCTGGGCCCAGGGTTTCAAAAGGGCTGAGGATGGGGCTGGCCCTGCTGTATCCGCCATTATTTTAGTCAGATCCTGCATCATTCCGCTCAGTTAAAGGCTCACGAGAATTACTTAACGTTTGCATTGGGAAGTCCTGCTTCAAACAATGAATTTTCAACAAAATGGTTTTGACGCTAGTCAATGAACTCCTGTAATACTGCAGCAAAATGACATTTTTAGTGGTTGTTGAATCTCAGAGTGATAACATAGGCGTCCCTGTTTGAGCCCTTACCGCAAGCATTGCAATGTTTGTTTCCACCCTGCTCGGTTCTTTTGTGAAGGTGTGTAGCTATGGGAGGTGCGTTATTGCCAAGGTGCTACGGCGCCGATGCTCTGGCTGTTGGCAGGAATGGGCAAAGCGGAAGGCTCTGTGGCTAGGGGAGAATGGCGTGGACGTGCTGCTGCTCTCTCTGTTGCACCAGAATTTCGACGGCTGGGTTGGGCTGCTAAATCAATGGAACGACTGGAAGAAATTTCAGAAAAGTGAGTACTCTCCTGTCTTTATCTTTGAAAGTCGTTGTCTTTCTACAGACCCCTGTCCATGGCTTAGCTATTTGATTGGCGTGAAACAGACCCAGAATTTTGCTTTAAGTGGTGTTCTGATTCGCTGAAATCCCCCGTAGGTAGAGAGCAAGAATTACAAATGTAGCTTGGTGGTTGAAGTTCTCGGGGTTTCTGTGAAAGCTAACTTGCCAGAATGCGTAGGAAGCAGCCTGAATTCCAGTAGAGATACTGCATAAAAGGCCCTTTTCTTGACAGGAAAAGAGCTTCACGAAACGTCGGCGCTGTTTGCCGTAGGGCCTCCGACATACTTGTTCAGTCATCGTGGGCTTTGTGCCGTTCCCGCAGGCACGATCTTGAACAAGTTTTGTACGGCAGCTGGTATCTTAGCTGACTTTCTATCTCGCGCTTGGTTGCTTGTACCTGCTCAAAACTGACTGTAGTGTCAAATGAACCCACAGGAAAATGTCCTCAACTCGCGCTGGTAGGGCAAGCCCGCTGTAGTTGATAAAATCGGAAAATAGCACCACGTTTTGAAACATTTGCCTTGCGAGGACGAGGGCTGTCTCCTGGTAGGCAGCTGAATTCTGTGACTGATTCCACCGGTCCGCTCTGGCACTTGAAGGAGGCAGTCCCTAAGCCAACGCAATCTCAGGTGGGGGTCGTTTGGGTTTTTCTAATCATTTCTTAGGGATATGAGGCTTGCGTGGGTGTTTAGCTTGCCCTGTTCTTTCTGTTCCTAATTCTGAACGCACTGACTGGCATAAAAGAACGGTCGTCTTGTAGTCTGACGGTGTCGTCTACCAGGAGCTGGTGGAAGGTCAGGGCTTACGTCAAACTGATAAGGAGGATTGAGTCTGGGAAGTGGAACGTCTAAACAAGAATTACTGTCCTTGGGAGAGAAGCACATCCTGAAGAAATAGGTAAGCTAATGGAAATGTTTTGGGAACCATCCGAAACAACTAGTAGGAGTGTGATAAGAAGCACCCTCCCGCCAAACTATCCTCCTTATGATACTAAAAGTCACAGCCCTCGAGCTGGAGACACCAGCCCAAGCAGAGCGCCCTCGCCTCTGAGCGTGCGCAGCATGTTAAAGTCGCGCTGTAGCTTGAAGTTGAAATAAGAGAAATGTAGACCAATAGAAAACTGCTTTGTGTAATTACTTATGCATATGCATAGCTAGACCGTATCAATACTGTACTTGTAGGAGCGAACTTTGTGCTAGCTTTGCGGAGCTACCACCTAGCACCCATCTCTGCGCAGACGTGACATAAAAACACCTCTGCCCTGTGTGTATATTGGCGTCCCGCACACCGGGTAAACGACCTCACGCTTGTGGGATAACAGTTTTGACACCCCAGATGGGACCGAGCTGACAGCCTCGCCCGGTTCGTCTTGCCGCATCCGACGGGGAGAAGAGGCCTGAGCGGACTCCAGCGCGCACCGACCTGTTGCCTGGGGACTCCTTCAGCTCCTCTCCTGCGGTCGGGCGGTAAGTGACAAAACGGTGCAATGCTCCTGAAAAGAGGTGTTTTTTGGGGCTAGGAGAAAAGGGGGTAGGGGCCAAGACGTCTCGGGAAGCAGGCGGCCTGTGTTCTGTTCTGGGCTCTGCATAAGACGCACCAGGAAAGACAGGTGGCCGTAGCAGAGTTCTGTTTGTTTCTCCACGCTGTCCTGTTCTGAGTAACGGAGGGAGACGTCCCTCGTTCTGGTTTGTATAGAAATGCTGGGTTTTTCGGTACCGGTATGGGTGCTGCTGCTTCCCAGGAGGCAGCCCTTTGCTCTCCTCTAGGATGCATCCTGAAGCATTGCAAGAAATTTGGGGGAGATGCCATGACTAAAAATCAGCTAAAACGATATTGTAATCAACGGTGGCCACGATATCCATGGGAAGATGGTGAAAAACAGCCTGAGAATGGATCCTTGAAATATAACACTATATCGGAATTAGTGTTGTGTTGTCTGAGAACTGAAAAATGGCATGAAATGCCTTCTGTGGATATGTTTTTTTTCGTTAAGGCGCGATTGGGATATTAGGAAGAAAGGTGGCTTAGTGGATTCTAAACATCAGATTGGCATATATGTGTTAAAAGAGAAAAAGGGAAAACCTCGTTGTATTGAACGGGAAAATTCAGAAGAGGATATTCAGCTGTTGGTAGCTCCCCCCAAACAGCCCAAATCTGATAGCTCAAGTGGTGATGGAGTTGTGAGTGCTATCTGTAAAAGAACAAGGGGAGAGAAACCCATAGTTTGAGCTCCCCTCAGACAGGCTGCAGGGCCTGAGGGAGCACCGGTATCCGTACACGTCCCTTTTACTGCTTGTGATTTATTAAACTGCAAACGGGCAGTGGGATCCTATGGAAACAATCCAGAAGGAATGTATAGTACTGTTAATCACGACTCCTAGTCCTAACCGGGGAGATGTACAGGCTCTCCTAGAATATTTGTTTACCGCTGAGGAGAGGAGAACAATTTTAGAGAAGGCTAGAGAGGGACTGATCCAACAAGGCGGGGTGGGGTGCCTAATACCAATGTGTACCTCCCGAAAGAGGATCCGGAGTGGGATCCAAACACACAAGTGTGAGGGATTAGAGAGGGGAAAGGAATATCAGAAGTTAATTTTGTATGGGATTCAACACGGAGTGCAAAAGCCTAAGAATTTAGCTAAACTATCTGAAGTAAGGCAGGGGGATAAGGAAACCCCGTCAGCCTTCTCTGAGAGATTGTGTGAAGTAGCTCGAAAATGGACCGATCGGGATCCGGAAGATGATAGCAATTCAAAGTTATTTAACACGCTGTTTATTGGTCAAGCAGCAGCAGCAGATATAAGAAAGAGATGACAAAAGGTAGGGGGCGAGGATGGCATGACAATCTCACAGTTCTTCTCAATGGCATCTAAGGTACGTAATAATCGGGAGGAAATAGAAGAGAAGGAGAAGCGGGGACGAGTAACGCTGCAAGCTTCTTTGTTGGCTGCCTTGAGGGAAGACCAGGAAAAAAGGGAGAGAAAATACAGGAGGTGAATTTTGTGGGTGAGGAAGGGGCTGTAGAAATAATAGTAGAAATGGTTATGACATTCCCCTGGGAATGCATCGGCATGCAAATTGTAAGCAAGAGGGCCGTTGGAAAAAAATTGTCCGTGCCGTCTGAGTAATGGGGAAAGAGAGACAGAAGCAGCCGTTGGAGTCATGCCGGAGATTGGGTTGGAGTGAAGGGGGCCGGAGGAATCTCTTAAAATTTCCCCAGACGATCCTCTGGTTCCAGTCAAGCTGGGGAATGAAAGAAGAGATTTTTGTATTTTTCATTGATAGTGGAGGCACACATGCTGTAGTAAGTAGTTGTAGGGGACCCTTAAGTAGAAGTAAAAGAAGCGTTGTTGGTGCAAGAGGGAAGAAGACTTTAAGGCTGTTTTTACAACCTATGGAATGTTCCATTGGAAATACTAAATTAACTCCTGAATTCCTTTAGATGCCAGAATGCCCCCTACCATTGCTTGGGTGGCATTTACTTGTAAACTGAATGCACGGCTAAGTTCCTCTGAAGACTCTGTTCAGTTGACTCTGTTCAGCCCGCAGGGGACCTCTCCTCTTTGTGGCGGATGCCAGCCTGAACGGGACCTCGCCTGTTTGGGGCACACGGATGGCGGGCGCTGTCGCCAAAAGGCAAAGCAGGGTCATAGCAGAGTTTTCCATTTCTGGGGATGGGCTCAGCCGTCCCCCGCACCAATTTCTCCTATGTAGCAATGGGGATGGTAGCTTTCTTCTGTTTTCTTGACGAACAAGAGGATGATGGAACACGTGACAAGAGCACGATCTTTTTCTCTTCCTTTGGCAGTACAGGCACCCAAGGCCAGCCTGCATTCAAGGAACAGCATGGGGATATCTGTGTCGAGCGCTAGCAGAGGAAGGAAGCTTCTTTTGGAGGCTGAGGCGATGAAGCAGAGTCCTTAATTGTTCTGTTTGATTTTCAGCATGGGTGCGGGGAGGGCCTGGGACATGCAAAACATGGTCCCGGAGAGGGGAGCTGTCTGTTACGTGGGAGGCTGTGAGAGCTATCACGGACACCACTGGACTGGCATCCTGTAAGGATGCTTTCACATGTTCTCTTGTTTAGAGGCCAACCTCGGCTTTGGGCTGTAAACTAAAGTCTGCCAGGCCGGTGCCAGCTTGGCGGCAGCATCTGCCCACGGCAGCACCAGCTTGGTGGTGGTGTGTGCCCATGCCTGTGCCAGGTTGCTGGCTGTGCCTGGCTTGTGAGGGTTGAGGTAATTGGCCCCCTGTTCCCCATGGCGTGGGCTCCAGCTGTGGCCCGGGGCAGCACAGGTGGGACCCATGAGGTGAGGATGGGGCTGGGCCCAGGGTTTCAAAAGGGCTGAGGATGGGGCTGGCCCTGCTGTATCCGCCATTATTTTAGTCAGATCCTGCATCATTCCGCTCAGTTAAAGGCTCACGAGAATTACTTAACGTTTGCATTGGGAAGTCCTGCTTCAAACAATGAATTTTCAACAAAATGGTTTTGACGCTAGTCAATGAACTCCTGTAATACTGCAGCAAAATGACATTTTTAGTGGTTGTTGAATCTCAGAGTGATAACATAGGCGTCCCTGTTTGAGCCCTTACCGCAAGCATTGCAATGTTTGTTTCCACCCTGCTCGGTTCTTTTGTGAAGGTGTGTAGCTATGGGAGGTGCGTTATTGCCAAGGTGCTACGGCGCCGATGCTCTGGCTGTTGGCAGGAATGGGCAAAGCGGAAGGCTCTGTGGCTAGGGGAGAATGGCGTGGACGTGCTGCTGCTCTCTCTGTTGCACCAGAATTTCGACGGCTGGGTTGGGCTGCTAAATCAATGGAACGACTGGAAGAAATTTCAGAAAAGTGAGTACTCTCCTGTCTTTATCTTTGAAAGTCGTTGTCTTTCTACAGACCCCTGTCCATGGCTTAGCTATTTGATTGGCGTGAAACAGACCCAGAATTTTGCTTTAAGTGGTGTTCTGATTCGCTGAAATCCCCCGTAGGTAGAGAGCAAGAATTACAAATGTAGCTTGGTGGTTGAAGTTCTCGGGGTTTCTGTGAAAGCTAACTTGCCAGAATGCGTAGGAAGCAGCCTGAATTCCAGTAGAGATACTGCATAAAAGGCCCTTTTCTTGACAGGAAAAGAGCTTCACGAAACGTCGGCGCTGTTTGCCGTAGGGCCTCCGACATACTTGTTCAGTCATCGTGGGCTTTGTGCCGTTCCCGCAGGCACGATCTTGAACAAGTTTTGTACGGCAGCTGGTATCTTAGCTGACTTTCTATCTCGCGCTTGGTTGCTTGTACCTGCTCAAAACTGACTGTAGTGTCAAATGAACCCACAGGAAAATGTCCTCAACTCGCGCTGGTAGGGCAAGCCCGCTGTAGTTGATAAAATCGGAAAATAGCACCACGTTTTGAAACATTTGCCTTGCGAGGACGAGGGCTGTCTCCTGGTAGGCAGCTGAATTCTGTGACTGATTCCACCGGTCCGCTCTGGCACTTGAAGGAGGCAGTCCCTAAGCCAACGCAATCTCAGGTGGGGGTCGTTTGGGTTTTTCTAATCATTTCTTAGGGATATGAGGCTTGCGTGGGTGTTTAGCTTGCCCTGTTCTTTCTGTTCCTAATTCTGAACGCACTGACTGGCATAAAAGAACGGTCGTCTTGTAGTCTGACGGTGTCGTCTACCAGGAGCTGGTGGAAGGTCAGGGCTTACGTCAAACTGATAAGGAGGATTGAGTCTGGGAAGTGGAACGTCTAAACAAGAATTACTGTCCTTGGGAGAGAAGCACATCCTGAAGAAATAGGTAAGCTAATGGAAATGTTTTGGGAACCATCCGAAACAACTAGTAGGAGTGTGATAAGAAGCACCCTCCCGCCAAACTATCCTCCTTATGATACTAAAAGTCACAGCCCTCGAGCTGGAGACACCAGCCCAAGCAGAGCGCCCTCGCCTCTGAGCGTGCGCAGCATGTTAAAGTCGCGCTGTAGCTTGAAGTTGAAATAAGAGAAATGTAGACCAATAGAAAACTGCTTTGTGTAATTACTTATGCATATGCATAGCTAGACCGTATCAATACTGTACTTGTAGGAGCGAACTTTGTGCTAGCTTTGCGGAGCTACCACCTAGCACCCATCTCTGCGCAGACGTGACATAAAAACACCTCTGCCCTGTGTGTATATTGGCGTCCCGCACACCGGGTAAACGACCTCACGCTTGTGGGATAACAGTTTTGACACCCCAGATGGGACCGAGCTGACAGCCTCGCCCGGTTCGTCTTGCCGCATCCGACGGGGAGAAGAGGCCTGAGCGGACTCCAGCGCGCACCGACCTGTTGCCTGGGGACTCCTTCAGCTCCTCTCCTGCGGTCGGGCGGTAAGTGACAAAACGGTGCAATGCTCCTGAAAAGAGGTGTTTTTTGGGGCTAGGAGAAAAGGGGGTAGGGGCCAAGACGTCTCGGGAAGCAGGCGGCCTGTGTTCTGTTCTGGGCTCTGCATAAGACGCACCAGGAAAGACAGGTGGCCGTAGCAGAGTTCTGTTTGTTTCTCCACGCTGTCCTGTTCTGAGTAACGGAGGGAGACGTCCCTCGTTCTGGTTTGTATAGAAATGCTGGGTTTTTCGGTACCGGTATGGGTGCTGCTGCTTCCCAGGAGGCAGCCCTTTGCTCTCCTCTAGGATGCATCCTGAAGCATTGCAAGAAATTTGGGGGAGATGCCATGACTAAAAATCAGCTAAAACGATATTGTAATCAACGGTGGCCACGATATCCATGGGAAGATGGTGAAAAACAGCCTGAGAATGGATCCTTGAAATATAACACTATATCGGAATTAGTGTTGTGTTGTCTGAGAACTGAAAAATGGCATGAAATGCCTTCTGTGGATATGTTTTTTTTCGTTAAGGCGCGATTGGGATATTAGGAAGAAAGGTGGCTTAGTGGATTCTAAACATCAGATTGGCATATATGTGTTAAAAGAGAAAAAGGGAAAACCTCGTTGTATTGAACGGGAAAATTCAGAAGAGGATATTCAGCTGTTGGTAGCTCCCCCCAAACAGCCCAAATCTGATAGCTCAAGTGGTGATGGAGTTGTGAGTGCTATCTGTAAAAGAACAAGGGGAGAGAAACCCATAGTTTGAGCTCCCCTCAGACAGGCTGCAGGGCCTGAGGGAGCACCGGTATCCGTACACGTCCCTTTTACTGCTTGTGATTTATTAAACTGCAAACGGGCAGTGGGATCCTATGGAAACAATCCAGAAGGAATGTATAGTACTGTTAATCACGACTCCTAGTCCTAACCGGGGAGATGTACAGGCTCTCCTAGAATATTTGTTTACCGCTGAGGAGAGGAGAACAATTTTAGAGAAGGCTAGAGAGGGACTGATCCAACAAGGCGGGGTGGGGTGCCTAATACCAATGTGTACCTCCCGAAAGAGGATCCGGAGTGGGATCCAAACACACAAGTGTGAGGGATTAGAGAGGGGAAAGGAATATCAGAAGTTAATTTTGTATGGGATTCAACACGGAGTGCAAAAGCCTAAGAATTTAGCTAAACTATCTGAAGTAAGGCAGGGGGATAAGGAAACCCCGTCAGCCTTCTCTGAGAGATTGTGTGAAGTAGCTCGAAAATGGACCGATCGGGATCCGGAAGATGATAGCAATTCAAAGTTATTTAACACGCTGTTTATTGGTCAAGCAGCAGCAGCAGATATAAGAAAGAGATGACAAAAGGTAGGGGGCGAGGATGGCATGACAATCTCACAGTTCTTCTCAATGGCATCTAAGGTACGTAATAATCGGGAGGAAATAGAAGAGAAGGAGAAGCGGGGACGAGTAACGCTGCAAGCTTCTTTGTTGGCTGCCTTGAGGGAAGACCAGGAAAAAAGGGAGAGAAAATACAGGAGGTGAATTTTGTGGGTGAGGAAGGGGCTGTAGAAATAATAGTAGAAATGGTTATGACATTCCCCTGGGAATGCATCGGCATGCAAATTGTAAGCAAGAGGGCCGTTGGAAAAAAATTGTCCGTGCCGTCTGAGTAATGGGGAAAGAGAGACAGAAGCAGCCGTTGGAGTCATGCCGGAGATTGGGTTGGAGTGAAGGGGGCCGGAGGAATCTCTTAAAATTTCCCCAGACGATCCTCTGGTTCCAGTCAAGCTGGGGAATGAAAGAAGAGATTTTTGTATTTTTCATTGATAGTGGAGGCACACATGCTGTAGTAAGTAGTTGTAGGGGACCCTTAAGTAGAAGTAAAAGAAGCGTTGTTGGTGCAAGAGGGAAGAAGACTTTAAGGCTGTTTTTACAACCTATGGAATGTTCCATTGGAAATACTAAATTAACTCCTGAATTCCTTTAGATGCCAGAATGCCCCCTACCATTGCTTGGGTGGCATTTACTTGTAAACTGAATGCACGGCTAAGTTCCTCTGAAGACTCTGTTCAGTTGACTCTGTTCAGCCCGCAGGGGACCTCTCCTCTTTGTGGCGGATGCCAGCCTGAACGGGACCTCGCCTGTTTGGGGCACACGGATGGCGGGCGCTGTCGCCAAAAGGCAAAGCAGGGTCATAGCAGAGTTTTCCATTTCTGGGGATGGGCTCAGCCGTCCCCCGCACCAATTTCTCCTATGTAGCAATGGGGATGGTAGCTTTCTTCTGTTTTCTTGACGAACAAGAGGATGATGGAACACGTGACAAGAGCACGATCTTTTTCTCTTCCTTTGGCAGTACAGGCACCCAAGGCCAGCCTGCATTCAAGGAACAGCATGGGGATATCTGTGTCGAGCGCTAGCAGAGGAAGGAAGCTTCTTTTGGAGGCTGAGGCGATGAAGCAGAGTCCTTAATTGTTCTGTTTGATTTTCAGCATGGGTGCGGGGAGGGCCTGGGACATGCAAAACATGGTCCCGGAGAGGGGAGCTGTCTGTTACGTGGGAGGCTGTGAGAGCTATCACGGACACCACTGGACTGGCATCCTGTAAGGATGCTTTCACATGTTCTCTTGTTTAGAGGCCAACCTCGGCTTTGGGCTGTAAACTAAAGTCTGCCAGGCCGGTGCCAGCTTGGCGGCAGCATCTGCCCACGGCAGCACCAGCTTGGTGGTGGTGTGTGCCCATGCCTGTGCCAGGTTGCTGGCTGTGCCTGGCTTGTGAGGGTTGAGGTAATTGGCCCCCTGTTCCCCATGGCGTGGGCTCCAGCTGTGGCCCGGGGCAGCACAGGTGGGACCCATGAGGTGAGGATGGGGCTGGGCCCAGGGTTTCAAAAGGGCTGAGGATGGGGCTGGCCCTGCTGTATCCGCCATTATTTTAGTCAGATCCTGCATCATTCCGCTCAGTTAAAGGCTCACGAGAATTACTTAACGTTTGCATTGGGAAGTCCTGCTTCAAACAATGAATTTTCAACAAAATGGTTTTGACGCTAGTCAATGAACTCCTGTAATACTGCAGCAAAATGACATTTTTAGTGGTTGTTGAATCTCAGAGTGATAACATAGGCGTCCCTGTTTGAGCCCTTACCGCAAGCATTGCAATGTTTGTTTCCACCCTGCTCGGTTCTTTTGTGAAGGTGTGTAGCTATGGGAGGTGCGTTATTGCCAAGGTGCTACGGCGCCGATGCTCTGGCTGTTGGCAGGAATGGGCAAAGCGGAAGGCTCTGTGGCTAGGGGAGAATGGCGTGGACGTGCTGCTGCTCTCTCTGTTGCACCAGAATTTCGACGGCTGGGTTGGGCTGCTAAATCAATGGAACGACTGGAAGAAATTTCAGAAAAGTGAGTACTCTCCTGTCTTTATCTTTGAAAGTCGTTGTCTTTCTACAGACCCCTGTCCATGGCTTAGCTATTTGATTGGCGTGAAACAGACCCAGAATTTTGCTTTAAGTGGTGTTCTGATTCGCTGAAATCCCCCGTAGGTAGAGAGCAAGAATTACAAATGTAGCTTGGTGGTTGAAGTTCTCGGGGTTTCTGTGAAAGCTAACTTGCCAGAATGCGTAGGAAGCAGCCTGAATTCCAGTAGAGATACTGCATAAAAGGCCCTTTTCTTGACAGGAAAAGAGCTTCACGAAACGTCGGCGCTGTTTGCCGTAGGGCCTCCGACATACTTGTTCAGTCATCGTGGGCTTTGTGCCGTTCCCGCAGGCACGATCTTGAACAAGTTTTGTACGGCAGCTGGTATCTTAGCTGACTTTCTATCTCGTGCTTGGTTGCTTGTACCTGCTCAAAACTGACTGTAGTGTCAAATGAACCCACAGGAAAATGTCCTCAACTCGCGCTGGTAGGGCAAGCCCGCTGTAGTTGATAAAATCGGAAAATAGCACCACGTTTTGAAACATTTGCCTTGCGAGGACGAGGGCTGTCTCCTGGTAGGCAGCTGAATTCTGTGACTGATTCCACCGGTCCGCTCTGGCACTTGAAGGAGGCAGTCCCTAAGCCAACGCAATCTCAGGTGGGGGTCGTTTGGGTTTTTCTAATCATTTCTTAGGGATATGAGGCTTGCGTGGGTGTTTAGCTTGCCCTGTTCTTTCTGTTCCTAATTCTGAACGCACTGACTGGCATAAAAGAACGGTCGTCTTGTAGTCTGACGGTGTCGTCTACCAGGAGCTGGTGGAAGGTCAGGGCTTACGTCAAACTGATAAGGAGGATTGAGTCTGGGAAGTGGAACGTCTAAACAAGAATTACTGTCCTTGGGAGAGAAGCACATCCTGAAGAAATAGGTAAGCTAATGGAAATGTTTTGGGAACCATCCGAAACAACTAGTAGGAGTGTGATAAGAAGCACCCTCCCGCCAAACTATCCTCCTTATGATACTAAAAGTCACAGCCCTCGAGCTGGAGACACCAGCCCAAGCAGAGCGCCCTCGCCTCTGAGCGTGCGCAGCATGTTAAAGTCGCGCTGTAGCTTGAAGTTGAAATAAGAGAAATGTAGACCAATAGAAAACTGCTTTGTGTAATTACTTATGCATATGCATAGCTAGACCGTATCAATACTGTACTTGTAGGAGCGAACTTTGTGCTAGCTTTGCGGAGCTACCACCTAGCACCCATCTCTGCGCAGACGTGACATAAAAACACCTCTGCCCTGTGTGTATATTGGCGTCCCGCACACCGGGTAAACGACCTCACGCTTGTGGGATAGCAGTTTTGACACCCCAGATGGGACCGAGCTGACAGCCTCGCCCGGTTCGTCTTGCCGCATCCGACGGGGAGAAGAGGCCTGAGCGGACTCCAGCGCGCACCGACCTGTTGCCTGGGGACTCCTTCAGCTCCTCTCCTGCGGTCGGGCGGTAAGTGACAAAACGGTGCAATGCTCCTGAAAAGAGGTGTTTTTTGGGGCTAGGAGAAAAGGGGGTAGGGGCCAAGATGTCTCGGGAAGCAGGCGGCCTGTGTTCTGTTCTGGGCTCTGCATAAGACGCACCAGGAAAGACAGGTGGCCGTAGCAGAGTTCTGTTTGTTTCTCCACGCTGTCCTGTTCTGAGTAACGGAGGGAGACGTCCCTCGTTCTGGTTTGTATAGAAATGCTGGGTTTTTCGGTACCGGTATGGGTGCTGCTGCTTCCCAGGAGGCAGCCCTTTGCTCTCCTCTAGGATGCATCCTGAAGCATTGCAAGAAATTTGGGGGAGATGCCATGACTAAAAATCAGCTAAAACGATATTGTAATCAACGGTGGCCACGATATCCATGGGAAGATGGTGAAAAACAGCCTGAGAATGGATCCTTGAAATATAACACTATATCGGAATTAGTGTTGTGTTGTCTGAGAACTGAAAAATGGCATGAAATGCCTTCTGTGGATATGTTTTTTTTCGTTAAGGCGCGATTGGGATATTAGGAAGAAAGGTGGCTTAGTGGATTCTAAACATCAGATTGGCATATATGTGTTAAAAGAGAAAAAGGGAAAACCTCGTTGTATTGAATGGGAAAATTCAGAAGAGGATATTCAGCTGTTGGTAGCTCCCCCCAAACAGCCCAAATCTGATAGCTCAAGTGGTGATGGAGTTGTGAGTGCTATCTGTAAAAGAACAAGGGGAGAGAAACCCATAGTTTGAGCTCCCCTCAGACAGGCTGCAGGGCCTGAGGGAGCACCGGTATCCGTACACGTACCTTTTACTGCTTCTGATTTATTAAACTGCAAACGGGCAGTGGGATCCTATGGAAACAATCCAGAAGGAATGTATAGTACTGTTAATCACGACTCCTAGTCCTAACCGGGGAGATGTACAGGCTCTCCTAGAATATTTGTTTACCGCTGAGGAGAGGAGAACAATTTTAGAGAAGGCTAGAGAGGGACTGATCCAACAAGGCGGGGTGGGGTGCCTAATACCAATATGTACCTCCCGAAAGAGGATCCGGAGTGGGATCCAAACACACAAGTGTGAGGGATTAGAGAGGGGAAAGGAATATCAGAAGTTAATTTTGTATGGGATTCAACACGGAGTGCAAAAGCCTAAGAATTTAGCTAAACTATCTGAAGTAAGGCAGGGGGATAAGGAAACCCCGTCAGCCTTCTCTGAGAGATTGTGTGAAGTAGCTCGAAAATGGACCGATCGGGATCCGGAAGATGATAGCAATTCAAAGTTATTTAACACGCTGTTTATTGGTCAAGCAGCAGCAGCAGATATAAGAAAGAGATGACAAAAGGTAGGGGGCGAGGATGGCATGACAATCTCACAGTTCTTCTCAATGGCATCTAAGGTACGTAATAATCGGGAGGAAATAGAAGAGAAGGAGAAGCGGGGACGAGTAACGCTGCAAGCTTCTTTGTTGGCTGCCTTGAGGGAAGACCAGGAAAAAAGGGAGAGAAAATACAGGAGGTGAATTTTGTGGGTGAGGAAGGGGCTGTAGAAATAATAGTAGAAATGGTTATGACATTCCCCTGGGAATGCATCGGCATGCAAATTGTAAGCAAGAGGGCCGTTGGAAAAAAATTGTCCGTGCCGTCTGAGTAATGGGGAAAGAGAGACAGAAGCAGCCGTTGGAGTCATGCCGGAGATTGGGTTGGAGTGAAGGGGGCCGGAGGAATCTCTTAAAATTTCCCCAGACGATCCTCTGGTTCCAGTCAAGCTGGGGAATGAAAGAAGAGATTTTTGTATTTTTCATTGATAGTGGAGGCACACATGCTGTAGTAAGTAGTTGTAGGGGACCCTTAAGTAGAAGTAAAAGAAGCGTTGTTGGTGCAAGAGGGAAGAAGACTTTAAGGCTGTTTTTACAACCTATGGAATGTTCCATTGGAAATACTAAATTAACTCCTGAATTCCTTTAGATGCCAGAATGCCCCCTACCATTGCTTGGGTGGCATTTACTTGTAAACTGAATGCACGGCTAAGTTCCTCTGAAGACTCTGTTCAGTTGACTCTGTTCAGCCCGCAGGGGACCTCTCCTCTTTGTGGCGGATGCCAGCCTGAACGGGACCTCGCCTGTTTGGGGCACACGGATGGCGGGCGCTGTCGCCAAAAGGCAAAGCAGGGTCATAGCAGAGTTTTCCATTTCTGGGGATGGGCTCAGCCGTCCCCCGCACCAATTTCTCCTATGTAGCAATGGGGATGGTAGCTTTCTTCTGTTTTCTTGACGAACAAGAGGATGATGGAGCACGTGACAAGAGCACGATCTTTTTCTCTTCCTTTGGCAGTACAGGCACCCAAGGCCAGCCTGCATTCAAGGAACAGCATGGGGATATCTGTGTCGAGCGTTAGCAGAGGAAGGAAGCTTCTTTTGGAGGCTGAGGCGATGAAGCAGAGTCCTTAATTGTTCTGTTTGATTTTCAGCATGGGTGCGGGGAGGGCCTGGGACATGCAAAACATGGTCCCGGAGAGGGGAGCTGTCTGTTACGTGGGAGGCTGTGAGAGCTATCACGGACACCACTGGACTGGCATCCTGTAAGGATGCTTTCACATGTTCTCTTGTTTAGAGGCCAACCTCGGCTTTGGGCTGTAAACTAAAGTCTGCCAGGCCGGTGCCAGCTTGGCGGCAGCATCTGCCCACGGCAGCACCAGCTTGGTGGTGGTGTGTGCCCATGCCTGTGCCAGGTTGCTGGCTGTGCCTGGCTTGTGAGGGTTGAGGTAATTGGCCCCCTGTTCCCCATGGCGTGGGCTCCAGCTGTGGCCCGGGGCAGCACAGGTGGGACCCATGAGGTGAGGATGGGGCTGGGCCCAGGGTTTCAAAAGGGCTGAGGATGGGGCTGGCCCTGCTGTATCCGCCATTATTTTAGTCAGATCCTGCATCATTCCGCTCAGTTAAAGGCTCACGAGAATTACTTAACGTTTGCATTGGGAAGTCCTGCTTCAAACAATGAATTTTCAACAAAATGGTTTTGACGCTAGTCAATGAACTCCTGTAATACTGCAGCAAAATGACATTTTGAGTGGTTGTTGAATCTCAGAGTGATAACATAGGCGTCCCTGTTTGAGCCCTTACCGCAAGCATTGCAATGTTTGTTTCCACCCTGCTCGGTTCTTTTGTGAAGGTGTGTAGCTATGGGAGGTGCGTTATTGCCAAGGTGCTACGGCGCCGATGCTCTGGCTGTTGGCAGGAATGGGCAAAGCGGAAGGCTCTGTGGCTAGGGGAGAATGGCGTGGACGTGCTGCTGCTCTCTCTGTTGCACCAGAATTTCGACGGCTGGGTTGGGCTGCTAAATCAATGGAACGACTGGAAGAAATTTCAGAAAAGTGAGTACTCTCCTGTCTTTATCTTTGAAAGTCGTTGTCTTTCTACAGACCCCTGTCCATGGCTTAGCTATTTGATTGGCGTGAAACAGACCCAGAATTTTGCTTTAAGTGGTGTTCTGATTCGCTGAAATCCCCCGTAGGTAGAGAGCAAGAATTACAAATGTAGCTTGGTGGTTGAAGTTCTCGGGGTTTCTGTGAAAGCTAACTTGCCAGAATGCGTAGGAAGCAGCCTGAATTCCAGTAGAGATACTGCATAAAAGGCCCTTTTCTTGACAGGAAAAGAGCTTCACGAAACGTCGGCGCTGTTTGCCGTAGGGCCTCCGACATACTTGTTCAGTCATCGTGGGCTTTGTGCCGTTCCCGCAGGCACGATCTTGAACAAGTTTTGTACGGCAGCTGGTATCTTAGCTGACTTTCTATCTCGTGCTTGGTTGCTTGTACCTGCTCAAAACTGACTGTAGTGTCAAATGAACCCACAGGAAAATGTCCTCAACTCGCGCTGGTAGGGCAAGCCCGCTGTAGTTGATAAAATCGGAAAATAGCACCATGTTTTGAAACATTTGCCTTGCGAGGACGAGGGCTGTCTCCTGGTAGGCAGCTGAATTCTGTGACTGATTCCACCGGTCCGCTCTGGCACTTGAAGGAGGCAGTCCCTAAGCCAACGCAATCTCAGGTGGGGGTCGTTTGGGTTTTTCTAATCATTTCTTAGGGATATGAGGCTTGCGTGGGTGTTTAGCTTGCCCTGTTCTTTCTGTTCCTAATTCTGAACGCACTGACTGGCATAAAAGAACGGTCGTCTTGTAGTCTGACGGTGTCGTCTACCAGGAGCTGGTGGAAGGTCAGGGCTTACGTCAAACTGATAAGGAGGATTGAGTCTGGGAAGTGGAACGTCTAAACAAGAATTACTGTCCTTGGGAGAGAAGCACATCCTGAAGAAATAGGTAAGCTAATGGAAATGTTTTGGGAACCATCCGAAACAACTAGTAGGAGTGTGATAAGAAGCACCCTCCCGCCAAACTATCCTCCTTATGATACTAAAAGTCACAGCCCTCGAGCTGGAGACACCAGCCCAAGCAGAGCGCCCTCGCCTCTGAGCGTGCGCAGCATGTTAAAGTCGCGCTGTAGCTTGAAGTTGAAATAAGAGAAATGTAGACCAATAGAAAACTGCTTTGTGTAATTACTTATGCATATGCATAGCTAGACCGTATCAATACTGTACTTGTAGGAGCGAACTTTGTGCTAGCTTTGCGGAGCTACCACCTAGCACCCATCTCTGCGCAGACGTGACATAAAAACACCTCTGCCCTGTGTGTATATTGGCGTCCCGCACACCGGGTAAACGACCTCACGCTTGTGGGATAGCAGTTTTGACACCCCAGATGGGACCGAGCTGACAGCCTCGCCCGGTTCGTCTTGCCGCATCCGACGGGGAGAAGAGGCCTGAGCGGACTCCAGCGCGCACCGACCTGTTGCCTGGGGACTCCTTCAGCTCCTCTCCTGCGGTCGGGCGGTAAGTGACAAAACGGTGCAATGCTCCTGAAAAGAGGTGTTTTTTGGGGCTAGGAGAAAAGGGGGTAGGGGCCAAGATGTCTCGGGAAGCAGGCGGCCTGTGTTCTGTTCTGGGCTCTGCATAAGACGCACCAGGAAAGACAGGTGGCCGTAGCAGAGTTCTGTTTGTTTCTCCACGCTGTCCTGTTCTGAGTAACGGAGGGAGACGTCCCTCGTTCTGGTTTGTATAGAAATGCTGGGTTTTTCGGTACCGGTATGGGTGCTGCTGCTTCCCAGGAGGCAGCCCTTTGCTCTCCTCTAGGATGCATCCTGAAGCATTGCAAGAAATTTGGGGGAGATGCCATGACTAAAAATCAGCTAAAACGATATTGTAATCAACGGTGGCCACGATATCCATGGGAAGATGGTGAAAAACAGCCTGAGAATGGATCCTTGAAATATAACACTATATCGGAATTAGTGTTGTGTTGTCTGAGAACTGAAAAATGGCATGAAATGCCTTCTGTGGATATGTTTTTTTTCGTTAAGGCGCGATTGGGATATTAGGAAGAAAGGTGGCTTAGTGGATTCTAAACATCAGATTGGCATATATGTGTTAAAAGAGAAAAAGGGAAAACCTCGTTGTATTGAATGGGAAAATTCAGAAGAGGATATTCAGCTGTTGGTAGCTCCCCCCAAACAGCCCAAATCTGATAGCTCAAGTGGTGATGGAGTTGTGAGTGCTATCTGTAAAAGAACAAGGGGAGAGAAACCCATAGTTTGAGCTCCCCTCAGACAGGCTGCAGGGCCTGAGGGAGCACCGGTATCCGTACACGTACCTTTTACTGCTTCTGATTTATTAAACTGCAAACGGGCAGTGGGATCCTATGGAAACAATCCAGAAGGAATGTATAGTACTGTTAATCACGACTCCTAGTCCTAACCGGGGAGATGTACAGGCTCTCCTAGAATATTTGTTTACCGCTGAGGAGAGGAGAACAATTTTAGAGAAGGCTAGAGAGGGACTGATCCAACAAGGCGGGGTGGGGTGCCTAATACCAATATGTACCTCCCGAAAGAGGATCCGGAGTGGGATCCAAACACACAAGTGTGAGGGATTAGAGAGGGGAAAGGAATATCAGAAGTTAATTTTGTATGGGATTCAACACGGAGTGCAAAAGCCTAAGAATTTAGCTAAACTATCTGAAGTAAGGCAGGGGGATAAGGAAACCCCGTCAGCCTTCTCTGAGAGATTGTGTGAAGTAGCTCGAAAATGGACCGATCGGGATCCGGAAGATGATAGCAATTCAAAGTTATTTAACACGCTGTTTATTGGTCAAGCAGCAGCAGCAGATATAAGAAAGAGATGACAAAAGGTAGGGGGCGAGGATGGCATGACAATCTCACAGTTCTTCTCAATGGCATCTAAGGTACGTAATAATCGGGAGGAAATAGAAGAGAAGGAGAAGCGGGGACGAGTAACGCTGCAAGCTTCTTTGTTGGCTGCCTTGAGGGAAGACCAGGAAAAAAGGGAGAGAAAATACAGGAGGTGAATTTTGTGGGTGAGGAAGGGGCTGTAGAAATAATAGTAGAAATGGTTATGACATTCCCCTGGGAATGCATCGGCATGCAAATTGTAAGCAAGAGGGCCGTTGGAAAAAAATTGTCCGTGCCGTCTGAGTAATGGGGAAAGAGAGACAGAAGCAGCCGTTGGAGTCATGCCGGAGATTGGGTTGGAGTGAAGGGGGCCGGAGGAATCTCTTAAAATTTCCCCAGACGATCCTCTGGTTCCAGTCAAGCTGGGGAATGAAAGAAGAGATTTTTGTATTTTTCATTGATAGTGGAGGCACACATGCTGTAGTAAGTAGTTGTAGGGGACCCTTAAGTAGAAGTAAAAGAAGCGTTGTTGGTGCAAGAGGGAAGAAGACTTTAAGGCTGTTTTTACAACCTATGGAATGTTCCATTGGAAATACTAAATTAACTCCTGAATTCCTTTAGATGCCAGAATGCCCCCTACCATTGCTTGGGTGGCATTTACTTGTAAACTGAATGCACGGCTAAGTTCCTCTGAAGACTCTGTTCAGTTGACTCTGTTCAGCCCGCAGGGGACCTCTCCTCTTTGTGGCGGATGCCAGCCTGAACGGGACCTCGCCTGTTTGGGGCACACGGATGGCGGGCGCTGTCGCCAAAAGGCAAAGCAGGGTCATAGCAGAGTTTTCCATTTCTGGGGATGGGCTCAGCCGTCCCCCGCACCAATTTCTCCTATGTAGCAATGGGGATGGTAGCTTTCTTCTGTTTTCTTGACGAACAAGAGGATGATGGAGCACGTGACAAGAGCACGATCTTTTTCTCTTCCTTTGGCAGTACAGGCACCCAAGGCCAGCCTGCATTCAAGGAACAGCATGGGGATATCTGTGTCGAGCGTTAGCAGAGGAAGGAAGCTTCTTTTGGAGGCTGAGGCGATGAAGCAGAGTCCTTAATTGTTCTGTTTGATTTTCAGCATGGGTGCGGGGAGGGCCTGGGACATGCAAAACATGGTCCCGGAGAGGGGAGCTGTCTGTTACGTGGGAGGCTGTGAGAGCTATCACGGACACCACTGGACTGGCATCCTGTAAGGATGCTTTCACATGTTCTCTTGTTTAGAGGCCAACCTCGGCTTTGGGCTGTAAACTAAAGTCTGCCAGGCCGGTGCCAGCTTGGCGGCAGCATCTGCCCACGGCAGCACCAGCTTGGTGGTGGTGTGTGCCCATGCCTGTGCCAGGTTGCTGGCTGTGCCTGGCTTGTGAGGGTTGAGGTAATTGGCCCCCTGTTCCCCATGGCGTGGGCTCCAGCTGTGGCCCGGGGCAGCACAGGTGGGACCCATGAGGTGAGGATGGGGCTGGGCCCAGGGTTTCAAAAGGGCTGAGGATGGGGCTGGCCCTGCTGTATCCGCCATTATTTTAGTCAGATCCTGCATCATTCCGCTCAGTTAAAGGCTCACGAGAATTACTTAACGTTTGCATTGGGAAGTCCTGCTTCAAACAATGAATTTTCAACAAAATGGTTTTGACGCTAGTCAATGAACTCCTGTAATACTGCAGCAAAATGACATTTTGAGTGGTTGTTGAATCTCAGAGTGATAACATAGGCGTCCCTGTTTGAGCCCTTACCGCAAGCATTGCAATGTTTGTTTCCACCCTGCTCGGTTCTTTTGTGAAGGTGTGTAGCTATGGGAGGTGCGTTATTGCCAAGGTGCTACGGCGCCGATGCTCTGGCTGTTGGCAGGAATGGGCAAAGCGGAAGGCTCTGTGGCTAGGGGAGAATGGCGTGGACGTGCTGCTGCTCTCTCTGTTGCACCAGAATTTCGACGGCTGGGTTGGGCTGCTAAATCAATGGAACGACTGGAAGAAATTTCAGAAAAGTGAGTACTCTCCTGTCTTTATCTTTGAAAGTCGTTGTCTTTCTACAGACCCCTGTCCATGGCTTAGCTATTTGATTGGCGTGAAACAGACCCAGAATTTTGCTTTAAGTGGTGTTCTGATTCGCTGAAATCCCCCGTAGGTAGAGAGCAAGAATTACAAATGTAGCTTGGTGGTTGAAGTTCTCGGGGTTTCTGTGAAAGCTAACTTGCCAGAATGCGTAGGAAGCAGCCTGAATTCCAGTAGAGATACTGCATAAAAGGCCCTTTTCTTGACAGGAAAAGAGCTTCACGAAACGTCGGCGCTGTTTGCCGTAGGGCCTCCGACATACTTGTTCAGTCATCGTGGGCTTTGTGCCGTTCCCGCAGGCACGATCTTGAACAAGTTTTGTACGGCAGCTGGTATCTTAGCTGACTTTCTATCTCGCGCTTGGTTGCTTGTACCTGCTCAAAACTGACTGTAGTGTCAAATGAACCCACAGGAAAATGTCCTCAACTCGCGCTGGTAGGGCAAGCCCGCTGTAGTTGATAAAATCGGAAAATAGCACCATGTTTTGAAACATTTGCCTTGCGAGGACGAGGGCTGTCTCCTGGTAGGCAGCTGAATTCTGTGACTGATTCCACCGGTCCGCTCTGGCACTTGAAGGAGGCAGTCCCTAAGCCAACGCAATCTCAGGTGGGGGTCGTTTGGGTTTTTCTAATCATTTCTTAGGGATATGAGGCTTGCGTGGGTGTTTAGCTTGCCCTGTTCTTTCTGTTCCTAATTCTGAACGCACTGACTGGCATAAAAGAACGGTCGTCTTGTAGTCTGACGGTGTCGTCTACCAGGAGCTGGTGGAAGGTCAGGGCTTACGTCAAACTGATAAGGAGGATTGAGTCTGGGAAGTGGAACGTCTAAACAAGAATTACTGTCCTTGGGAGAGAAGCACATCCTGAAGAAATAGGTAAGCTAATCGAAATGTTTTGGGAACCATCCGAAACAACTAGTAGGAGTGTGATAAGAAGCACCCTCCCGCCAAACTATCCTCCTTATGATACTAAAAGTCACAGCCCTCGAGCTGGAGACACCAGCCCAAGCAGAGCGCCCTCGCCTCTGAGCGTGCGCAGCATGTTAAAGTCGCGCTGTAGCTTGAAGTTGAAATAAGAGAAATGTAGACCAATAGAAAACTGCTTTGTGTAATTACTTATGCATATGCATAGCTAGACCGTATCAATACTGTACTTGTAGGAGCGAACTTTGTGCTAGCTTTGCGGAGCTACCACCTAGCACCCATCTCTGCGCAGACGTGACATAAAAACACCTCTGCCCTGTGTGTATATTGGCGTCCCGCACACCGGGTAAACGACCTCACGCTTGTGGGATAAC
Organism: Mycteria americana; assembly: GCF_035582795.1. Classification (NCBI taxonomy): domain Eukaryota; kingdom Metazoa; phylum Chordata; class Aves; order Ciconiiformes; family Ciconiidae; genus Mycteria; species Mycteria americana. The sequence goes on from NW_027445662.1 coordinate 115,840, forward strand.
AGTTTTGACACCCCAGATGGGACCGAGCTGACAGCCTCGCCCGGTTCGTCTTGCCGCATCCGACGGGGAGAAGAGGCCTGAGCGGACTCCAGCGCGCACCGACCTGTTGCCTGGGGACTCCTTCAGCTCCTCTCCTGCGGTCGGGCGGTAAGTGACAAAACGGTGCAATGCTCCTGAAAAGAGGTGTTTTTTGGGGCTAGGAGAAAAGGGGGTAGGGGCCAAGACGTCTCGGGAAGCAGGCGGCCTGTGTTCTGTTCTGGGCTCTGCATAAGACGCACCAGGAAAGACAGGTGGCCGTAGCAGAGTTCTGTTTGTTTCTCCACGCTGTCCTGTTCTGAGTAACGGAGGGAGACGTCCCTCGTTCTGGTTTGTATAGAAATGCTGGGTTTTTCGGTACCGGTATGGGTGCTGCTGCTTCCCAGGAGGCAGCCCTTTGCTCTCCTCTAGGATGCATCCTGAAGCATTGCAAGAAATTTGGGGGAGATGCCATGACTAAAAATCAGCTAAAACGATATTGTAATCAACGGTGGCCACGATATCCATGGGAAGATGGTGAAAAACAGCCTGAGAATGGATCCTTGAAATATAACACTATATCGGAATTAGTGTTGTGTTGTCTGAGAACTGAAAAATGGCATGAAATGCCTTCTGTGGATATGTTTTTTTTCGTTAAGGCGCGATTGGGATATTAGGAAGAAAGGTGGCTTAGTGGATTCTAAACATCAGATTGGCATATATGTGTTAAAAGAGAAAAAGGGAAAACCTCGTTGTATTGAATGGGAAAATTCAGAAGAGGATATTCAGCTGTTGGTAGCTCCCCCCAAACAGCCCAAATCTGATAGCTCAAGTGGTGATGGAGTTGTGAGTGCTATCTGTAAAAGAACAAGGGGAGAGAAACCCATAGTTTGAGCTCCCCTCAGACAGGCTGCAGGGCCTGAGGGAGCACCGGTATCCGTACACGTACCTTTTACTGCTTCTGATTTATTAAACTGCAAACGGGCAGTGGGATCCTATGGAAACAATCCAGAAGGAATGTATAGTACTGTTAATCACGACTCCTAGTCCTAACCGGGGAGATGTACAGGCTCTCCTAGAATATTTGTTTACCGCTGAGGAGAGGAGAACAATTTTAGAGAAGGCTAGAGAGGGACTGATCCAACAAGGCGGGGTGGGGTGCCTAGTACCAATATGTACCTCCCGAAAGAGGATCCGGAGTGGGATCCAAACACACAAGTGTGAGGGATTAGAGAGGGGAAAGGAATATCAGAAGTTAATTTTGTATGGGATTCAACACGGAGTGCAAAAGCCTAAGAATTTAGCTAAACTATCTGAAGTAAGGCAGGGGGATAAGGAAACCCCGTCAGCCTTCTCTGAGAGATTGTGTGAAGTAGCTCGAAAATGGACCGATCGGGATCCGGAAGATGATAGCAATTCAAAGTTATTTAACACGCTGTTTATTGGTCAAGCAGCAGCAGCAGATATAAGAAAGAGATGACAAAAGGTAGGGGGCGAGGATGGCATGACAATCTCACAGTTCTTCTCAATGGCATCTAAGGTACGTAATAATCGGGAGGAAATAGAAGAGAAGGAGAAGCGGGGACGAGTAACGCTGCAAGCTTCTTTGTTGGCTGCCTTGAGGGAAGACCAGGAAAAAAGGGAGAGAAAATACAGGAGGTGAATTTTGTGGGTGAGGAAGGGGCTGTAGAAATAATAGTAGAAATGGTTATGACATTCCCCTGGGAATGCATCGGCATGCAAATTGTAAGCAAGAGGGCCGTTGGAAAAAAATTGTCCGTGCCGTCTGAGTAATGGGGAAAGAGAGACAGAAGCAGCCGTTGGAGTCATGCCGGAGATTGGGTTGGAGTGAAGGGGGCCGGAGGAATCTCTTAAAATTTCCCCAGACGATCCTCTGGTTCCAGTCAAGCTGGGGAATGAAAGAAGAGATTTTTGTATTTTTCATTGATAGTGGAGGCACACATGCTGTAGTAAGTAGTTGTAGGGGACCCTTAAGTAGAAGTAAAAGAAGCGTTGTTGGTGCAAGAGGGAAGAAGACTTTAAGGCTGTTTTTACAGCCTATGGAATGTTCCATGGGAAACACTAAATTAACTCCTGAATTCCTTTAGATGCCAGAATGCCCCCTACCATTGCTTGGGTGGCATTTACTTGTAAACTGAATGCACGGCTAAGTTCCTCTGAAGACTCTGTTCAGTTGACTCTGTTCAGCCCGCAGGGGACCTCTCCTCTTTGTGGCGGATGCCAGCCTGAACGGGACCTCGCCTGTTTGGGGCACACGGATGGCGGGCGCTGTCGCCAAAAGGCAAAGCAGGGTCATAGCAGAGTTTTCCATTTCTGGGGATGGGCTCAGCCGTCCCCCGCACCAATTTCTCCTATGTAGCAATGGGGATGGTAGCTTTCTTCTGTTTTCTTGACGAACAAGAGGATGATGGAGCACGTGACAAGAGCACGATCTTTTTCTCTTCCTTTGGCAGTACAGGCACCCAAGGCCAGCCTGCATTCAAGGAACAGCATGGGGATATCTGTGTCGAGCGTTAGCAGAGGAAGGAAGCTTCTTTTGGAGGCTGAGGCGATGAAGCAGAGTCCTTAATTGTTCTGTTTGATTTTCAGCATGGGTGCGGGGAGGGCCTGGGACATGCAAAACATGGTCCCGGAGAGGGGAGCTGTCTGTTACGTGGGAGGCTGTGAGAGCTATCATGGACACCACTGGACTGGCATCCTGTAAGGATGCTTTCACATGTTCTCTTGTTTAGAGGCCAACCTCGGCTTTGGGCTGTAAACTAAAGTCTGCCAGGCCGGTGCCAGCTTGGCGGCAGCATCTGCCCACGGCAGCACCAGCTTGGTGGTGGTGTGTGCCCATGCCTGTGCCAGGTTGCTGGCTGTGCCTGGCTTGTGAGGGTTGAGGTAATTGGCCCCCTGTTCCCCATGGCGTGGGCTCCAGCTGTGGCCCGAGGCAGCACAGGTGGGACCCATGAGGTGAGGATGGGGCTGGGCCCAGGGTTTCAAAAGGGCTGAGGATGGGGCTGGCCCTGCTGTATCCGCCATTATTTTAGTCAGATCCTGCATCATTCCGCTCAGTTAAAGGCTCACGAGAATTACTTAACGTTTGCATTGGGAAGTCCTGCTTCAAACAATGAATTTTCAACAAAATGGTTTTGACGCTAGTCAATGAACTCCTGTAATACTGCAGCAAAATGACATTTTTAGTGGTTGTTGAATCTCAGAGTGATAACATAGGCGTCCCTGTTTGAGCCCTTACCGCAAGCATTGCAATGTTTGTTTCCACCCTGCTCGGTTCTTTTGTGAAGGTGTGTAGCTATGGGAGGTGCGTTATTGCCAAGGTGCTACGGCGCCGATGCTCTGGCTGTTGGCAGGAATGGGCAAAGCGGAAGGCTCTGTGGCTAGGGGAGAATGGCGTGGACGTGCTGCTGCTCTCTCTGTTGCACCAGAATTTCGACGGCTGGGTTGGGCTGCTAAATCAATGGAACGACTGGAAGAAATTTCAGAAAAGTGAGTACTCTCCTGTCTTTATCTTTGAAAGTCGTTGTCTTTCTACAGACCCCTGTCCATGGCTTAGCTATTTGATTGGCGTGAAACAGACCCAGAATTTTGCTTTAAGTGGTGTTCTGATTCGCTGAAATCCCCCGTAGGTAGAGAGCAAGAATTACAAATGTAGCTTGGTGGTTGAAGTTCTCGGGGTTTCTGTGAAAGCTAACTTGCCAGAATGCGTAGGAAGCAGCCTGAATTCCAGTAGAGATACTGCATAAAAGGCCCTTTTCTTGACAGGAAAAGAGCTTCACGAAACGTCGGCGCTGTTTGCCGTAGGGCCTCCGACATACTTGTTCAGTCATCGTGGGCTTTGTGCCGTTCCCGCAGGCACGATCTTGAACAAGTTTTGTACGGCAGCTGGTATCTTAGCTGACTTTCTATCTCGCGCTTGGTTGCTTGTACCTGCTCAAAACTGACTGTAGTGTCAAATGAACCCACAGGAAAATGTCCTCAACTCGCGCTGGTAGGGCAAGCCCGCTGTAGTTGATAAAATCGGAAAATAGCACCACGTTTTGAAACATTTGCCTTGCGAGGACGAGGGCTGTCTCCTGGTAGGCAGCTGAATTCTGTGACTGATTCCACCGGTCCGCTCTGGCACTTGAAGGAGGCAGTCCCTAAGCCAACGCAATCTCAGGTGGGGGTCGTTTGGGTTTTTCTAATCATTTCTTAGGGATATGAGGCTTGCGTGGGTGTTTAGCTTGCCCTGTTCTTTCTGTTCCTAATTCTGAACGCACTGACTGGCATAAAAGAACGGTCGTCTTGTAGTCTGACGGTGTCGTCTACCAGGAGCTGGTGGAAGGTCAGGGCTTACGTCAAACTGATAAGGAGGATTGAGTCTGGGAAGTGGAACGTCTAAACAAGAATTACTGTCCTTGGGAGAGAAGCACATCCTGAAGAAATAGGTAAGCTAATGGAAATGTTTTGGGAACCATCCGAAACAACTAGTAGGAGTGTGATAAGAAGCACCCTCCCGCCAAACTATCCTCCTTATGATACTAAAAGTCACAGCCCTCGAGCTGGAGACACCAGCCCAAGCAGAGCGCCCTCGCCTCTGAGCGTGCGCAGCATGTTAAAGTCGCGCTGTAGCTTGAAGTTGAAATAAGAGAAATGTAGACCAATAGAAAACTGCTTTGTGTAATTACTTATGCATATGCATAGCTAGACCGTATCAATACTGTACTTGTAGGAGCGAACTTTGTGCTAGCTTTGCGGAGCTACCACCTAGCACCCATCTCTGCGCAGACATGCCATAAAAACACCTCTGCCCTGTGTGTATATTGGCGTCCCGCACACCGGGTAAACGACCTCACGCTTGTGGGATAACAGTTTTGACACCCCAGATGGGACCGAGCTGACAGCCTCGCCCGGTTCGTCTTGCCGCATCCGACGGGGAGAAGAGGCCTGAGCGGACTCCAGCGCGCACCGACCTGTTGCCTGGGGACTCCTTCAGCTCCTCTCCTGCGGTCGGGCGGTAAGTGACAAAACGGTGCAATGCTCCTGAAAAGAGGTGTTTTTTGGGGCTAGGAGAAAAGGGGGTAGGGGCCAAGACGTCTCGGGAAGCAGGCGGCCTGTGTTCTGTTCTGGGCTCTGCATAAGACGCACCAGGAAAGACAGGTGGCCGTAGCAGAGTTCTGTTTGTTTCTCCACGCTGTCCTGTTCTGAGTAACGGAGGGAGACGTCCCTCGTTCTGGTTTGTATAGAAATGCTGGGTTTTTCGGTACCGGTATGGGTGCTGCTGCTTCCCAGGAGGCAGCCCTTTGCTCTCCTCTAGGATGCATCCTGAAGCATTGCAAGAAATTTGGGGGAGATGCCATGACTAAAAATCAGCTAAAACGATATTGTAATCAACGGTGGCCACGATATCCATGGGAAGATGGTGAAAAACAGCCTGAGAATGGATCCTTGAAATATAACACTATATCGGAATTAGTGTTGTGTTGTCTGAGAACTGAAAAATGGCATGAAATGCCTTCTGTGGATATGTTTTTTTTCGTTAAGGCGCGATTGGGATATTAGGAAGAAAGGTGGCTTAGTGGATTCTAAACATCAGATTGGCATATATGTGTTAAAAGAGAAAAAGGGAAAACCTCGTTGTATTGAATGGGAAAATTCAGAAGAGGATATTCAGCTGTTGGTAGCTCCCCCCAAACAGCCCAAATCTGATAGCTCAAGTGGTGATGGAGTTGTGAGTGCTATCTGTAAAAGAACAAGGGGAGAGAAACCCATAGTTTGAGCTCCCCTCAGACAGGCTGCAGGGCCTGAGGGAGCACCGGTATCCGTACACGTACCTTTTACTGCTTCTGATTTATTAAACTGCAAACGGGCAGTGGGATCCTATGGAAACAATCCAGAAGGAATGTATAGTACTGTTAATCACGACTCCTAGTCCTAACCGGGGAGATGTACAGGCTCTCCTAGAATATTTGTTTACCGCTGAGGAGAGGAGAACAATTTTAGAGAAGGCTAGAGAGGGACTGATCCAACAAGGCGGGGTGGGGTGCCTAGTACCAATATGTACCTCCCGAAAGAGGATCCGGAGTGGGATCCAAACACACAAGTGTGAGGGATTAGAGAGGGGAAAGGAATATCAGAAGTTAATTTTGTATGGGATTCAACACGGAGTGCAAAAGCCTAAGAATTTAGCTAAACTATCTGAAGTAAGGCAGGGGGATAAGGAAACCCCGTCAGCCTTCTCTGAGAGATTGTGTGAAGTAGCTCGAAAATGGACCGATCGGGATCCGGAAGATGATAGCAATTCAAAGTTATTTAACACGCTGTTTATTGGTCAAGCAGCAGCAGCAGATATAAGAAAGAGATGACAAAAGGTAGGGGGCGAGGATGGCATGACAATCTCACAGTTCTTCTCAATGGCATCTAAGGTACGTAATAATCGGGAGGAAATAGAAGAGAAGGAGAAGCGGGGACGAGTAACGCTGCAAGCTTCTTTGTTGGCTGCCTTGAGGGAAGACCAGGAAAAAAGGGAGAGAAAATACAGGAGGTGAATTTTGTGGGTGAGGAAGGGGCTGTAGAAATAATAGTAGAAATGGTTATGACATTCCCCTGGGAATGCATCGGCATGCAAATTGTAAGCAAGAGGGCCGTTGGAAAAAAATTGTCCGTGCCGTCTGAGTAATGGGGAAAGAGAGACAGAAGCAGCCGTTGGAGTCATGCCGGAGATTGGGTTGGAGTGAAGGGGGCCGGAGGAATCTCTTAAAATTTCCCCAGACGATCCTCTGGTTCCAGTCAAGCTGGGGAATGAAAGAAGAGATTTTTGTATTTTTCATTGATAGTGGAGGCACACATGCTGTAGTAAGTAGTTGTAGGGGACCCTTAAGTAGAAGTAAAAGAAGCGTTGTTGGTGCAAGAGGGAAGAAGACTTTAAGGCTGTTTTTACAGCCTATGGAATGTTCCATGGGAAACACTAAATTAACTCCTGAATTCCTTTAGATGCCAGAATGCCCCCTACCATTGCTTGGGTGGCATTTACTTGTAAACTGAATGCACGGCTAAGTTCCTCTGAAGACTCTGTTCAGTTGACTCTGTTCAGCCCGCAGGGGACCTCTCCTCTTTGTGGCGGATGCCAGCCTGAACGGGACCTCGCCTGTTTGGGGCACACGGATGGCGGGCGCTGTCGCCAAAAGGCAAAGCAGGGTCATAGCAGAGTTTTCCATTTCTGGGGATGGGCTCAGCCGTCCCCCGCACCAATTTCTCCTATGTAGCAATGGGGATGGTAGCTTTCTTCTGTTTTCTTGACGAACAAGAGGATGATGGAGCACGTGACAAGAGCACGATCTTTTTCTCTTCCTTTGGCAGTACAGGCACCCAAGGCCAGCCTGCATTCAAGGAACAGCATGGGGATATCTGTGTCGAGCGTTAGCAGAGGAAGGAAGCTTCTTTTGGAGGCTGAGGCGATGAAGCAGAGTCCTTAATTGTTCTGTTTGATTTTCAGCATGGGTGCGGGGAGGGCCTGGGACATGCAAAACATGGTCCCGGAGAGGGGAGCTGTCTGTTACGTGGGAGGCTGTGAGAGCTATCATGGACACCACTGGACTGGCATCCTGTAAGGATGCTTTCACATGTTCTCTTGTTTAGAGGCCAACCTCGGCTTTGGGCTGTAAACTAAAGTCTGCCAGGCCGGTGCCAGCTTGGCGGCAGCATCTGCCCACGGCAGCACCAGCTTGGTGGTGGTGTGTGCCCATGCCTGTGCCAGGTTGCTGGCTGTGCCTGGCTTGTGAGGGTTGAGGTAATTGGCCCCCTGTTCCCCATGGCGTGGGCTCCAGCTGTGGCCCGGGGCAGCACAGGTGGGACCCATGAGGTGAGGATGGGGCTGGGCCCAGGGTTTCAAAAGGGCTGAGGATGGGGCTGGCCCTGCTGTATCCGCCATTATTTTAGTCAGATCCTGCATCATTCCGCTCAGTTAAAGGCTCACGAGAATTACTTAACGTTTGCATTGGGAAGTCCTGCTTCAAACAATGAATTTTCAACAAAATGGTTTTGACGCTAGTCAATGAACTCCTGTAATACTGCAGCAAAATGACATTTTTAGTGGTTGTTGAATCTCAGAGTGATAACATAGGCGTCCCTGTTTGAGCCCTTACCGCAAGCATTGCAATGTTTGTTTCCACCCTGCTCGGTTCTTTTGTGAAGGTGTGTAGCTATGGGAGGTGCGTTATTGCCAAGGTGCTACGGCGCCGATGCTCTGGCTGTTGGCAGGAATGGGCAAAGCGGAAGGCTCTGTGGCTAGGGGAGAATGGCGTGGACGTGCTGCTGCTCTCTCTGTTGCACCAGAATTTCGACGGCTGGGTTGGGCTGCTAAATCAATGGAACGACTGGAAGAAATTTCAGAAAAGTGAGTACTCTCCTGTCTTTATCTTTGAAAGTCGTTGTCTTTCTACAGACCCCTGTCCATGGCTTAGCTATTTGATTGGCGTGAAACAGACCCAGAATTTTGCTTTAAGTGGTGTTCTGATTCGCTGAAATCCCCCGTAGGTAGAGAGCAAGAATTACAAATGTAGCTTGGTGGTTGAAGTTCTCGGGGTTTCTGTGAAAGCTAACTTGCCAGAATGCGTAGGAAGCAGCCTGAATTCCAGTAGAGATACTGCATAAAAGGCCCTTTTCTTGACAGGAAAAGAGCTTCACGAAACGTCGGCGCTGTTTGCCGTAGGGCCTCCGACATACTTGTTCAGTCATCGTGGGCTTTGTGCCGTTCCCGCAGGCACGATCTTGAACAAGTTTTGTACGGCAGCTGGTATCTTAGCTGACTTTCTATCTCGCGCTTGGTTGCTTGTACCTGCTCAAAACTGACTGTAGTGTCAAATGAACCCACAGGAAAATGTCCTCAACTCGCGCTGGTAGGGCAAGCCCGCTGTAGTTGATAAAATCGGAAAATAGCACCACGTTTTGAAACATTTGCCTTGCGAGGACGAGGGCTGTCTCCTGGTAGGCAGCTGAATTCTGTGACTGATTCCACCGGTCCGCTCTGGCACTTGAAGGAGGCAGTCCCTAAGCCAACGCAATCTCAGGTGGGGGTCGTTTGGGTTTTTCTAATCATTTCTTAGGGATATGAGGCTTGCGTGGGTGTTTAGCTTGCCCTGTTCTTTCTGTTCCTAATTCTGAACGCACTGACTGGCATAAAAGAACGGTCGTCTTGTAGTCTGACGGTGTCGTCTACCAGGAGCTGGTGGAAGGTCAGGGCTTACGTCAAACTGATAAGGAGGATTGAGTCTGGGAAGTGGAACGTCTAAACAAGAATTACTGTCCTTGGGAGAGAAGCACATCCTGAAGAAATAGGTAAGCTAATGGAAATGTTTTGGGAACCATCCGAAACAACTAGTAGGAGTGTGATAAGAAGCACCCTCCCGCCAAACTATCCTCCTTATGATACTAAAAGTCACAGCCCTCGAGCTGGAGACACCAGCCCAAGCAGAGCGCCCTCGCCTCTGAGCGTGCGCAGCATGTTAAAGTCGCGCTGTAGCTTGAAGTTGAAATAAGAGAAATGTAGACCAATAGAAAACTGCTTTGTGTAATTACTTATGCATATGCATAGCTAGACCGTATCAATACTGTACTTGTAGGAGCGAACTTTGTGCTAGCTTTGCGGAGCTACCACCTAGCACCCATCTCTGCGCAGACATGCCATAAAAACACCTCTGCCCTGTGTGTATATTGGCGTCCCGCACACCGGGTAAACGACCTCACGCTTGTGGGATAACAGTTTTGACACCCCAGATGGGACCGAGCTGACAGCCTCGCCCGGTTCGTCTTGCCGCATCCGACGGGGAGAAGAGGCCTGAGCGGACTCCAGCGCGCACCGACCTGTTGCCTGGGGACTCCTTCAGCTCCTCTCCTGCGGTCGGGCGGTAAGTGACAAAACGGTGCAATGCTCCTGAAAAGAGGTGTTTTTTGGGGCTAGGAGAAAAGGGGGTAGGGGCCAAGACGTCTCGGGAAGCAGGCGGCCTGTGTTCTGTTCTGGGCTCTGCATAAGACGCACCAGGAAAGACAGGTGGCCGTAGCAGAGTTCTGTTTGTTTCTCCACGCTGTCCTGTTCTGAGTAACGGAGGGAGACGTCCCTCGTTCTGGTTTGTATAGAAATGCTGGGTTTTTCGGTACCGGTATGGGTGCTGCTGCTTCCCAGGAGGCAGCCCTTTGCTCTCCTCTAGGATGCATCCTGAAGCATTGCAAGAAATTTGGGGGAGATGCCATGACTAAAAATCAGCTAAAACGATATTGTAATCAACGGTGGCCACGATATCCATGGGAAGATGGTGAAAAACAGCCTGAGAATGGATCCTTGAAATATAACACTATATCGGAATTAGTGTTGTGTTGTCTGAGAACTGAAAAATGGCATGAAATGCCTTCTGTGGATATGTTTTTTTTCGTTAAGGCGCGATTGGGATATTAGGAAGAAAGGTGGCTTAGTGGATTCTAAACATCAGATTGGCATATATGTGTTAAAAGAGAAAAAGGGAAAACCTCGTTGTATTGAATGGGAAAATTCAGAAGAGGATATTCAGCTGTTGGTAGCTCCCCCCAAACAGCCCAAATCTGATAGCTCAAGTGGTGATGGAGTTGTGAGTGCTATCTGTAAAAGAACAAGGGGAGAGAAACCCATAGTTTGAGCTCCCCTCAGACAGGCTGCAGGGCCTGAGGGAGCACCGGTATCCGTACACGTCCCTTTTACTGCTTGTGATTTATTAAACTGCAAACGGGCAGTGGGATCCTATGGAAACAATCCAGAAGGAATGTATAGTACTGTTAATCACGACTCCTAGTCCTAACCGGGGAGATGTACAGGCTCTCCTAGAATATTTGTTTACCGCTGAGGAGAGGAGAACAATTTTAGAGAAGGCTAGAGAGGGACTGATCCAACAAGGCGGGGTGGGGTGCCTAGTACCAATATGTACCTCCCGAAAGAGGATCCGGAGTGGGATCCAAACACACAAGTGTGAGGGATTAGAGAGGGGAAAGGAATATCAGAAGTTAATTTTGTATGGGATTCAACACGGAGTGCAAAAGCCTAAGAATTTAGCTAAACTATCTGAAGTAAGGCAGGGGGATAAGGAAACCCCGTCAGCCTTCTCTGAGAGATTGTGTGAAGTAGCTCGAAAATGGACCGATCGGGATCCGGAAGATGATAGCAATTCAAAGTTATTTAACACGCTGTTTATTGGTCAAGCAGCAGCAGCAGATATAAGAAAGAGATGACAAAAGGTAGGGGGCGAGGATGGCATGACAATCTCACAGTTCTTCTCAATGGCATCTAAGGTACGTAATAATCGGGAGGAAATAGAAGAGAAGGAGAAGCGGGGACGAGTAACGCTGCAAGCTTCTTTGTTGGCTGCCTTGAGGGAAGACCAGGAAAAAAGGGAGAGAAAATACAGGAGGTGAATTTTGTGGGTGAGGAAGGGGCTGTAGAAATAATAGTAGAAATGGTTATGACATTCCCCTGGGAATGCATCGGCATGCAAATTGTAAGCAAGAGGGCCGTTGGAAAAAAATTGTCCGTGCCGTCTGAGTAATGGGGAAAGAGAGACAGAAGCAGCCGTTGGAGTCATGCCGGAGATTGGGTTGGAGTGAAGGGGGCCGGAGGAATCTCTTAAAATTTCCCCAGACGATCCTCTGGTTCCAGTCAAGCTGGGGAATGAAAGAAGAGATTTTTGTATTTTTCATTGATAGTGGAGGCACACATGCTGTAGTAAGTAGTTGTAGGGGACCCTTAAGTAGAAGTAAAAGAAGCGTTGTTGGTGCAAGAGGGAAGAAGACTTTAAGGCTGTTTTTACAACCTATGGAATGTTCCATTGGAAATACTAAATTAACTCCTGAATTCCTTTAGATGCCAGAATGCCCCCTACCATTGCTTGGGTGGCATTTACTTGTAAACTGAATGCACGGCTAAGTTCCTCTGAAGACTCTGTTCAGTTGACTCTGTTCAGCCCGCAGGGGACCTCTCCTCTTTGTGGCGGATGCCAGCCTGAACGGGACCTCGCCTGTTTGGGGCACACGGATGGCGGGCGCTGTCGCCAAAAGGCAAAGCAGGGTCATAGCAGAGTTTTCCATTTCTGGGGATGGGCTCAGCCGTCCCCCGCACCAATTTCTCCTATGTAGCAATGGGGATGGTAGCTTTCTTCTGTTTTCTTGACGAACAAGAGGATGATGGAGCACGTGACAAGAGCACGATCTTTTTCTCTTCCTTTGGCAGTACAGGCACCCAAGGCCAGCCTGCATTCAAGGAACAGCATGGGGATATCTGTGTCGAGCGTTAGCAGAGGAAGGAAGCTTCTTTTGGAGGCTGAGGCGATGAAGCAGAGTCCTTAATTGTTCTGTTTGATTTTCAGCATGGGTGCGGGGAGGGCCTGGGACATGCAAAACATGGTCCCGGAGAGGGGAGCTGTCTGTTACGTGGGAGGCTGTGAGAGCTATCACGGACACCACTGGACTGGCATCCTGTAAGGATGCTTTCACATGTTCTCTTGTTTAGAGGCCAACCTCGGCTTTGGGCTGTAAACTAAAGTCTGCCAGGCCGGTGCCAGCTTGGCGGCAGCATCTGCCCACGGCAGCACCAGCTTGGTGGTGGTGTGTGCCCATGCCTGTGCCAGGTTGCTGGCTGTGCCTGGCTTGTGAGGGTTGAGGTAATTGGCCCCCTGTTCCCCATGGCGTGGGCTCCAGCTGTGGCCCGGGGCAGCACAGGTGGGACCCATGAGGTGAGGATGGGGCTGGGCCCAGGGTTTCAAAAGGGCTGAGGATGGGGCTGGCCCTGCTGTATCCGCCATTATTTTAGTCAGATCCTGCATCATTCCGCTCAGTTAAAGGCTCACGAGAATTACTTAACGTTTGCATTGGGAAGTCCTGCTTCAAACAATGAATTTTCAACAAAATGGTTTTGACGCTAGTCAATGAACTCCTGTAATACTGCAGCAAAATGACATTTTGAGTGGTTGTTGAATCTCAGAGTGATAACATAGGCGTCCCTGTTTGAGCCCTTACCGCAAGCATTGCAATGTTTGTTTCCACCCTGCTCGGTTCTTTTGTGAAGGTGTGTAGCTATGGGAGGTGCGTTATTGCCAAGGTGCTACGGCGCCGATGCTCTGGCTGTTGGCAGGAATGGGCAAAGCGGAAGGCTCTGTGGCTAGGGGAGAATGGCGTGGACGTGCTGCTGCTCTCTCTGTTGCACCAGAATTTCGACGGCTGGGTTGGGCTGCTAAATCAATGGAACGACTGGAAGAAATTTCAGAAAAGTGAGTACTCTCCTGTCTTTATCTTTGAAAGTCGTTGTCTTTCTACAGACCCCTGTCCATGGCTTAGCTATTTGATTGGCGTGAAACAGACCCAGAATTTTGCTTTAAGTGGTGTTCTGATTCGCTGAAATCCCCCGTAGGTAGAGAGCAAGAATTACAAATGTAGCTTGGTGGTTGAAGTTCTCGGGGTTTCTGTGAAAGCTAACTTGCCAGAATGCGTAGGAAGCAGCCTGAATTCCAGTAGAGATACTGCATAAAAGGCCCTTTTCTTGACAGGAAAAGAGCTTCACGAAACGTCGGCGCTGTTTGCCGTAGGGCCTCCGACATACTTGTTCAGTCATCGTGGGCTTTGTGCCGTTCCCGCAGGCACGATCTTGAACAAGTTTTGTACGGCAGCTGGTATCTTAGCTGACTTTCTATCTCGCGCTTGGTTGCTTGTACCTGCTCAAAACTGACTGTAGTGTCAAATGAACCCACAGGAAAATGTCCTCAACTCGCGCTGGTAGGGCAAGCCCGCTGTAGTTGATAAAATCGGAAAATAGCACCACGTTTTGAAACATTTGCCTTGCGAGGACGAGGGCTGTCTCCTGGTAGGCAGCTGAATTCTGTGACTGATTCCACCGGTCCGCTCTGGCACTTGAAGGAGGCAGTCCCTAAGCCAACGCAATCTCAGGTGGGGGTCGTTTGGGTTTTTCTAATCATTTCTTAGGGATATGAGGCTTGCGTGGGTGTTTAGCTTGCCCTGTTCTTTCTGTTCCTAATTCTGAACGCACTGACTGGCATAAAAGAACGGTCGTCTTGTAGTCTGACGGTGTCGTCTACCAGGAGCTGGTGGAAGGTCAGGGCTTACGTCAAACTGATAAGGAGGATTGAGTCTGGGAAGTGGAACGTCTAAACAAGAATTACTGTCCTTGGGAGAGAAGCACATCCTGAAGAAATAGGTAAGCTAATGGAAATGTTTTGGGAACCATCCGAAACAACTAGTAGGAGTGTGATAAGAAGCACCCTCCCGCCAAACTATCCTCCTTATGATACTAAAAGTCACAGCCCTCGAGCTGGAGACACCAGCCCAAGCAGAGCGCCCTCGCCTCTGAGCGTGCGCAGCATGTTAAAGTCGCGCTGTAGCTTGAAGTTGAAATAAGAGAAATGTAGACCAATAGAAAACTGCTTTGTGTAATTACTTATGCATATGCATAGCTAGACCGTATCAATACTGTACTTGTAGGAGCGAACTTTGTGCTAGCTTTGCGGAGCTACCACCTAGCACCCATCTCTGCGCAGACATGCCATAAAAACACCTCTGCCCTGTGTGTATATTGGCGTCCCGCACACCGGGTAAACGACCTCACGCTTGTGGGATAACAGTTTTGACACCCCAGATGGGACCGAGCTGACAGCCTCGCCCGGTTCGTCTTGCCGCATCCGACGGGGAGAAGAGGCCTGAGCGGACTCCAGCGCGCACCGACCTGTTGCCTGGGGACTCCTTCAGCTCCTCTCCTGCGGTCGGGCGGTAAGTGACAAAACGGTGCAATGCTCCTGAAAAGAGGTGTTTTTTGGGGCTAGGAGAAAAGGGGGTAGGGGCCAAGACGTCTCGGGAAGCAGGCGGCCTGTGTTCTGTTCTGGGCTCTGCATAAGACGCACCAGGAAAGACAGGTGGCCGTAGCAGAGTTCTGTTTGTTTCTCCACGCTGTCCTGTTCTGAGTAACGGAGGGAGACGTCCCTCGTTCTGGTTTGTATAGAAATGCTGGGTTTTTCGGTACCGGTATGGGTGCTGCTGCTTCCCAGGAGGCAGCCCTTTGCTCTCCTCTAGGATGCATCCTGAAGCATTGCAAGAAATTTGGGGGAGATGCCATGACTAAAAATCAGCTAAAACGATATTGTAATCAACGGTGGCCACGATATCCATGGGAAGATGGTGAAAAACAGCCTGAGAATGGATCCTTGAAATATAACACTATATCGGAATTAGTGTTGTGTTGTCTGAGAACTGAAAAATGGCATGAAATGCCTTCTGTGGATATGTTTTTTTTCGTTAAGGCGCGATTGGGATATTAGGAAGAAAGGTGGCTTAGTGGATTCTAAACATCAGATTGGCATATATGTGTTAAAAGAGAAAAAGGGAAAACCTCGTTGTATTGAATGGGAAAATTCAGAAGAGGATATTCAGCTGTTGGTAGCTCCCCCCAAACAGCCCAAATCTGATAGCTCAAGTGGTGATGGAGTTGTGAGTGCTATCTGTAAAAGAACAAGGGGAGAGAAACCCATAGTTTGAGCTCCCCTCAGACAGGCTGCAGGGCCTGAGGGAGCACCGGTATCCGTACACGTACCTTTTACTGCTTCTGATTTATTAAACTGCAAACGGGCAGTGGGATCCTATGGAAACAATCCAGAAGGAATGTATAGTACTGTTAATCACGACTCCTAGTCCTAACCGGGGAGATGTACAGGCTCTCCTAGAATATTTGTTTACCGCTGAGGAGAGGAGAACAATTTTAGAGAAGGCTAGAGAGGGACTGATCCAACAAGGCGGGGTGGGGTGCCTAGTACCAATATGTACCTCCCGAAAGAGGATCCGGAGTGGGATCCAAACACACAAGTGTGAGGGATTAGAGAGGGGAAAGGAATATCAGAAGTTAATTTTGTATGGGATTCAACACGGAGTGCAAAAGCCTAAGAATTTAGCTAAACTATCTGAAGTAAGGCAGGGGGATAAGGAAACCCCGTCAGCCTTCTCTGAGAGATTGTGTGAAGTAGCTCGAAAATGGACCGATCGGGATCCGGAAGATGATAGCAATTCAAAGTTATTTAACACGCTGTTTATTGGTCAAGCAGCAGCAGCAGATATAAGAAAGAGATGACAAAAGGTAGGGGGCGAGGATGGCATGACAATCTCACAGTTCTTCTCAATGGCATCTAAGGTACGTAATAATCGGGAGGAAATAGAAGAGAAGGAGAAGCGGGGACGAGTAACGCTGCAAGCTTCTTTGTTGGCTGCCTTGAGGGAAGACCAGGAAAAAAGGGAGAGAAAATACAGGAGGTGAATTTTGTGGGTGAGGAAGGGGCTGTAGAAATAATAGTAGAAATGGTTATGACATTCCCCTGGGAATGCATCGGCATGCAAATTGTAAGCAAGAGGGCCGTTGGAAAAAAATTGTCCGTGCCGTCTGAGTAATGGGGAAAGAGAGACAGAAGCAGCCGTTGGAGTCATGCCGGAGATTGGGTTGGAGTGAAGGGGGCCGGAGGAATCTCTTAAAATTTCCCCAGACGATCCTCTGGTTCCAGTCAAGCTGGGGAATGAAAGAAGAGATTTTTGTATTTTTCATTGATAGTGGAGGCACACATGCTGTAGTAAGTAGTTGTAGGGGACCCTTAAGTAGAAGTAAAAGAAGCGTTGTTGGTGCAAGAGGGAAGAAGACTTTAAGGCTGTTTTTACAACCTATGGAATGTTCCATTGGAAATACTAAATTAACTCCTGAATTCCTTTAGATGCCAGAATGCCCCCTACCATTGCTTGGGTGGCATTTACTTGTAAACTGAATGCACGGCTAAGTTCCTCTGAAGACTCTGTTCAGTTGACTCTGTTCAGCCCGCAGGGGACCTCTCCTCTTTGTGGCGGATGCCAGCCTGAACGGGACCTCGCCTGTTTGGGGCACACGGATGGCGGGCGCTGTCGCCAAAAGGCAAAGCAGGGTCATAGCAGAGTTTTCCATTTCTGGGGATGGGCTCAGCCGTCCCCCGCACCAATTTCTCCTATGTAGCAATGGGGATGGTAGCTTTCTTCTGTTTTCTTGACGAACAAGAGGATGATGGAGCACGTGACAAGAGCACGATCTTTTTCTCTTCCTTTGGCAGTACAGGCACCCAAGGCCAGCCTGCATTCAAGGAACAGCATGGGGATATCTGTGTCGAGCGTTAGCAGAGGAAGGAAGCTTCTTTTGGAGGCTGAGGCGATGAAGCAGAGTCCTTAATTGTTCTGTTTGATTTTCAGCATGGGTGCGGGGAGGGCCTGGGACATGCAAAACATGGTCCCGGAGAGGGGAGCTGTCTGTTACGTGGGAGGCTGTGAGAGCTATCACGGACACCACTGGACTGGCATCCTGTAAGGATGCTTTCACATGTTCTCTTGTTTAGAGGCCAACCTCGGCTTTGGGCTGTAAACTAAAGTCTGCCAGGCCGGTGCCAGCTTGGCGGCAGCATCTGCCCACGGCAGCACCAGCTTGGTGGTGGTGTGTGCCCATGCCTGTGCCAGGTTGCTGGCTGTGCCTGGCTTGTGAGGGTTGAGGTAATTGGCCCCCTGTTCCCCATGGCGTGGGCTCCAGCTGTGGCCCGGGGCAGCACAGGTGGGACCCATGAGGTGAGGATGGGGCTGGGCCCAGGGTTTCAAAAGGGCTGAGGATGGGGCTGGCCCTGCTGTATCCGCCATTATTTTAGTCAGATCCTGCATCATTCCGCTCAGTTAAAGGCTCACGAGAATTACTTAACGTTTGCATTGGGAAGTCCTGCTTCAAACAATGAATTTTCAACAAAATGGTTTTGACGCTAGTCAATGAACTCCTGTAATACTGCAGCAAAATGACATTTTGAGTGGTTGTTGAATCTCAGAGTGATAACATAGGCGTCCCTGTTTGAGCCCTTACCGCAAGCATTGCAATGTTTGTTTCCACCCTGCTCGGTTCTTTTGTGAAGGTGTGTAGCTATGGGAGGTGCGTTATTGCCAAGGTGCTACGGCGCCGATGCTCTGGCTGTTGGCAGGAATGGGCAAAGCGGAAGGCTCTGTGGCTAGGGGAGAATGGCGTGGACGTGCTGCTGCTCTCTCTGTTGCACCAGAATTTCGACGGCTGGGTTGGGCTGCTAAATCAATGGAACGACTGGAAGAAATTTCAGAAAAGTGAGTACTCTCCTGTCTTTATCTTTGAAAGTCGTTGTCTTTCTACAGACCCCTGTCCATGGCTTAGCTATTTGATTGGCGTGAAACAGACCCAGAATTTTGCTTTAAGTGGTGTTCTGATTCGCTGAAATCCCCCGTAGGTAGAGAGCAAGAATTACAAATGTAGCTTGGTGGTTGAAGTTCTCGGGGTTTCTGTGAAAGCTAACTTGCCAGAATGCGTAGGAAGCAGCCTGAATTCCAGTAGAGATACTGCATAAAAGGCCCTTTTCTTGACAGGAAAAGAGCTTCACGAAACGTCGGCGCTGTTTGCCGTAGGGCCTCCGACATACTTGTTCAGTCATCGTGGGCTTTGTGCCGTTCCCGCAGGCACGATCTTGAACAAGTTTTGTACGGCAGCTGGTATCTTAGCTGACTTTCTATCTCGTGCTTGGTTGCTTGTACCTGCTCAAAACTGACTGTAGTGTCAAATGAACCCACAGGAAAATGTCCTCAACTCGCGCTGGTAGGGCAAGCCCGCTGTAGTTGATAAAATCGGAAAATAGCACCATGTTTTGAAACATTTGCCTTGCGAGGACGAGGGCTGTCTCCTGGTAGGCAGCTGAATTCTGTGACTGATTCCACCGGTCCGCTCTGGCACTTGAAGGAGGCAGTCCCTAAGCCAACGCAATCTCAGGTGGGGGTCGTTTGGGTTTTTCTAATCATTTCTTAGGGATATGAGGCTTGCGTGGGTGTTTAGCTTGCCCTGTTCTTTCTGTTCCTAATTCTGAACGCACTGACTGGCATAAAAGAACGGTCGTCTTGTAGTCTGACGGTGTCGTCTACCAGGACCTGGTGGAAGGTCAGGGCTTACGTCAAACTGATAAGGAGGATTGAGTCTGGGAAGTGGAACGTCTAAACAAGAATTACTGTCCTTGGGAGAGAAGCACATCCTGAAGAAATAGGTAAGCTAATGGAAATGTTTTGGGAACCATCCGAAACAACTAGTAGGAGTGTGATAAGAAGCACCCTCCCGCCAAACTATCCTCCTTATGATACTAAAAGTCACAGCCCTCGAGCTGGAGACACCAGCCCAAGCAGAGCGCCCTCGCCTCTGAGCGTGCGCAGCATGTTAAAGTCGCGCTGTAGCTTGAAGTTGAAATAAGAGAAATGTAGACCAATAGAAAACTGCTTTGTGTAATTACTTATGCATATGCATAGCTAGACCGTATCAATACTGTACTTGTAGGAGCGAACTTTGTGCTAGCTTTGCGGAGCTACCACCTAGCACCCATCTCTGCGCAGACGTGACATAAAAACACCTCTGCCCTGTGTGTATATTGGCGTCCCGCACACCGGGTAAACGACCTCACGCTTGTGGGATAGCAGTTTTGACACCCCAGATGGGACCGAGCTGACAGCCTCGCCCGGTTCGTCTTGCCGCATCCGACGGGGAGAAGAGGCCTGAGCGGACTCCAGCGCGCACCGACCTGTTGCCTGGGGACTCCTTCAGCTCCTCTCCTGCGGTCGGGCGGTAAGTGACAAAACGGTGCAATGCTCCTGAAAAGAGGTGTTTTTTGGGGCTAGGAGAAAAGGGGGTAGGGGCCAAGATGTCTCGGGAAGCAGGCGGCCTGTGTTCTGTTCTGGGCTCTGCATAAGACGCACCAGGAAAGACAGGTGGCCGTAGCAGAGTTCTGTTTGTTTCTCCACGCTGTCCTGTTCTGAGTAACGGAGGGAGACGTCCCTCGTTCTGGTTTGTATAGAAATGCTGGGTTTTTCGGTACCGGTATGGGTGCTGCTGCTTCCCAGGAGGCAGCCCTTTGCTCTCCTCTAGGATGCATCCTGAAGCATTGCAAGAAATTTGGGGGAGATGCCATGACTAAAAATCAGCTAAAACGATATTGTAATCAACGGTGGCCACGATATCCATGGGAAGATGGTGAAAAACAGCCTGAGAATGGATCCTTGAAATATAACACTATATCGGAATTAGTGTTGTGTTGTCTGAGAACTGAAAAATGGCATGAAATGCCTTCTGTGGATATGTTTTTTTTCGTTAAGGCGCGATTGGGATATTAGGAAGAAAGGTGGCTTAGTGGATTCTAAACATCAGATTGGCATATATGTGTTAAAAGAGAAAAAGGGAAAACCTCGTTGTATTGAATGGGAAAATTCAGAAGAGGATATTCAGCTGTTGGTAGCTCCCCCCAAACAGCCCAAATCTGATAGCTCAAGTGGTGATGGAGTTGTGAGTGCTATCTGTAAAAGAACAAGGGGAGAGAAACCCATAGTTTGAGCTCCCCTCAGACAGGCTGCAGGGCCTGAGGGAGCACCGGTATCCGTACACGTACCTTTTACTGCTTCTGATTTATTAAACTGCAAACGGGCAGTGGGATCCTATGGAAACAATCCAGAAGGAATGTATAGTACTGTTAATCACGACTCCTAGTCCTAACCGGGGAGATGTACAGGCTCTCCTAGAATATTTGTTTACCGCTGAGGAGAGGAGAACAATTTTAGAGAAGGCTAGAGAGGGACTGATCCAACAAGGCGGGGTGGGGTGCCTAATACCAATATGTACCTCCCGAAAGAGGATCCGGAGTGGGATCCAAACACACAAGTGTGAGGGATTAGAGAGGGGAAAGGAATATCAGAAGTTAATTTTGTATGGGATTCAACACGGAGTGCAAAAGCCTAAGAATTTAGCTAAACTATCTGAAGTAAGGCAGGGGGATAAGGAAACCCCGTCAGCCTTCTCTGAGAGATTGTGTGAAGTAGCTCGAAAATGGACCGATCGGGATCCGGAAGATGATAGCAATTCAAAGTTATTTAACACGCTGTTTATTGGTCAAGCAGCAGCAGCAGATATAAGAAAGAGATGACAAAAGGTAGGGGGCGAGGATGGCATGACAATCTCACAGTTCTTCTCAATGGCATCTAAGGTACGTAATAATCGGGAGGAAATAGAAGAGAAGGAGAAGCGGGGACGAGTAACGCTGCAAGCTTCTTTGTTGGCTGCCTTGAGGGAAGACCAGGAAAAAAGGGAGAGAAAATACAGGAGGTGAATTTTGTGGGTGAGGAAGGGGCTGTAGAAATAATAGTAGAAATGGTTATGACATTCCCCTGGGAATGCATCGGCATGCAAATTGTAAGCAAGAGGGCCGTTGGAAAAAAATTGTCCGTGCCGTCTGAGTAATGGGGAAAGAGAGACAGAAGCAGCCGTTGGAGTCATGCCGGAGATTGGGTTGGAGTGAAGGGGGCCGGAGGAATCTCTTAAAATTTCCCCAGACGATCCTCTGGTTCCAGTCAAGCTGGGGAATGAAAGAAGAGATTTTTGTATTTTTCATTGATAGTGGAGGCACACATGCTGTAGTAAGTAGTTGTAGGGGACCCTTAAGTAGAAGTAAAAGAAGCGTTGTTGGTGCAAGAGGGAAGAAGACTTTAAGGCTGTTTTTACAACCTATGGAATGTTCCATTGGAAATACTAAATTAACTCCTGAATTCCTTTAGATGCCAGAATGCCCCCTACCATTGCTTGGGTGGCATTTACTTGTAAACTGAATGCACGGCTAAGTTCCTCTGAAGACTCTGTTCAGTTGACTCTGTTCAGCCCGCAGGGGACCTCTCCTCTTTGTGGCGGATGCCAGCCTGAACGGGACCTCGCCTGTTTGGGGCACACGGATGGCGGGCGCTGTCGCCAAAAGGCAAAGCAGGGTCATAGCAGAGTTTTCCATTTCTGGGGATGGGCTCAGCCGTCCCCCGCACCAATTTCTCCTATGTAGCAATGGGGATGGTAGCTTTCTTCTGTTTTCTTGACGAACAAGAGGATGATGGAGCACGTGACAAGAGCACGATCTTTTTCTCTTCCTTTGGCAGTACAGGCACCCAAGGCCAGCCTGCATTCAAGGAACAGCATGGGGATATCTGTGTCGAGCGTTAGCAGAGGAAGGAAGCTTCTTTTGGAGGCTGAGGCGATGAAGCAGAGTCCTTAATTGTTCTGTTTGATTTTCAGCATGGGTGCGGGGAGGGCCTGGGACATGCAAAACATGGTCCCGGAGAGGGGAGCTGTCTGTTACGTGGGAGGCTGTGAGAGCTATCACGGACACCACTGGACTGGCATCCTGTAAGGATGCTTTCACATGTTCTCTTGTTTAGAGGCCAACCTCGGCTTTGGGCTGTAAACTAAAGTCTGCCAGGCCGGTGCCAGCTTGGCGGCAGCATCTGCCCACGGCAGCACCAGCTTGGTGGTGGTGTGTGCCCATGCCTGTGCCAGGTTGCTGGCTGTGCCTGGCTTGTGAGGGTTGAGGTAATTGGCCCCCTGTTCCCCATGGCGTGGGCTCCAGCTGTGGCCCGGGGCAGCACAGGTGGGACCCATGAGGTGAGGATGGGGCTGGGCCCAGGGTTTCAAAAGGGCTGAGGATGGGGCTGGCCCTGCTGTATCCGCCATTATTTTAGTCAGATCCTGCATCATTCCGCTCAGTTAAAGGCTCACGAGAATTACTTAACGTTTGCATTGGGAAGTCCTGCTTCAAACAATGAATTTTCAACAAAATGGTTTTGACGCTAGTCAATGAACTCCTGTAATACTGCAGCAAAATGACATTTTTAGTGGTTGTTGAATCTCAGAGTGATAACATAGGCGTCCCTGTTTGAGCCCTTACCGCAAGCATTGCAATGTTTGTTTCCACCCTGCTCGGTTCTTTTGTGAAGGTGTGTAGCTATGGGAGGTGCGTTATTGCCAAGGTGCTACGGCGCCGATGCTCTGGCTGTTGGCAGGAATGGGCAAAGCGGAAGGCTCTGTGGCTAGGGGAGAATGGCGTGGACGTGCTGCTGCTCTCTCTGTTGCACCAGAATTTCGACGGCTGGGTTGGGCTGCTAAATCAATGGAACGACTGGAAGAAATTTCAGAAAAGTGAGTACTCTCCTGTCTTTATCTTTGAAAGTCGTTGTCTTTCTACAGACCCCTGTCCATGGCTTAGCTATTTGATTGGCGTGAAACAGACCCAGAATTTTGCTTTAAGTGGTGTTCTGATTCGCTGAAATCCCCCGTAGGTAGAGAGCAAGAATTACAAATGTAGCTTGGTGGTTGAAGTTCTCGGGGTTTCTGTGAAAGCTAACTTGCCAGAATGCGTAGGAAGCAGCCTGAATTCCAGTAGAGATACTGCATAAAAGGCCCTTTTCTTGACAGGAAAAGAGCTTCACGAAACGTCGGCGCTGTTTGCCGTAGGGCCTCCGACATACTTGTTCAGTCATCGTGGGCTTTGTGCCGTTCCCGCAGGCACGATCTTGAACAAGTTTTGTACGGCAGCTGGTATCTTAGCTGACTTTCTATCTCGTGCTTGGTTGCTTGTACCTGCTCAAAACTGACTGTAGTGTCAAATGAACCCACAGGAAAATGTCCTCAACTCGCGCTGGTAGGGCAAGCCCGCTGTAGTTGATAAAATCGGAAAATAGCACCACGTTTTGAAACATTTGCCTTGCGAGGACGAGGGCTGTCTCCTGGTAGGCAGCTGAATTCTGTGACTGATTCCACCGGTCCGCTCTGGCACTTGAAGGAGGCAGTCCCTAAGCCAACGCAATCTCAGGTGGGGGTCGTTTGGGTTTTTCTAATCATTTCTTAGGGATATGAGGCTTGCGTGGGTGTTTAGCTTGCCCTGTTCTTTCTGTTCCTAATTCTGAACGCACTGACTGGCATAAAAGAACGGTCGTCTTGTAGTCTGACGGTGTCGTCTACCAGGAGCTGGTGGAAGGTCAGGGCTTACGTCAAACTGATAAGGAGGATTGAGTCTGGGAAGTGGAACGTCTAAACAAGAATTACTGTCCTTGGGAGAGAAGCACATCCTGAAGAAATAGGTAAGCTAATGGAAATGTTTTGGGAACCATCCGAAACAACTAGTAGGAGTGTGATAAGAAGCACCCTCCCGCCAAACTATCCTCCTTATGATACTAAAAGTCACAGCCCTCGAGCTGGAGACACCAGCCCAAGCAGAGCGCCCTCGCCTCTGAGCGTGCGCAGCATGTTAAAGTCGCGCTGTAGCTTGAAGTTGAAATAAGAGAAATGTAGACCAATAGAAAACTGCTTTGTGTAATTACTTATGCATATGCATAGCTAGACCGTATCAATACTGTACTTGTAGGAGCGAACTTTGTGCTAGCTTTGCGGAGCTACCACCTAGCACCCATCTCTGCGCAGACGTGCCATAAAAACACCTCTGCCCTGTGTGTATATTGGCGTCCCGCACACCGGGTAAACGACCTCACGCTTGTGGGATAACAGTTTTGACACCCCAGATGGGACCGAGCTGACAGCCTCGCCCGGTTCGTCTTGCCGCATCCGACGGGGAGAAGAGGCCTGAGCGGACTCCAGCGCGCACCGACCTGTTGCCTGGGGACTCCTTCAGCTCCTCTCCTGCGGTCGGGCGGTAAGTGACAAAACGGTGCAATGCTCCTGAAAAGAGGTGTTTTTTGGGGCTAGGAGAAAAGGGGGTAGGGGCCAAGACGTCTCGGGAAGCAGGCGGCCTGTGTTCTGTTCTGGGCTCTGCATAAGACGCACCAGGAAAGACAGGTGGCCGTAGCAGAGTTCTGTTTGTTTCTCCACGCTGTCCTGTTCTGAGTAACGGAGGGAGACGTCCCTCGTTCTGGTTTGTATAGAAATGCTGGGTTTTTCGGTACCGGTATGGGTGCTGCTGCTTCCCAGGAGGCAGCCCTTTGCTCTCCTCTAGGATGCATCCTGAAGCATTGCAAGAAATTTGGGGGAGATGCCATGACTAAAAATCAGCTAAAACGATATTGTAATCAACGGTGGCCACGATATCCATGGGAAGATGGTGAAAAACAGCCTGAGAATGGATCCTTGAAATATAACACTATATCGGAATTAGTGTTGTGTTGTCTGAGAACTGAAAAATGGCATGAAATGCCTTCTGTGGATATGTTTTTTTTCGTTAAGGCGCGATTGGGATATTAGGAAGAAAGGTGGCTTAGTGGATTCTAAACATCAGATTGGCATATATGTGTTAAAAGAGAAAAAGGGAAAACCTCGTTGTATTGAATGGGAAAATTCAGAAGAGGATATTCAGCTGTTGGTAGCTCCCCCCAAACAGCCCAAATCTGATAGCTCAAGTGGTGATGGAGTTGTGAGTGCTATCTGTAAAAGAACAAGGGGAGAGAAACCCATAGTTTGAGCTCCCCTCAGACAGGCTGCAGGGCCTGAGGGAGCACCGGTATCCGTACACGTACCTTTTACTGCTTCTGATTTATTAAACTGCAAACGGGCAGTGGGATCCTATGGAAACAATCCAGAAGGAATGTATAGTACTGTTAATCACGACTCCTAGTCCTAACCGGGGAGATGTACAGGCTCTCCTAGAATATTTGTTTACCGCTGAGGAGAGGAGAACAATTTTAGAGAAGGCTAGAGAGGGACTGATCCAACAAGGCGGGGTGGGGTGCCTAATACCAATATGTACCTCCCGAAAGAGGATCCGGAGTGGGATCCAAACACACAAGTGTGAGGGATTAGAGAGGGGAAAGGAATATCAGAAGTTAATTTTGTATGGGATTCAACACGGAGTGCAAAAGCCTAAGAATTTAGCTAAACTATCTGAAGTAAGGCAGGGGGATAAGGAAACCCCGTCAGCCTTCTCTGAGAGATTGTGTGAAGTAGCTCGAAAATGGACCGATCGGGATCCGGAAGATGATAGCAATTCAAAGTTATTTAACACGCTGTTTATTGGTCAAGCAGCAGCAGCAGATATAAGAAAGAGATGACAAAAGGTAGGGGGCGAGGATGGCATGACAATCTCACAGTTCTTCTCAATGGCATCTAAGGTACGTAATAATCGGGAGGAAATAGAAGAGAAGGAGAAGCGGGGACGAGTAACGCTGCAAGCTTCTTTGTTGGCTGCCTTGAGGGAAGACCAGGAAAAAAGGGAGAGAAAATACAGGAGGTGAATTTTGTGGGTGAGGAAGGGGCTGTAGAAATAATAGTAGAAATGGTTATGACATTCCCCTGGGAATGCATCGGCATGCAAATTGTAAGCAAGAGGGCCGTTGGAAAAAAATTGTCCGTGCCGTCTGAGTAATGGGGAAAGAGAGACAGAAGCAGCCGTTGGAGTCATGCCGGAGATTGGGTTGGAGTGAAGGGGGCCGGAGGAATCTCTTAAAATTTCCCCAGACGATCCTCTGGTTCCAGTCAAGCTGGGGAATGAAAGAAGAGATTTTTGTATTTTTCATTGATAGTGGAGGCACACATGCTGTAGTAAGTAGTTGTAGGGGACCCTTAAGTAGAAGTAAAAGAAGCGTTGTTGGTGCAAGAGGGAAGAAGACTTTAAGGCTGTTTTTACAACCTATGGAATGTTCCATTGGAAATACTAAATTAACTCCTGAATTCCTTTAGATGCCAGAATGCCCCCTACCATTGCTTGGGTGGCATTTACTTGTAAACTGAATGCACGGCTAAGTTCCTCTGAAGACTCTGTTCAGTTGACTCTGTTCAGCCCGCAGGGGACCTCTCCTCTTTGTGGCGGATGCCAGCCTGAACGGGACCTCGCCTGTTTGGGGCACACGGATGGCGGGCGCTGTCGCCAAAAGGCAAAGCAGGGTCATAGCAGAGTTTTCCATTTCTGGGGATGGGCTCAGCCGTCCCCCGCACCAATTTCTCCTATGTAGCAATGGGGATGGTAGCTTTCTTCTGTTTTCTTGACGAACAAGAGGATGATGGAGCACGTGACAAGAGCACGATCTTTTTCTCTTCCTTTGGCAGTACAGGCACCCAAGGCCAGCCTGCATTCAAGGAACAGCATGGGGATATCTGTGTCGAGCGTTAGCAGAGGAAGGAAGCTTCTTTTGGAGGCTGAGGCGATGAAGCAGAGTCCTTAATTGTTCTGTTTGATTTTCAGCATGGGTGCGGGGAGGGCCTGGGACATGCAAAACATGGTCCCGGAGAGGGGAGCTGTCTGTTACGTGGGAGGCTGTGAGAGCTATCACGGACACCACTGGACTGGCATCCTGTAAGGATGCTTTCACATGTTCTCTTGTTTAGAGGCCAACCTCGGCTTTGGGCTGTAAACTAAAGTCTGCCAGGCCGGTGCCAGCTTGGCGGCAGCATCTGCCCACGGCAGCACCAGCTTGGTGGTGGTGTGTGCCCATGCCTGTGCCAGGTTGCTGGCTGTGCCTGGCTTGTGAGGGTTGAGGTAATTGGCCCCCTGTTCCCCATGGCGTGGGCTCCAGCTGTGGCCCGGGGCAGCACAGGTGGGACCCATGAGGTGAGGATGGGGCTGGGCCCAGGGTTTCAAAAGGGCTGAGGATGGGGCTGGCCCTGCTGTATCCGCCATTATTTTAGTCAGATCCTGCATCATTCCGCTCAGTTAAAGGCTCACGAGAATTACTTAACGTTTGCATTGGGAAGTCCTGCTTCAAACAATGAATTTTCAACAAAATGGTTTTGACGCTAGTCAATGAACTCCTGTAATACTGCAGCAAAATGACATTTTGAGTGGTTGTTGAATCTCAGAGTGATAACATAGGCGTCCCTGTTTGAGCCCTTACCGCAAGCATTGCAATGTTTGTTTCCACCCTGCTCGGTTCTTTTGTGAAGGTGTGTAGCTATGGGAGGTGCGTTATTGCCAAGGTGCTACGGCGCCGATGCTCTGGCTGTTGGCAGGAATGGGCAAAGCGGAAGGCTCTGTGGCTAGGGGAGAATGGCGTGGACGTGCTGCTGCTCTCTCTGTTGCACCAGAATTTCGACGGCTGGGTTGGGCTGCTAAATCAATGGAACGACTGGAAGAAATTTCAGAAAAGTGAGTACTCTCCTGTCTTTATCTTTGAAAGTCGTTGTCTTTCTACAGACCCCTGTCCATGGCTTAGCTATTTGATTGGCGTGAAACAGACCCAGAATTTTGCTTTAAGTGGTGTTCTGATTCGCTGAAATCCCCCGTAGGTAGAGAGCAAGAATTACAAATGTAGCTTGGTGGTTGAAGTTCTCGGGGTTTCTGTGAAAGCTAACTTGCCAGAATGCGTAGGAAGCAGCCTGAATTCCAGTAGAGATACTGCATAAAAGGCCCTTTTCTTGACAGGAAAAGAGCTTCACGAAACGTCGGCGCTGTTTGCCGTAGGGCCTCCGACATACTTGTTCAGTCATCGTGGGCTTTGTGCCGTTCCCGCAGGCACGATCTTGAACAAGTTTTGTACGGCAGCTGGTATCTTAGCTGACTTTCTATCTCGTGCTTGGTTGCTTGTACCTGCTCAAAACTGACTGTAGTGTCAAATGAACCCACAGGAAAATGTCCTCAACTCGCGCTGGTAGGGCAAGCCCGCTGTAGTTGATAAAATCGGAAAATAGCACCATGTTTTGAAACATTTGCCTTGCGAGGACGAGGGCTGTCTCCTGGTAGGCAGCTGAATTCTGTGACTGATTCCACCGGTCCGCTCTGGCACTTGAAGGAGGCAGTCCCTAAGCCAACGCAATCTCAGGTGGGGGTCGTTTGGGTTTTTCTAATCATTTCTTAGGGATATGAGGCTTGCGTGGGTGTTTAGCTTGCCCTGTTCTTTCTGTTCCTAATTCTGAACGCACTGACTGGCATAAAAGAACGGTTGTCTTGTAGTCTGACGGTGTCGTCTACCAGGAGCTGGTGGAAGGTCAGGGCTTACGTCAAACTGATAAGGAGGATTGAGTCTGGGAAGTGGAACGTCTAAACAAGAATTACTGTCCTTGGGAGAGAAGCACATCCTGAAGAAATAGGTAAGCTAATGGAAATGTTTTGGGAACCATCCGAAACAACTAGTAGGAGTGTGATAAGAAGCACCCTCCCGCCAAACTATCCTCCTTATGATACTAAAAGTCACAGCCCTCGAGCTGGAGACACCAGCCCAAGCAGAGCGCCCTCGCCTCTGAGCGTGCGCAGCATGTTAAAGTCGCGCTGTAGCTTGAAGTTGAAATAAGAGAAATGTAGACCAATAGAAAACTGCTTTGTGTAATTACTTATGCATATGCATAGCTAGACCGTATCAATACTGTACTTGTAGGAGCGAACTTTGTGCTAGCTTTGCGGAGCTACCACCTAGCACCCATCTCTGCGCAGACGTGACATAAAAACACCTCTGCCCTGTGTGTATATTGGCGTCCCGCACACCGGGTAAACGACCTCACGCTTGTGGGATAGCAGTTTTGACACCCCAGATGGGACCGAGCTGACAGCCTCGCCCGGTTCGTCTTGCCGCATCCGACGGGGAGAAGAGGCCTGAGCGGACTCCAGCGCGCACCGACCTGTTGCCTGGGGACTCCTTCAGCTCCTCTCCTGCGGTCGGGCGGTAAGTGACAAAACGGTGCAATGCTCCTGAAAAGAGGTGTTTTTTGGGGCTAGGAGAAAAGGGGGTAGGGGCCAAGATGTCTCGGGAAGCAGGCGGCCTGTGTTCTGTTCTGGGCTCTGCATAAGACGCACCAGGAAAGACAGGTGGCCGTAGCAGAGTTCTGTTTGTTTCTCCACGCTGTCCTGTTCTGAGTAACGGAGGGAGACGTCCCTCGTTCTGGTTTGTATAGAAATGCTGGGTTTTTCGGTACCGGTATGGGTGCTGCTGCTTCCCAGGAGGCAGCCCTTTGCTCTCCTCTAGGATGCATCCTGAAGCATTGCAAGAAATTTGGGGGAGATGCCATGACTAAAAATCAGCTAAAACGATATTGTAATCAACGGTGGCCACGATATCCATGGGAAGATGGTGAAAAACAGCCTGAGAATGGATCCTTGAAATATAACACTATATCGGAATTAGTGTTGTGTTGTCTGAGAACTGAAAAATGGCATGAAATGCCTTCTGTGGATATGTTTTTTTTCGTTAAGGCGCGATTGGGATATTAGGAAGAAAGGTGGCTTAGTGGATTCTAAACATCAGATTGGCATATATGTGTTAAAAGAGAAAAAGGGAAAACCTCGTTGTATTGAATGGGAAAATTCAGAAGAGGATATTCAGCTGTTGGTAGCTCCCCCCAAACAGCCCAAATCTGATAGCTCAAGTGGTGATGGAGTTGTGAGTGCTATCTGTAAAAGAACAAGGGGAGAGAAACCCATAGTTTGAGCTCCCCTCAGACAGGCTGCAGGGCCTGAGGGAGCACCGGTATCCGTACACGTACCTTTTACTGCTTCTGATTTATTAAACTGCAAACGGGCAGTGGGATCCTATGGAAACAATCCAGAAGGAATGTATAGTACTGTTAATCACGACTCCTAGTCCTAACCGGGGAGATGTACAGGCTCTCCTAGAATATTTGTTTACCGCTGAGGAGAGGAGAACAATTTTAGAGAAGGCTAGAGAGGGACTGATCCAACAAGGCGGGGTGGGGTGCCTAATACCAATATGTACCTCCCGAAAGAGGATCCGGAGTGGGATCCAAACACACAAGTGTGAGGGATTAGAGAGGGGAAAGGAATATCAGAAGTTAATTTTGTATGGGATTCAACACGGAGTGCAAAAGCCTAAGAATTTAGCTAAACTATCTGAAGTAAGGCAGGGGGATAAGGAAACCCCGTCAGCCTTCTCTGAGAGATTGTGTGAAGTAGCTCGAAAATGGACCGATCGGGATCCGGAAGATGATAGCAATTCAAAGTTATTTAACACGCTGTTTATTGGTCAAGCAGCAGCAGCAGATATAAGAAAGAGATGACAAAAGGTAGGGGGCGAGGATGGCATGACAATCTCACAGTTCTTCTCAATGGCATCTAAGGTACGTAATAATCGGGAGGAAATAGAAGAGAAGGAGAAGCGGGGACGAGTAACGCTGCAAGCTTCTTTGTTGGCTGCCTTGAGGGAAGACCAGGAAAAAAGGGAGAGAAAATACAGGAGGTGAATTTTGTGGGTGAGGAAGGGGCTGTAGAAATAATAGTAGAAATGGTTATGACATTCCCCTGGGAATGCATCGGCATGCAAATTGTAAGCAAGAGGGCCGTTGGAAAAAAATTGTCCGTGCCGTCTGAGTAATGGGGAAAGAGAGACAGAAGCAGCCGTTGGAGTCATGCCGGAGATTGGGTTGGAGTGAAGGGGGCCGGAGGAATCTCTTAAAATTTCCCCAGACGATCCTCTGGTTCCAGTCAAGCTGGGGAATGAAAGAAGAGATTTTTGTATTTTTCATTGATAGTGGAGGCACACATGCTGTAGTAAGTAGTTGTAGGGGACCCTTAAGTAGAAGTAAAAGAAGCGTTGTTGGTGCAAGAGGGAAGAAGACTTTAAGGCTGTTTTTACAACCTATGGAATGTTCCATTGGAAATACTAAATTAACTCCTGAATTCCTTTAGATGCCAGAATGCCCCCTACCATTGCTTGGGTGGCATTTACTTGTAAACTGAATGCACGGCTAAGTTCCTCTGAAGACTCTGTTCAGTTGACTCTGTTCAGCCCGCAGGGGACCTCTCCTCTTTGTGGCGGATGCCAGCCTGAACGGGACCTCGCCTGTTTGGGGCACACGGATGGCGGGCGCTGTCGCCAAAAGGCAAAGCAGGGTCATAGCAGAGTTTTCCATTTCTGGGGATGGGCTCAGCCGTCCCCCGCACCAATTTCTCCTATGTAGCAATGGGGATGGTAGCTTTCTTCTGTTTTCTTGACGAACAAGAGGATGATGGAGCACGTGACAAGAGCACGATCTTTTTCTCTTCCTTTGGCAGTACAGGCACCCAAGGCCAGCCTGCATTCAAGGAACAGCATGGGGATATCTGTGTCGAGCGTTAGCAGAGGAAGGAAGCTTCTTTTGGAGGCTGAGGCGATGAAGCAGAGTCCTTAATTGTTCTGTTTGATTTTCAGCATGGGTGCGGGGAGGGCCTGGGACATGCAAAACATGGTCCCGGAGAGGGGAGCTGTCTGTTACGTGGGAGGCTGTGAGAGCTATCACGGACACCACTGGACTGGCATCCTGTAAGGATGCTTTCACATGTTCTCTTGTTTAGAGGCCAACCTCGGCTTTGGGCTGTAAACTAAAGTCTGCCAGGCCGGTGCCAGCTTGGCGGCAGCATCTGCCCACGGCAGCACCAGCTTGGTGGTGGTGTGTGCCCATGCCTGTGCCAGGTTGCTGGCTGTGCCTGGCTTGTGAGGGTTGAGGTAATTGGCCCCCTGTTCCCCATGGCGTGGGCTCCAGCTGTGGCCCGGGGCAGCACAGGTGGGACCCATGAGGTGAGGATGGGGCTGGGCCCAGGGTTTCAAAAGGGCTGAGGATGGGGCTGGCCCTGCTGTATCCGCCATTATTTTAGTCAGATCCTGCATCATTCCGCTCAGTTAAAGGCTCACGAGAATTACTTAACGTTTGCATTGGGAAGTCCTGCTTCAAACAATGAATTTTCAACAAAATGGTTTTGACGCTAGTCAATGAACTCCTGTAATACTGCAGCAAAATGACATTTTTAGTGGTTGTTGAATCTCAGAGTGATAACATAGGCGTCCCTGTTTGAGCCCTTACCGCAAGCATTGCAATGTTTGTTTCCACCCTGCTCGGTTCTTTTGTGAAGGTGTGTAGCTATGGGAGGTGCGTTATTGCCAAGGTGCTACGGCGCCGATGCTCTGGCTGTTGGCAGGAATGGGCAAAGCGGAAGGCTCTGTGGCTAGGGGAGAATGGCGTGGACGTGCTGCTGCTCTCTCTGTTGCACCAGAATTTCGACGGCTGGGTTGGGCTGCTAAATCAATGGAACGACTGGAAGAAATTTCAGAAAAGTGAGTACTCTCCTGTCTTTATCTTTGAAAGTCGTTGTCTTTCTACAGACCCCTGTCCATGGCTTAGCTATTTGATTGGCGTGAAACAGACCCAGAATTTTGCTTTAAGTGGTGTTCTGATTCGCTGAAATCCCCCGTAGGTAGAGAGCAAGAATTACAAATGTAGCTTGGTGGTTGAAGTTCTCGGGGTTTCTGTGAAAGCTAACTTGCCAGAATGCGTAGGAAGCAGCCTGAATTCCAGTAGAGATACTGCATAAAAGGCCCTTTTCTTGACAGGAAAAGAGCTTCACGAAACGTCGGCGCTGTTTGCCGTAGGGCCTCCGACATACTTGTTCAGTCATCGTGGGCTTTGTGCCGTTCCCGCAGGCACGATCTTGAACAAGTTTTGTACGGCAGCTGGTATCTTAGCTGACTTTCTATCTCGTGCTTGGTTGCTTGTACCTGCTCAAAACTGACTGTAGTGTCAAATGAACCCACAGGAAAATGTCCTCAACTCGCGCTGGTAGGGCAAGCCCGCTGTAGTTGATAAAATCGGAAAATAGCACCATGTTTTGAAACATTTGCCTTGCGAGGACGAGGGCTGTCTCCTGGTAGGCAGCTGAATTCTGTGACTGATTCCACCGGTCCGCTCTGGCACTTGAAGGAGGCAGTCCCTAAGCCAACGCAATCTCAGGTGGGGGTCGTTTGGGTTTTTCTAATCATTTCTTAGGGATATGAGGCTTGCGTGGGTGTTTAGCTTGCCCTGTTCTTTCTGTTCCTAATTCTGAACGCACTGACTGGCATAAAAGAACGGTCGTCTTGTAGTCTGACGGTGTCGTCTACCAGGAGCTGGTGGAAGGTCAGGGCTTACGTCAAACTGATAAGGAGGATTGAGTCTGGGAAGTGGAACGTCTAAACAAGAATTACTGTCCTTGGGAGAGAAGCACATCCTGAAGAAATAGGTAAGCTAATGGAAATGTTTTGGGAACCATCCGAAACAACTAGTAGGAGTGTGATAAGAAGCACCCTCCCGCCAAACTATCCTCCTTATGATACTAAAAGTCACAGCCCTCGAGCTGGAGACACCAGCCCAAGCAGAGCGCCCTCGCCTCTGAGCGTGCGCAGCATGTTAAAGTCGCGCTGTAGCTTGAAGTTGAAATAAGAGAAATGTAGACCAATAGAAAACTGCTTTGTGTAATTACTTATGCATATGCATAGCTAGACCGTATCAATACTGTACTTGTAGGAGCGAACTTTGTGCTAGCTTTGCGGAGCTACCACCTAGCACCCATCTCTGCGCAGACGTGACATAAAAACACCTCTGCCCTGTGTGTATATTGGCGTCCCGCACACCGGGTAAACGACCTCACGCTTGTGGGATAACAGTTTTGACACCCCAGATGGGACCGAGCTGACAGCCTCGCCCGGTTCGTCTTGCCGCATCCGACGGGGAGAAGAGGCCTGAGCGGACTCCAGCGCGCACCGACCTGTTGCCTGGGGACTCCTTCAGCTCCTCTCCTGCGGTCGGGCGGTAAGTGACAAAACGGTGCAATGCTCCTGAAAAGAGGTGTTTTTTGGGGCTAGGAGAAAAGGGGGTAGGGGCCAAGACGTCTCGGGAAGCAGGCGGCCTGTGTTCTGTTCTGGGCTCTGCATAAGACGCACCAGGAAAGACAGGTGGCCGTAGCAGAGTTCTGTTTGTTTCTCCACGCTGTCCTGTTCTGAGTAACGGAGGGAGACGTCCCTCGTTCTGGTTTGTATAGAAATGCTGGGTTTTTCGGTACCGGTATGGGTGCTGCTGCTTCCCAGGAGGCAGCCCTTTGCTCTCCTCTAGGATGCATCCTGAAGCATTGCAAGAAATTTGGGGGAGATGCCATGACTAAAAATCAGCTAAAACGATATTGTAATCAACGGTGGCCACGATATCCATGGGAAGATGGTGAAAAACAGCCTGAGAATGGATCCTTGAAATATAACACTATATCGGAATTAGTGTTGTGTTGTCTGAGAACTGAAAAATGGCATGAAATGCCTTCTGTGGATATGTTTTTTTTCGTTAAGGCGCGATTGGGATATTAGGAAGAAAGGTGGCTTAGTGGATTCTAAACATCAGATTGGCATATATGTGTTAAAAGAGAAAAAGGGAAAACCTCGTTGTATTGAATGGGAAAATTCAGAAGAGGATATTCAGCTGTTGGTAGCTCCCCCCAAACAGCCCAAATCTGATAGCTCAAGTGGTGATGGAGTTGTGAGTGCTATCTGTAAAAGAACAAGGGGAGAGAAACCCATAGTTTGAGCTCCCCTCAGACAGGCTGCAGGGCCTGAGGGAGCACCGGTATCCGTACACGTACCTTTTACTGCTTCTGATTTATTAAACTGCAAACGGGCAGTGGGATCCTATGGAAACAATCCAGAAGGAATGTATAGTACTGTTAATCACGACTCCTAGTCCTAACCGGGGAGATGTACAGGCTCTCCTAGAATATTTGTTTACCGCTGAGGAGAGGAGAACAATTTTAGAGAAGGCTAGAGAGGGACTGATCCAACAAGGCGGGGTGGGGTGCCTAATACCAATATGTACCTCCCGAAAGAGGATCCGGAGTGGGATCCAAACACACAAGTGTGAGGGATTAGAGAGGGGAAAGGAATATCAGAAGTTAATTTTGTATGGGATTCAACACGGAGTGCAAAAGCCTAAGAATTTAGCTAAACTATCTGAAGTAAGGCAGGGGGATAAGGAAACCCCGTCAGCCTTCTCTGAGAGATTGTGTGAAGTAGCTCGAAAATGGACCGATCGGGATCCGGAAGATGATAGCAATTCAAAGTTATTTAACACGCTGTTTATTGGTCAAGCAGCAGCAGCAGATATAAGAAAGAGATGACAAAAGGTAGGGGGTGAGGATGGCATGACAATCTCACAGTTCTTCTCAATGGCATCTAAGGTACGTAATAATCGGGAGGAAATAGAAGAGAAGGAGAAGCGGGGACGAGTAACGCTGCAAGCTTCTTTGTTGGCTGCCTTGAGGGAAGACCAGGAAAAAAGGGAGAGAAAATACAGGAGGTGAATTTTGTGGGTGAGGAAGGGGCTGTAGAAATAATAGTAGAAATGGTTATGACATTCCCCTGGGAATGCATCGGCATGCAAATTGTAAGCAAGAGGGCCGTTGGAAAAAAATTGTCCGTGCCGTCTGAGTAATGGGGAAAGAGAGACAGAAGCAGCCGTTGGAGTCATGCCGGAGATTGGGTTGGAGTGAAGGGGGCCGGAGGAATCTCTTAAAATTTCCCCAGACGATCCTCTGGTTCCAGTCAAGCTGGGGAATGAAAGAAGAGATTTTTGTATTTTTCATTGATAGTGGAGGCACACATGCTGTAGTAAGTAGTTGTAGGGGACCCTTAAGTAGAAGTAAAAGAAGCGTTGTTGGTGCAAGAGGGAAGAAGACTTTAAGGCTGTTTTTACAGCCTATGGAATGTTCCATGGGAAACACTAAATTAACTCCTGAATTCCTTTAGATGCCAGAATGCCCCCTACCATTGCTTGGGTGGCATTTACTTGTAAACTGAATGCACGGCTAAGTTCCTCTGAAGACTCTGTTCAGTTGACTCTGTTCAGCCCGCAGGGGACCTCTCCTCTTTGTGGCAGATGCCAGCCTGAACGGGACCTCGCCTGTTTGGGGCACACGGATGGCGGGCGCTGTCGCCAAAAGGCAAAGCAGGGTCATAGCAGAGTTTTCCATTTCTGGGGATGGGCTCAGCCGTCCCCCGCACCAATTTCTCCTATGTAGCAATGGGGATGGTAGCTTTCTTCTGTTTTCTTGACGAACAAGAGGATGATGGAGCACGTGACAAGAGCACGATCTTTTTCTCTTCCTTTGGCAGTACAGGCACCCAAGGCCAGCCTGCATTCAAGGAACAGCATGGGGATATCTGTGTCGAGCGTTAGCAGAGGAAGGAAGCTTCTTTTGGAGGCTGAGGCGATGAAGCAGAGTCCTTAATTGTTCTGTTTGATTTTCAGCATGGGTGCGGGGAGGGCCTGGGACATGCAAAACATGGTCCCGGAGAGGGGAGCTGTCTGTTACGTGGGAGGCTGTGAGAGCTATCATGGACACCACTGGACTGGCATCCTGTAAGGATGCTTTCACATGTTCTCTTGTTTAGAGGCCAACCTCGGCTTTGGGCTGTAAACTAAAGTCTGCCAGGCCGGTGCCAGCTTGGCGGCAGCATCTGCCCACGGCAGCACCAGCTTGGTGGTGGTGTGTGCCCATGCCTGTGCCAGGTTGCTGGCTGTGCCTGGCTTGTGAGGGTTGAGGTAATTGGCCCCCTGTTCCCCATGGCGTGGGCTCCAGCTGTGGCCCGGGGCAGCACAGGTGGGACCCATGAGGTGAGGATGGGGCTGGGCCCAGGGTTTCAAAAGGGCTGAGGATGGGGCTGGCCCTGCTGTATCCGCCATTATTTTAGTCAGATCCTGCATCATTCCGCTCAGTTAAAGGCTCACGAGAATTACTTAACGTTTGCATTGGGAAGTCCTGCTTCAAACAATGAATTTTCAACAAAATGGTTTTGACGCTAGTCAATGAACTCCTGTAATACTGCAGCAAAATGACATTTTGAGTGGTTGTTGAATCTCAGAGTGATAACATAGGCGTCCCTGTTTGAGCCCTTACCGCAAGCATTGCAATGTTTGTTTCCACCCTGCTCGGTTCTTTTGTGAAGGTGTGTAGCTATGGGAGGTGCGTTATTGCCAAGGTGCTACGGCGCCGATGCTCTGGCTGTTGGCAGGAATGGGCAAAGCGGAAGGCTCTGTGGCTAGGGGAGAATGGCGTGGACGTGCTGCTGCTCTCTCTGTTGCACCAGAATTTCGACGGCTGGGTTGGGCTGCTAAATCAATGGAACGACTGGAAGAAATTTCAGAAAAGTGAGTACTCTCCTGTCTTTATCTTTGAAAGTCGTTGTCTTTCTACAGACCCCTGTCCATGGCTTAGCTATTTGATTGGCGTGAAACAGACCCAGAATTTTGCTTTAAGTGGTGTTCTGATTCGCTGAAATCCCCCGTAGGTAGAGAGCAAGAATTACAAATGTAGCTTGGTGGTTGAAGTTCTCGGGGTTTCTGTGAAAGCTAACTTGCCAGAATGCGTAGGAAGCAGCCTGAATTCCAGTAGAGATACTGCATAAAAGGCCCTTTTCTTGACAGGAAAAGAGCTTCACGAAACGTCGGCGCTGTTTGCCGTAGGGCCTCCGACATACTTGTTCAGTCATCGTGGGCTTTGTGCCGTTCCCGCAGGCACGATCTTGAACAAGTTTTGTACGGCAGCTGGTATCTTAGCTGACTTTCTATCTCGCGCTTGGTTGCTTGTACCTGCTCAAAACTGACTGTAGTGTCAAATGAACCCACAGGAAAATGTCCTCAACTCGCGCTGGTAGGGCAAGCCCGCTGTAGTTGATAAAATCGGAAAATAGCACCACGTTTTGAAACATTTGCCTTGCGAGGACGAGGGCTGTCTCCTGGTAGGCAGCTGAATTCTGTGACTGATTCCACCGGTCCGCTCTGGCACTTGAAGGAGGCAGTCCCTAAGCCAACGCAATCTCAGGTGGGGGTCGTTTGGGTTTTTCTAATCATTTCTTAGGGATATGAGGCTTGCGTGGGTGTTTAGCTTGCCCTGTTCTTTCTGTTCCTAATTCTGAACGCACTGACTGGCATAAAAGAACGGTCGTCTTGTAGTCTGACGGTGTCGTCTACCAGGAGCTGGTGGAAGGTCAGGGCTTACGTCAAACTGATAAGGAGGATTGAGTCTGGGAAGTGGAACGTCTAAACAAGAATTACTGTCCTTGGGAGAGAAGCACATCCTGAAGAAATAGGTAAGCTAATGGAAATGTTTTGGGAACCATCCGAAACAACTAGTAGGAGTGTGATAAGAAGCACCCTCCCGCCAAACTATCCTCCTTATGATACTAAAAGTCACAGCCCTCGAGCTGGAGACACCAGCCCAAGCAGAGCGCCCTCGCCTCTGAGCGTGCGCAGCATGTTAAAGTCGCGCTGTAGCTTGAAGTTGAAATAAGAGAAATGTAGACCAATAGAAAACTGCTTTGTGTAATTACTTATGCATATGCATAGCTAGACCGTATCAATACTGTACTTGTAGGAGCGAACTTTGTGCTAGCTTTGCGGAGCTACCACCTAGCACCCATCTCTGCGCAGACGTGACATAAAAACACCTCTGCCCTGTGTGTATATTGGCGTCCCGCACACCGGGTAAACGACCTCACGCTTGTGGGATAACAGTTTTGACACCCCAGATGGGACCGAGCTGACAGCCTCGCCCGGTTCGTCTTGCCGCATCCGACGGGGAGAAGAGGCCTGAGCGGACTCCAGCGCGCACCGACCTGTTGCCTGGGGACTCCTTCAGCTCCTCTCCTGCGGTCGGGCGGTAAGTGACAAAACGGTGCAATGCTCCTGAAAAGAGGTGTTTTTTGGGGCTAGGAGAAAAGGGGGTAGGGGCCAAGACGTCTCGGGAAGCAGGCGGCCTGTGTTCTGTTCTGGGCTCTGCATAAGACGCACCAGGAAAGACAGGTGGCCGTAGCAGAGTTCTGTTTGTTTCTCCACGCTGTCCTGTTCTGAGTAACGGAGGGAGACGTCCCTCGTTCTGGTTTGTATAGAAATGCTGGGTTTTTCGGTACCGGTATGGGTGCTGCTGCTTCCCAGGAGGCAGCCCTTTGCTCTCCTCTAGGATGCATCCTGAAGCATTGCAAGAAATTTGGGGGAGATGCCATGACTAAAAATCAGCTAAAACGATATTGTAATCAACGGTGGCCACGATATCCATGGGAAGATGGTGAAAAACAGCCTGAGAATGGATCCTTGAAATATAACACTATATCGGAATTAGTGTTGTGTTGTCTGAGAACTGAAAAATGGCATGAAATGCCTTCTGTGGATATGTTTTTTTTCGTTAAGGCGCGATTGGGATATTAGGAAGAAAGGTGGCTTAGTGGATTCTAAACATCAGATTGGCATATATGTGTTAAAAGAGAAAAAGGGAAAACCTCGTTGTATTGAATGGGAAAATTCAGAAGAGGATATTCAGCTGTTGGTAGCTCCCCCCAAACAGCCCAAATCTGATAGCTCAAGTGGTGATGGAGTTGTGAGTGCTATCTGTAAAAGAACAAGGGGAGAGAAACCCATAGTTTGAGCTCCCCTCAGACAGGCTGCAGGGCCTGAGGGAGCACCGGTATCCGTACACGTACCTTTTACTGCTTCTGATTTATTAAACTGCAAACGGGCAGTGGGATCCTATGGAAACAATCCAGAAGGAATGTATAGTACTGTTAATCACGACTCCTAGTCCTAACCGGGGAGATGTACAGGCTCTCCTAGAATATTTGTTTACCGCTGAGGAGAGGAGAACAATTTTAGAGAAGGCTAGAGAGGGACTGATCCAACAAGGCGGGGTGGGGTGCCTAATACCAATATGTACCTCCCGAAAGAGGATCCGGAGTGGGATCCAAACACACAAGTGTGAGGGATTAGAGAGGGGAAAGGAATATCAGAAGTTAATTTTGTATGGGATTCAA
Source organism: Mycteria americana (assembly GCF_035582795.1). Taxonomy (NCBI): domain Eukaryota; kingdom Metazoa; phylum Chordata; class Aves; order Ciconiiformes; family Ciconiidae; genus Mycteria; species Mycteria americana. The sequence continues at coordinate 156,235 of NW_027445662.1, forward strand.
CACGGAGTGCAAAAGCCTAAGAATTTAGCTAAACTATCTGAAGTAAGGCAGGGGGATAAGGAAACCCCGTCAGCCTTCTCTGAGAGATTGTGTGAAGTAGCTCGAAAATGGACCGATCGGGATCCGGAAGATGATAGCAATTCAAAGTTATTTAACACGCTGTTTATTGGTCAAGCAGCAGCAGCAGATATAAGAAAGAGATGACAAAAGGTAGGGGGTGAGGATGGCATGACAATCTCACAGTTCTTCTCAATGGCATCTAAGGTACGTAATAATCGGGAGGAAATAGAAGAGAAGGAGAAGCGGGGACGAGTAACGCTGCAAGCTTCTTTGTTGGCTGCCTTGAGGGAAGACCAGGAAAAAAGGGAGAGAAAATACAGGAGGTGAATTTTGTGGGTGAGGAAGGGGCTGTAGAAATAATAGTAGAAATGGTTATGACATTCCCCTGGGAATGCATCGGCATGCAAATTGTAAGCAAGAGGGCCGTTGGAAAAAAATTGTCCGTGCCGTCTGAGTAATGGGGAAAGAGAGACAGAAGCAGCCGTTGGAGTCATGCCGGAGATTGGGTTGGAGTGAAGGGGGCCGGAGGAATCTCTTAAAATTTCCCCAGACGATCCTCTGGTTCCAGTCAAGCTGGGGAATGAAAGAAGAGATTTTTGTATTTTTCATTGATAGTGGAGGCACACATGCTGTAGTAAGTAGTTGTAGGGGACCCTTAAGTAGAAGTAAAAGAAGCGTTGTTGGTGCAAGAGGGAAGAAGACTTTAAGGCTGTTTTTACAGCCTATGGAATGTTCCATGGGAAACACTAAATTAACTCCTGAATTCCTTTAGATGCCAGAATGCCCCCTACCATTGCTTGGGTGGCATTTACTTGTAAACTGAATGCACGGCTAAGTTCCTCTGAAGACTCTGTTCAGTTGACTCTGTTCAGCCCGCAGGGGACCTCTCCTCTTTGTGGCGGATGCCAGCCTGAACGGGACCTCGCCTGTTTGGGGCACACGGATGGCGGGCGCTGTCGCCAAAAGGCAAAGCAGGGTCATAGCAGAGTTTTCCATTTCTGGGGATGGGCTCAGCCGTCCCCCGCACCAATTTCTCCTATGTAGCAATGGGGATGGTAGCTTTCTTCTGTTTTCTTGACGAACAAGAGGATGATGGAGCACGTGACAAGAGCACGATCTTTTTCTCTTCCTTTGGCAGTACAGGCACCCAAGGCCAGCCTGCATTCAAGGAACAGCATGGGGATATCTGTGTCGAGCGTTAGCAGAGGAAGGAAGCTTCTTTTGGAGGCTGAGGCGATGAAGCAGAGTCCTTAATTGTTCTGTTTGATTTTCAGCATGGGTGCGGGGAGGGCCTGGGACATGCAAAACATGGTCCCGGAGAGGGGAGCTGTCTGTTACGTGGGAGGCTGTGAGAGCTATCATGGACACCACTGGACTGGCATCCTGTAAGGATGCTTTCACATGTTCTCTTGTTTAGAGGCCAACCTCGGCTTTGGGCTGTAAACTAAAGTCTGCCAGGCCGGTGCCAGCTTGGCGGCAGCATCTGCCCACGGCAGCACCAGCTTGGTGGTGGTGTGTGCCCATGCCTGTGCCAGGTTGCTGGCTGTGCCTGGCTTGTGAGGGTTGAGGTAATTGGCCCCCTGTTCCCCATGGCGTGGGCTCCAGCTGTGGCCCGGGGCAGCACAGGTGGGACCCATGAGGTGAGGATGGGGCTGGGCCCAGGGTTTCAAAAGGGCTGAGGATGGGGCTGGCCCTGCTGTATCCGCCATTATTTTAGTCAGATCCTGCATCATTCCGCTCAGTTAAAGGCTCACGAGAATTACTTAACGTTTGCATTGGGAAGTCCTGCTTCAAACAATGAATTTTCAACAAAATGGTTTTGACGCTAGTCAATGAACTCCTGTAATACTGCAGCAAAATGACATTTTGAGTGGTTGTTGAATCTCAGAGTGATAACATAGGCGTCCCTGTTTGAGCCCTTACCGCAAGCATTGCAATGTTTGTTTCCACCCTGCTCGGTTCTTTTGTGAAGGTGTGTAGCTATGGGAGGTGCGTTATTGCCAAGGTGCTACGGCGCCGATGCTCTGGCTGTTGGCAGGAATGGGCAAAGCGGAAGGCTCTGTGGCTAGGGGAGAATGGCGTGGACGTGCTGCTGCTCTCTCTGTTGCACCAGAATTTCGACGGCTGGGTTGGGCTGCTAAATCAATGGAACGACTGGAAGAAATTTCAGAAAAGTGAGTACTCTCCTGTCTTTATCTTTGAAAGTCGTTGTCTTTCTACAGACCCCTGTCCATGGCTTAGCTATTTGATTGGCGTGAAACAGACCCAGAATTTTGCTTTAAGTGGTGTTCTGATTCGCTGAAATCCCCCGTAGGTAGAGAGCAAGAATTACAAATGTAGCTTGGTGGTTGAAGTTCTCGGGGTTTCTGTGAAAGCTAACTTGCCAGAATGCGTAGGAAGCAGCCTGAATTCCAGTAGAGATACTGCATAAAAGGCCCTTTTCTTGACAGGAAAAGAGCTTCACGAAACGTCGGCGCTGTTTGCCGTAGGGCCTCCGACATACTTGTTCAGTCATCGTGGGCTTTGTGCCGTTCCCGCAGGCACGATCTTGAACAAGTTTTGTACGGCAGCTGGTATCTTAGCTGACTTTCTATCTCGCGCTTGGTTGCTTGTACCTGCTCAAAACTGACTGTAGTGTCAAATGAACCCACAGGAAAATGTCCTCAACTCGCGCTGGTAGGGCAAGCCCGCTGTAGTTGATAAAATCGGAAAATAGCACCATGTTTTGAAACATTTGCCTTGCGAGGACGAGGGCTGTCTCCTGGTAGGCAGCTGAATTCTGTGACTGATTCCACCGGTCCGCTCTGGCACTTGAAGGAGGCAGTCCCTAAGCCAACGCAATCTCAGGTGGGGGTCGTTTGGGTTTTTCTAATCATTTCTTAGGGATATGAGGCTTGCGTGGGTGTTTAGCTTGCCCTGTTCTTTCTGTTCCTAATTCTGAACGCACTGACTGGCATAAAAGAACGGTCGTCTTGTAGTCTGACGGTGTCGTCTACCAGGAGCTGGTGGAAGGTCAGGGCTTACGTCAAACTGATAAGGAGGATTGAGTCTGGGAAGTGGAACGTCTAAACAAGAATTACTGTCCTTGGGAGAGAAGCACATCCTGAAGAAATAGGTAAGCTAATGGAAATGTTTTGGGAACCATCCGAAACAACTAGTAGGAGTGTGATAAGAAGCACCCTCCCGCCAAACTATCCTCCTTATGATACTAAAAGTCACAGCCCTCGAGCTGGAGACACCAGCCCAAGCAGAGCGCCCTCGCCTCTGAGCGTGCGCAGCATGTTAAAGTCGCGCTGTAGCTTGAAGTTGAAATAAGAGAAATGTAGACCAATAGAAAACTGCTTTGTGTAATTACTTATGCATATGCATAGCTAGACCGTATCAATACTGTACTTGTAGGAGCGAACTTTGTGCTAGCTTTGCGGAGCTACCACCTAGCACCCATCTCTGCGCAGACATGCCATAAAAACACCTCTGCCCTGTGTGTATATTGGCGTCCCGCACACCGGGTAAACGACCTCACGCTTGTGGGATAACAGTTTTGACACCCCAGATGGGACCGAGCTGACAGCCTCGCCCGGTTCGTCTTGCCGCATCCGACGGGGAGAAGAGGCCTGAGCGGACTCCAGCGCGCACCGACCTGTTGCCTGGGGACTCCTTCAGCTCCTCTCCTGCGGTCGGGCGGTAAGTGACAAAACGGTGCAATGCTCCTGAAAAGAGGTGTTTTTTGGGGCTAGGAGAAAAGGGGGTAGGGGCCAAGACGTCTCGGGAAGCAGGCGGCCTGTGTTCTGTTCTGGGCTCTGCATAAGACGCACCAGGAAAGACAGGTGGCCGTAGCAGAGTTCTGTTTGTTTCTCCACGCTGTCCTGTTCTGAGTAACGGAGGGAGACGTCCCTCGTTCTGGTTTGTATAGAAATGCTGGGTTTTTCGGTACCGGTATGGGTGCTGCTGCTTCCCAGGAGGCAGCCCTTTGCTCTCCTCTAGGATGCATCCTGAAGCATTGCAAGAAATTTGGGGGAGATGCCATGACTAAAAATCAGCTAAAACGATATTGTAATCAACGGTGGCCACGATATCCATGGGAAGATGGTGAAAAACAGCCTGAGAATGGATCCTTGAAATATAACACTATATCGGAATTAGTGTTGTGTTGTCTGAGAACTGAAAAATGGCATGAAATGCCTTCTGTGGATATGTTTTTTTTCGTTAAGGCGCGATTGGGATATTAGGAAGAAAGGTGGCTTAGTGGATTCTAAACATCAGATTGGCATATATGTGTTAAAAGAGAAAAAGGGAAAACCTCGTTGTATTGAACGGGAAAATTCAGAAGAGGATATTCAGCTGTTGGTAGCTCCCCCCAAACAGCCCAAATCTGATAGCTCAAGTGGTGATGGAGTTGTGAGTGCTATCTGTAAAAGAACAAGGGGAGAGAAACCCATAGTTTGAGCTCCCCTCAGACAGGCTGCAGGGCCTGAGGGAGCACCGGTATCCGTACACGTACCTTTTACTGCTTCTGATTTATTAAACTGCAAACGGGCAGTGGGATCCTATGGAAACAATCCAGAAGGAATGTATAGTACTGTTAATCACGACTCCTAGTCCTAACCGGGGAGATGTACAGGCTCTCCTAGAATATTTGTTTACCGCTGAGGAGAGGAGAACAATTTTAGAGAAGGCTAGAGAGGGACTGATCCAACAAGGCGGGGTGGGGTGCCTAATACCAATATGTACCTCCCGAAAGAGGATCCGGAGTGGGATCCAAACACACAAGTGTGAGGGATTGGAGAGGGGAAAGGAATATCAGAAGTTAATTTTGTATGGGATTCAACACGGAGTGCAAAAGCCTAAGAATTTAGCTAAACTATCTGAAGTAAGGCAGGGGGATAAGGAAACCCCGTCAGCCTTCTCTGAGAGATTGTGTGAAGTAGCTCGAAAATGGACCGATCGGGATCCGGAAGATGATAGCAATTCAAAGTTATTTAACACGCTGTTTATTGGTCAAGCAGCAGCAGCAGATATAAGAAAGAGATGACAAAAGGTAGGGGGCGAGGATGGCATGACAATCTCACAGTTCTTCTCAATGGCATCTAAGGTACGTAATAATCGGGAGGAAATAGAAGAGAAGGAGAAGCGGGGACGAGTAACGCTGCAAGCTTCTTTGTTGGCTGCCTTGAGGGAAGACCAGGAAAAAAGGGAGAGAAAATACAGGAGGTGAATTTTGTGGGTGAGGAAGGGGCTGTAGAAATAATAGTAGAAATGGTTATGACATTCCCCTGGGAATGCATCGGCATGCAAATTGTAAGCAAGAGGGCCGTTGGAAAAAAATTGTCCGTGCCGTCTGAGTAATGGGGAAAGAGAGACAGAAGCAGCCGTTGGAGTCATGCCGGAGATTGGGTTGGAGTGAAGGGGGCCGGAGGAATCTCTTAAAATTTCCCCAGACGATCCTCTGGTTCCAGTCAAGCTGGGGAATGAAAGAAGAGATTTTTGTATTTTTCATTGATAGTGGAGGCACACATGCTGTAGTAAGTAGTTGTAGGGGACCCTTAAGTAGAAGTAAAAGAAGCGTTGTTGGTGCAAGAGGGAAGAAGACTTTAAGGCTGTTTTTACAGCCTATGGAATGTTCCATTGGAAACACTAAATTAACTCCTGAATTCCTTTAGATGCCAGAATGCCCCCTACCATTGCTTGGGTGGCATTTACTTGTAAACTGAATGCACGGCTAAGTTCCTCTGAAGACTCTGTTCAGTTGACTCTGTTCAGCCCGCAGGGGACCTCTCCTCTTTGTGGCGGATGCCAGCCTGAACGGGACCTCGCCTGTTTGGGGCACACGGATGGCGGGCGCTGTCGCCAAAAGGCAAAGCAGGGTCATAGCAGAGTTTTCCATTTCTGGGGATGGGCTCAGCCGTCCCCCGCACCAATTTCTCCTATGTAGCAATGGGGATGGTAGCTTTCTTCTGTTTTCTTGACGAACAAGAGGATGATGGAGCACGTGACAAGAGCACGATCTTTTTCTCTTCCTTTGGCAGTACAGGCACCCAAGGCCAGCCTGCATTCAAGGAACAGCATGGGGATATCTGTGTCGAGCGTTAGCAGAGGAAGGAAGCTTCTTTTGGAGGCTGAGGCGATGAAGCAGAGTCCTTAATTGTTCTGTTTGATTTTCAGCATGGGTGCGGGGAGGGCCTGGGACATGCAAAACATGGTCCCGGAGAGGGGAGCTGTCTGTTACGTGGGAGGCTGTGAGAGCTATCACGGACACCACTGGACTGGCATCCTGTAAGGATGCTTTCACATGTTCTCTTGTTTAGAGGCCAACCTCGGCTTTGGGCTTTAAACTAAAGTCTGCCAGGCCGGTGCCAGCTTGGCGGCAGCATCTGCCCACGGCAGCACCAGCTTGGTGGTGGTGTGTGCCCATGCCTGTGCCAGGTTGCTGGCTGTGCCTGGCTTGTGAGGGTTGAGGTAATTGGCCCCCTGTTCCCCATGGCGTGGGCTCCAGCTGTGGCCCGGGGCAGCACAGGTGGGACCCATGAGGTGAGGATGGGGCTGGGCCCAGGGTTTCAAAAGGGCTGAGGATGGGGCTGGCCCTGCTGTATCCGCCATTATTTTAGTCAGATCCTGCATCATTCCGCTCAGTTAAAGGCTCACGAGAATTACTTAACGTTTGCATTGGGAAGTCCTGCTTCAAACAATGAATTTTCAACAAAATGGTTTTGACGCTAGTCAATGAACTCCTGTAATACTGCAGCAAAATGACATTTTGAGTGGTTGTTGAATCTCAGAGTGATAACATAGGCGTCCCTGTTTGAGCCCTTACCGCAAGCATTGCAATGTTTGTTTCCACCCTGCTCGGTTCTTTTGTGAAGGTGTGTAGCTATGGGAGGTGCGTTATTGCCAAGGTGCTACGGCGCCGATGCTCTGGCTGTTGGCAGGAATGGGCAAAGCGGAAGGCTCTGTGGCTAGGGGAGAATGGCGTGGACGTGCTGCTGCTCTCTCTGTTGCACCAGAATTTCGACGGCTGGGTTGGGCTGCTAAATCAATGGAACGACTGGAAGAAATTTCAGAAAAGTGAGTACTCTCCTGTCTTTATCTTTGAAAGTCGTTGTCTTTCTACAGACCCCTGTCCATGGCTTAGCTATTTGATTGGCGTGAAACAGACCCAGAATTTTGCTTTAAGTGGTGTTCTGATTCGCTGAAATCCCCCGTAGGCAGAGAGCAAGAATTACAAATGTAGCTTGGTGGTTGAAGTTCTCGGGGTTTCTGTGAAAGCTAACTTGCCAGAATGCGTAGGAAGCAGCCTGAATTCCAGTAGAGATACTGCATAAAAGGCCCTTTTCTTGACAGGAAAAGAGCTTCACGAAACGTCGGCGCTGTTTGCCGTAGGGCCTCCGACATACTTGTTCAGTCATCGTGGGCTTTGTGCCGTTCCCGCAGGCACGATCTTGAACAAGTTTTGTACGGCAGCTGGTATCTTAGCTGACTTTCTATCTCGCGCTTGGTTGCTTGTACCTGCTCAAAACTGACTGTAGTGTCAAATGAACCCACAGGAAAATGTCCTCAACTCGCGCTGGTAGGGCAAGCCCGCTGTAGTTGATAAAATCGGAAAATAGCACCATGTTTTGAAACATTTGCCTTGCGAGGACGAGGGCTGTCTCCTGGTAGGCAGCTGAATTCTGTGACTGATTCCACCGGTCCGCTCTGGCACTTGAAGGAGGCAGTCCCTAAGCCAACGCAATCTCAAGTGGGGGTCGTTTGGGTTTTTCTAATCATTTCTTAGGGATATGAGGCTTGCGTGGGTGTTTAGCTTGCCCTGTTCTTTCTGTTCCTAATTCTGAACGCACTGACTGGCATAAAAGAACGGTCGTCTTGTAGTCTGACAGTGTCGTCTACCAGGAGCTGGTGGAAGGTCAGGGCTTACGTCAAACTGATAAGGAGGATTGAGTCTGGGAAGTGGAACGTCTAAACAAGAATTACTGTCCTTGGGAGAGAAGCACATCCTGAAGAAATAGGTAAGCTAATGGAAATGTTTTGGGAACCATCCGAAACAACTAGTAGGAGTGTGATAAGAAGCACCCTCCTGCCAAACTATCCTCCTTATGATACTAAAAGTCACAGCCCTCGAGCTGGAGACACCAGCCCAAGCAGAGCGCCCTCGCCTCTGAGCGTGCGCAGCATGTTAAAGTCGCGCTGTAGCTTGAAGTTGAAATAAGAGAAATGTAGACCAATAGAAAACTGCTTTGTGTAATTACTTATGCATATGCATAGCTAGACCGTATCAATACTGTACTTGTAGGAGCGAACTTTGTGCTAGCTTTGCGGAGCTACCACCTAGCACCCATCTCTGCGCAGACATGCCATAAAAACACCTCTGCCCTGTGTGTATATTGGCGTCCCGCACACCGGGTAAACGACCTCACGCTTGTGGGATAACAGTTTTGACACCCCAGGTGGGACCGAGCTGACAGCCTCGCCCGGTTCGTCTTGCCGCATCCGACGGGGAGAAGAGGCCTGAGCGGACTCCAGCGCGCACCGACCTGTTGCCTGGGGACTCCTTCAGCTCCTCTCCTGCGGTCGGGCGGTAAGTGACAAAACGGTGCAATGCTCCTGAAAAGAGGTGTTTTTTGGGGCTAGGAGAAAAGGGGGTAGGGGCCAAGATGTCTCGGGAAGCAGGCGGCCTGTGTTCTGTTCTGGGCTCTGCATAAGACGCACCAGGAAAGACAGGTGGCCGTAGCAGAGTTCTGTTTGTTTCTCCACGCTGTCCTGTTCTGAGTAACGGAGGGAGACGTCCCTCGTTCTGGTTTGTATAGAAATGCTGGGTTTTTCGGTACCGGTATGGGTGCTGCTGCTTCCCAGGAGGCAGCCCTTTGCTCTCCTCTAGGATGCATCCTGAAGCATTGCAAGAAATTTGGGGGAGATGCCATGACTAAAAATCAGCTAAAACGATATTGTAATCAACGGTGGCCACGATATCCATGGGAAGATGGTGAAAAACAGCCTGAGAATGGATCCTTGAAATATAACACTATATCGGAATTAATGTTGTGTTGTCGGGGAACTGAAAAATGGGATGAAATGCCTTCTGTGGATACGTTTTTTTCGTTAAGACGCGATTGGGATATTAGGAAGAAAGGTGGTTTAGTGGATTCTAAACATCGGATTGGAATATATGTGTTAAAAGAGAAAAAGGGAAAACCTCGTTGTATTGAATGGGAAAATTCAGAAGAGGATATTCAGCTGTTGGTAGCTCCCCCCAAACAGCCCAAATCTGATAGCTCAAGTGGTAATGGAGTTGTGAGTGCTATCTCTAAAAGAAGAAGGGGAGAGAAACCGATAGTTTGAGCTGCCCTCAGACAGGCTGCAGGGCCTGAAGGAACACCGGTGTCCGTACGCGTACCTTTTACTGCTTGTGATTCATTAAACTGCAAACAGGCAGTCGGATCCTATGGAAACAATCCAGAAGGAATGTATAGTACTGTTAATCACGACTCCTAGTCCTAACTGGGGAGATGTACAGGCTCTCCTAGAATATTTGTTTCCCACTGAGGAGAGGAGAAGAATTTTAGAGAAGGCCAGAAGAGGGACCGATGCAACAAGGCGGGGGGGGTGGGGGGTGCTAGATACCGATATGTACCTCCCGAAAGAGGATGCGGAGTGGGATCCAAACACAAGTGTGAGGGATTAGAGAGGGTAAAGGAATATCAGAAGTTAATTTTGTATGGGATTCAACATGGAGTGCAAAAGCCCAAGAATTTATCTAAACTATCTGAAGTAAGGCAGGGAGATAAGGAAACCCCGTCAGCCTTCTCTGAGAGATTGTGTGAAGTAGCTCGAAAATGGACAGATCTGGATCCGGAAGATGATAGCAATTCAAAGTTATTTAACAGGCTGTTTATTGGTCAAGCAGCAGCAGATATAAGAAAGAGATGACACAAGGTAGAGGGCGAGGATGGCATGACAATCTCACAGTTCTTCTCAATGGCATGTAAGGTACATAATAATCGGGAGGAAATAGAAGAGAAGGAGAAGCGGGGGCGAGTAACGCCGCAAGCTTCTTTGTTGGCTGCCTTGAGGGAAGACCAGGAAAAAGGGAGAGAAAATACAGGAGGTGAATTTTGTGGGTGAGGAAGGGGCTGTAGAAATAATAGTAGAAATGGTTATGACATTCCCCTGGGAATGAATCGGCGTGCAAATTGTAAGCAAGAGGAGGGCCGTTGGAAAAAAATTGCCCATGCCGTCTGAGTAATGGGGAAAGAGAGACAGAAGAAGCCGTTGGAGTCATGCCGGAGATTGGGTTGGACTGAAGGGGGCCGGAGGAATCTCTTAAAATTTCCCCAGACGATCCTCTGGTTCCAGTCAAGCTGGGGAATGAAAGAAGAGATTTTTTATTTTTCATTATTGATAGCGGAGCCACACATGCTGCAGTAACTAGTTGTAGGGGACCCTTAAGTAGAAGTAAAAGAAGCGTTGTTGGTGCAAGAGGGAAAAAGACTTTAAGGCTGTTTTTACAGCCTATGGAATATTCCATTGGAAACACTAAATTAACTCCTGAATTCCTTTAGATGCCAGAATGCCCCCTACCATTGCTTGGGTGGGATTTACTTGTCAACTGAATGCACGGCTAAGTTCTTCTGAAGACTCTGTTCAGTTGACTCTGTTCAGCCCACAGGGGACCTCTCCTCTTTGTGGCGGATGCCAGCCTGAACGGGACCTCGCCTGTTTGGGGCACACCGATGGCGGGCGCTGTTGCCAAAAGGCAAAGCAGGGTCATAGCAGAGTTTTCCATTTCTGGGGATGGGCTCAGCCATCCCCTGCACAAATTTCTCCTATGTAGCAACGGGGATGGTAGCTTTCTTCTGTTTTCTTGAAGAACAAGAGGATGATGGAGCACGTTACAAGAGCACGATCTTTTTCTCTTCCTTTGGCAGTACAGGCACCCAAGGCCAGCCTGCATTCAAGGAACAGCACGAGGATATCCGTGTCGACCGTCAGCAGAGGAAGGAAGCTTCTTTTGGAGGCTGAGGCGATGAAGCAGAGTCCTTAATTGTTCTGTTTGATTTTCAACAGGGGTGCGGGGAGGGCCTGGGACATGCAAAATGTGGTCCCGGACAGGGGAGCTGTCTATTACGTGGGAGGCTGAGAGCGCTATCGTGGACACCACTGGACCGGCATCCTGTAAGGATGCTTTCACGTGTTTTCTTGTTTAGAGGCCAACCTCGGCTTTGGGCTGTAAACTAAAGTCTGCCAGGCCGGTGCCAGCTTGGCGGCAGCATCTGCCCATGGCAGCGCCAGCTTGGTGGTGGTGTGTGCCCATGCCTGTGCCAGGTTGCTGGCTGTGTCTGGCTTGTGAGGCTTGGGGTAATTGGCCCCCTGTTCCCCATGGCGTGGGCTCCAGCTGTGGCCCGGGGCAGCACAGGTGGGACCCATGAGGTGAGGATGGGGCTGGGCCCAGGGTTTCAAAAGGGCTGAGGATGGGGCTGGCCCTGCTGTATCCGCCATTATTTTAGTCAGATCCTGCATTCCGCTCAGTTAAAGGCTCACGAGAATTACTTAACATTTGCCTTTGGAAGTCATGCTTCAAAGAATGAATTTGCAACCAAATTTTTTTGACGCTAGTCAATGAACTCCTGTAATACTGCAGCAAAATGACATTTTGAGTGGTTGTTGAATCTCAGAGTGATACCATAGGCATCCCTGTTTGAGCCCTTACCGCAAGCGTTGCAATGTCTGTTTACACCCTGCTCGGTTCTTTTGTAAAGGTGTGTAGCGATGGGAGGTGCGTTATTCCCAAGGTGCTGCGGCACCGATGCTCTGGCTGTTGGCAGGAATGGGCAAAGCGGAAGGCTGTGTGGCTAGGGGGGAATGGCGTGGACATGCTACTGCTCTCTCTGTTGCACCAGAATTTCGACGGCTGGGTTGGGCTGCTAAATCAATGGAACGACTGGAAGAAATTGCAGAAAAGTGAGTACTCTCCTATCTTTATCTTCTCAAGTCGTTGTCTTTCTACAGACCCCTGTCCATGGCTTAGCTATTTGATTGGCGTGAAACAGACCCAGAATTTTGCTTTAAGTGGTGTTCTGATTCGCTGAAATTCCCCGTAGGTAGAGAGCAAGAATGACAAACGTTGCTTGGTGGTTGAAGTTCTTGGGGTTTCTGTGAAAGCTAACTTGCCAGAATGTGTAGGAAGCAGCCTGAATTCCAGTAGAGATACTGCATAAAAGGTCCTCTTCTTGACAGGAAAAGAGCTTCACGAAACGTCGGCGCTGTTTGCCGTAGGGCCTCCGACATACTTGTTCAGTCATCGTGGGCTTTGTGCCGTTCCCGCAGGCACGATCTTGAACACATTTTGTACGGCAGCTGGTCTCTTAGCTGACTTTCTATCTCGCGCTTGGTTGCTTGTACCTGCTCAAGGCTTCCTGTAGTGTCAAATGAAGCCACAGGAAAATGTCCTCAACTCGTGCTGGTAGGGCAAGCCCGCTGCAGTTGATAAAATCGGAAAATAGCACGATGTTTTGAAAAATTTGCCTTGCGAGGACAAGGGCTGTCTCCTGGAGGGCAGCTGGGTTCTGTGACTGATTCCACCGGTCCGCTCTGGCACTTGAAGGAGGCAGCCCCTAAGCCAACGCAATCTAAAATGGGGTCCGTTTGGGTTTTTTTAATCATTTCTTAGGGATATGAGGCTTGTGTGGGTGTTTAGCTTGTCCTGTTCTTTCTGTTCCTAATTCTGAACCCACTGACTGGCGTCAAAGAACGGTCGTGTTGTAGTCTGACGGTGTCGTCTCCCAGGAGCTGGTGGAAGGCCAGGGCTTACGTCAAACTGATAAGGAGGATTGAGGCTGGAAAGCGGAACGTCTAAACAAGAATTACTGTCCTTGGGAGAGAAGCACATCCTGAAGAAATAGGTAAGCTAATGGAAATGTTTTGGGAACCGTCCGAAACAACTAGTAGGAGTGTGATAAGAAGCACCCTCCCGCAAACTATCCTCCTTATAATCCTACAAGTCACAGCCCTCGAGCTGGAGACACCAGCCCAAGCAGAGAGCCCTCGCCTCTGAGCGTGCGCAGCATGTTAAAGTCGCGCTGTAGCTTGAAGCTGAAATAAGAGAAATGTAGACCAATAGAAAACTGCTTTGTGTAATGACTTATGCATATGCATAGCTAGCCTGTATAAATACTGTACCTGTAGGAGCGAACTTTGTGCTAGCTTTGTGGAGCTGCCGCCTAGCACCCATCTCTGCGCAGACGTGACAGAAAAATACCTCTGCCCTGTGTGCATATTGGCGTCCCGCACACGGGGTAAACGACCCTCACGCTTGTGGGATAGCAGTTTTGACACCCCAGGTGGGACCGAGCTGACAGCCTCGCCCGGTTCGTCTTGCCGCATCCGACAGGGAGGAGAGGCCTGAGCGGACTCCAGCACGCACCGACCTGTCGACTGGGGACTCCTTCAGCTCCTCTCCTGCGGTCGGGCGGTAAGTGACAAAAGGGTGCAATGTTCCTGAAAAGAGGTGTTTTGTGGGGCTAGGAGAAAAGGGGGTAGGGGCAAGATGTCTCGGGAAGCAGGCGGCCTCTGTTCTGTTCTGGGCTCTGCATAAGACGCACCAGGAAAGACAGGTGGCAGTAGCGTAGTTCTGTTTGTTTCTCCACGCTGTCCTGTTCTGAGTAACGGAGGGAGACGTCCCTCGTTCTGGTTTGTGTAGAAATGCTGGGTTTTTCAGTACCGATATGGGTGCTGCTGCTTCCCAGGAGGCAGCCCTTTGCTCTCCTCTAGGATGCATCCTGAAGCATTGCAATAAACTTGGAGGAGATGCCATGACTGAAAATCAGCTAAAACGATATCGTAATCAACGGTGGCCACAATATCAATGGGAAGATGGTGAAAAATGGCCCGAGAACGGATCCTTGAAATATAACACTATATCGGAATTAATGTTGTGTTGTCGGGGAACTGAAAAATGGGATGAAATGCCTTCTGTGGATACGTTTTTTTCGTTAAGACGCGATTGGGATATTAGGAAGAAAGGTGGTTTAGTGGATTCTAAACATCGGATTGGAATATATGTGTTAAAAGAGAAAAAGGGAAAACCTCGTTGTATTGAATGGGAAAATTCAGAAGAGGATATTCAGCTGTTGGTAGCTCCCCCCAAACAGCCCAAATCTGATAGCTCAAGTGGTAATGGAGTTGTGAGTGCTATCTCTAAAAGAAGAAGGGGAGAGAAACCGATAGTTTGAGCTGCCCTCAGACAGGCTGCAGGGCCTGAAGGAACACCGGTGTCCGTACGCGTACCTTTTACTGCTTGTGATTCATTAAACTGCAAACAGGCAGTCGGATCCTATGGAAACAATCCAGAAGGAATGTATAGTACTGTTAATCACGACTCCTAGTCCTAACTGGGGAGATGTACAGGCTCTCCTAGAATATTTGTTTCCCACTGAGGAGAGGAGAAGAATTTTAGAGAAGGCCAGAAGAGGGACCGATGCAACAAGGCGGGGGGGGTGGGGGGTGCTAGATACCGATATGTACCTCCCGAAAGAGGATGCGGAGTGGGATCCAAACACAAGTGTGAGGGATTAGAGAGGGTAAAGGAATATCAGAAGTTAATTTTGTATGGGATTCAACATGGAGTGCAAAAGCCCAAGAATTTATCTAAACTATCTGAAGTAAGGCAGGGAGATAAGGAAACCCCGTCAGCCTTCTCTGAGAGATTGTGTGAAGTAGCTCGAAAATGGACAGATCTGGATCCGGAAGATGATAGCAATTCAAAGTTATTTAACAGGCTGTTTATTGGTCAAGCAGCAGCAGATATAAGAAAGAGATGACACAAGGTAGAGGGCGAGGATGGCATGACAATCTCACAGTTCTTCTCAATGGCATGTAAGGTACATAATAATCGGGAGGAAATAGAAGAGAAGGAGAAGCGGGGGCGAGTAACGCCGCAAGCTTCTTTGTTGGCTGCCTTGAGGGAAGACCAGGAAAAAGGGAGAGAAAATACAGGAGGTGAATTTTGTGGGTGAGGAAGGGGCTGTAGAAATAATAGTAGAAATGGTTATGACATTCCCCTGGGAATGAATCGGCGTGCAAATTGTAAGCAAGAGGAGGGCCGTTGGAAAAAAATTGCCCATGCCGTCTGAGTAATGGGGAAAGAGAGACAGAAGAAGCCCTTGGAGTCATGCCGGAGATTGGGTTGGACTGAAGGGGGCCGGAGGAATCTCTTAAAATTTCCCCAGACGATCCTCTGGTTCCAGTCAAGCTGGGGAATGAAAGAAGAGATTTTTTATTTTTCATTATTGATAGCGGAGCCACACATGCTGCAGTAACTAGTTGTAGGGGACCCTTAAGTAGAAGTAAAAGAAGCGTTGTTGGTGCAAGAGGGAAAAAGACTTTAAGGCTGTTTTTACAGCCTATGGAATATTCCATTGGAAACACTAAATTAACTCCTGAATTCCTTTAGATGCCAGAATGCCCCCTACCATTGCTTGGGTGGGATTTACTTGTCAACTGAATGCACGGCTAAGTTCTTCTGAAGACTCTGTTCAGTTGACTCTGTTCAGCCCACAGGGGACCTCTCCTCTTTGTGGCGGATGCCAGCCTGAACGGGACCTCGCCTGTTTGGGGCACACGGATGGCGGGCGCTGTCGCCAAAAGGCAAAGCAGGGTCATAGCAGAGTTTTCCATTTCTGGGGATGGGCTCAGCCATCCCCTGCACAAATTTCTCCTATGTAGCAACGGGGATGGTAGCTTTCTTCTGTTTTCTTGAAGAACGAGAGGATGATGGAGCACGTTACAAGAGCACGATCTTTTTCTCTTCCTTTGGCAGTACAGGCACCCAAGGCCAGCCTGCATTCAAGGAACAGCACGAGGATATCCGTGTCGACCGTCAGCAGAGGAAGGAAGCTTCTTTTGGAGGCTGAGGCGATGAAGCAGAGTCCTTAATTGTTCTGTTTTATTTTCAACAGGGGTGCGGGGAGGGCCTGGGACATGCAAAATGTGGTCCCGGACAGGGGATCTGTCTATTACGTGGGAGGCTGAGAGCGCTATCGTGGACACCACTGGACCGGCATCCTGTAAGGATGCTTTCACGTGTTTTCTTGTTTAGAGGCCAACCTCGGCTTTGGGCTGTAAACTAAAGTCTGCCAGGCCGGTGCCAGCTTGGCGGCAGCATCTGCCCATGGCAGCGCCAGCTTGGTGGTGGTGTGTGCCCATGCCTGTGCCAGGTTGCTGGCTGTGTCTGGCTTGTGAGGCTTGGGGTAATTGGCCCCCTGTTCCCCATGGCGTGGGCTCCAGCTGTGGCCCGGGGCAGCACAGGTGGGACCCATGAGGTGAGGATGGGGCTGGGCCCAGGGTTTAAAAAGGGCTGAGGATGGGGCTGGCCCTGCTGTATCCGCCATTATTTTAGTCAGATCCTGCATTCCGCTCAGTTAAAGGCTCACGAGAATTACTTAACATTTGCCTTTGGAAGTCATGCTTCAAAGAATGAATTTGCAACCAAATTTTTTTGACGCTAGTCAATGAACTCCTGTAATACTGCAGCAAAATGACATTTTGAGTGGTTGTTGAATCTCAGAGTGATACCATAGGCATCCCTGTTTGAGCCCTTACCGCAAGCGTTGCAATGTCTGTTTACACCCTGCTCGGTTCTTTTGTAAAGGTGTGTAGCGATGGGAGGTGCGTTATTCCCAAGGTGCTGCGGCACCGATGCTCTGGCTGTTGGCAGGAATGGGCAAAGCGGAAGGCTGTGTGGCTAGGGGGGAATGGCGTGGACATGCTACTGCTCTCTCTGTTGCACCAGAATTTCGACGGCTGGGTTGGGCTGCTAAATCAATGGAACGACTGGAAGAAATTGCAGAAAAGTGAGTACTCTCCTATCTTTATCTTCTCAAGTCGTTGTCTTTCTACAGACCCCTGTCCATGGCTTAGCTATTTGATTGGCGTGAAACAGACCCAGAATTTTGCTTTAAGTGGTGTTCTGATTCGCTGAAATTCCCCGTAGGTAGAGAGCAAGAATGACAAACGTTGCTTGGTGGTTGAAGTTCTTGGGGTTTCTGTGAAAGCTAACTTGCCAGAATGTGTAGGAAGCAGCCTGAATTCCAGTAGAGATACTGCATAAAAGGTCCTCTTCTTGACAGGAAAAGAGCTTCACGAAACGTCGGCGCTGTTTGCCGTAGGGCCTCCGACATACTTGTTCAGTCATCGTGGGCTTTGTGCCGTTCCCGCAGGCACGATCTTGAACACATTTTGTACGGCAGCTGGTCTCTTAGCTGACTTTCTATCTCGCGCTTGGTTGCTTGTACCTGCTCAAGGCTTCCTGTAGTGTCAAATGAAGCCACAGGAAAATGTCCTCAACTCGTGCTGGTAGGGCAAGCCCGCTGCAGTTGATAAAATCGGAAAATAGCACGATGTTTTGAAAAATTTGCCTTGCGAGGACAAGGGCTGTCTCCTGGAGGGCAGCTGGGTTCTGTGACTGATTCCACCGGTCCGCTCTGGCACTTGAAGGAGGCAGCCCCTAAGCCAACGCAATCTAAAATGGGGTCCGTTTGGGTTTTTTTAATCATTTCTTAGGGATATGAGGCTTGTGTGGGTGTTTAGCTTGTCCTGTTCTTTCTGTTCCTAATTCTGAACCCACTGACTGGCGTCAAAGAACGGTCGTGTTGTAGTCTGACGGTGTCGTCTCCCAGGAGCTGGTGGAAGGCCAGGGCTTACGTCAAACTGATAAGGAGGATTGAGGCTGGAAAGCGGAACGTCTAAACAAGAATTACTGTCCTTGGGAGAGAAGCACATCCTGAAGAAATAGGTAAGCTAATGGAAATGTTTTGGGAACCGTCCGAAACAACTAGTAGGAGTGTGATAAGAAGCACCCTCCCGCAAACTATCCTCCTTATAATCCTACAAGTCACAGCCCTCGAGCTGGAGACACCAGCCCAAGCAGAGAGCCCTCGCCTCTGAGCGTGCGCAGCATGTTAAAGTCGCGCTGTAGCTTGAAGCTGAAATAAGAGAAATGTAGACCAATAGAAAACTGCTTTGTGTAATGACTTATGCATATGCATAGCTAGCCTGTATAAATACTGTACCTGTAGGAGCGAACTTTGTGCTAGCTTTGTGGAGCTGCCGCCTAGCACCCATCTCTGCGCAGACGTGACAGAAAAATACCTCTGCCCTGTGTGCATATTGGCGTCCCGCACACGGGGTAAACGACCCTCACGCTTGTGGGATAGCAGTTTTGACACCCCAGGTGGGACCGAGCTGACAGCCTCGCCCGGTTCGTCTTGCCGCATCCGACAGGGAGGAGAGGCCTGAGCGGACTCCAGCACGCACCGACCTGTCGACTGGGGACTCCTTCAGCTCCTCTCCTGCGGTCGGGCGGTAAGTGACAAAAGGGTGCAATGTTCCTGAAAAGAGGTGTTTTGTGGGGCTAGGAGAAAAGGGGGTAGGGGCAAGATGTCTCGGGAAGCAGGCGGCCTCTGTTCTGTTCTGGGCTCTGCATAAGACGCACCAGGAAAGACAGGTGGCAGTAGCGTAGTTCTGTTTGTTTCTCCACGCTGTCCTGTTCTGAGTAACGGAGGGAGACGTCCCTCGTTCTGGTTTGTGTAGAAATGCTGGGTTTTTCAGTACCGATATGGGTGCTGCTGCTTCCCAGGAGGCAGCCCTTTGCTCTCCTCTAGGATGCATCCTGAAGCATTGCAATAAACTTGGAGGAGATGCCATGACTGAAAATCAGCTAAAACGATATCGTAATCAACGGTGGCCACAATATCAATGGGAAGATGGTGAAAAATGGCCCGAGAACGGATCCTTGAAATATAACACTATATCGGAATTAATGTTGTGTTGTCGGGGAACTGAAAAATGGGATGAAATGCCTTCTGTGGATACGTTTTTTTCGTTAAGACGCGATTGGGATATTAGGAAGAAAGGTGGTTTAGTGGATTCTAAACATCGGATTGGCATATATGTGTTAAAAGAGAAAAAGGGAAAACCTCGTTGTATTGAATGGGAAAATTCAGAAGAGGATATTCAGCTGTCGGTAGCTCCCCCCAAACAGCCCAAATCTGATAGCTCAAGTGGTAATGGAGTTGTGAGTGCTATCTCTAAAAGAAGAAGGGGAGAGAAACCGATAGTTTGAGCTGCCCTCAGACAGGCTGCAGGGCCTGAAGGAACACCGGTGTCCGTACGCGTACCTTTTACTGCTTGTGATTCATTAAACTGCAAACAGGCAGTCGGATCCTATGGAAACAATCCAGAAGGAATGTATAGTACTGTTAATCACGACTCCTAGTCCTAACTGGGGAGATGTACAGGCTCTCCTAGAATATTTGTTTCCCACTGAGGAGAGGAGAAGAATTTTAGAGAAGGCCAGAAGAGGGACCGATGCAACAAGGCGGGGGGGGTGGGGGGTGCTAGATACCGATATGTACCTCCCGAAAGAGGATGCGGAGTGGGATCCAAACACAAGTGTGAGGGATTAGAGAGGGTAAAGGAATATCAGAAGTTAATTTTGTATGGGATTCAACATGGAGTGCAAAAGCCCAAGAATTTATCTAAACTATCTGAAGTAAGGCAGGGAGATAAGGAAACCCCGTCAGCCTTCTCTGAGAGATTGTGTGAAGTAGCTCGAAAATGGACAGATCTGGATCCGGAAGATGATAGCAATTCAAAGTTATTTAACAGGCTGTTTATTGGTCAAGCAGCAGCAGATATAAGAAAGAGATGACACAAGGTAGAGGGCGAGGATGGCATGACAATCTCACAGTTCTTCTCAATGGCATCTAAGGTACGTAATAATCGGGAGGAAATAGAAGAGAAGGAGAAGCGGGGGCGAGTAACGCCGCAAGCTTCTTTGTTGGCTGCCTTGAGGGAAGACCAGGAAAAAGGGAGAGAAAATACAGGAGGTGAATTTTGTGGGTGAGGAAGGGGCTGTAGAAATAATAGTAGAAATGGTTATGACATTCCCCTGGGAATGAATCGGCGTGCAAATTGTAAGCAAGAGGAGGGCCGTTGGAAAAAAATTGCCCATGCCGTCTGAGTAATGGGGAAAGAGAGACAGAAGAAGCCCTTGGAGTCATGCCGGAGATTGGGTTGGACTGAAGGGGGCCGGAGGAATCTCTTAAAATTTCCCCAGACGATCCTCGGGTTCCAGTCAAGCTGGGGAATGAAAGAAGAGATTTTTTATTTTTCATTATTGATAGCGGAGCCACACATGCTGCAGTAACTAGTTGTAGGGGACCCTTAAGTAGAAGTAAAAGAAGCGTTGTTGGTGCAAGAGGGAAAAAGACTTTAAGGCTGTTTTTACAGCCTATGGAATATTCCATTGGAAACACTAAATTAACTCCTGAATTCCTTTAGATGCCAGAATGCCCCCTACCATTGCTTGGGTGGGATTTACTTGTCAACTGAATGCACGGCTAAGTTCTTCTGAAGACTCTGTTCAGTTGACTCTGTTCAGCCCACAGGGGACCTCTCCTCTTTGTGGCGGATGCCAGCCTGAACGGGACCTCGCCTGTTTGGGGCACACCGATGGCGGGCGCTGTCGCCAAAAGGCAAAGCAGGGTCATAGCAGAGTTTTCCATTTCTGGGGATGGGCTCAGCCATCCCCTGCACAAATTTCTCCTATGTAGCAACGGGGATGGTAGCTTTCTTCTGTTTTCTTGAAGAACGAGAGGATGATGGAGCACGTTACAAGAGCACGATCTTTTTCTCTTCCTTTGGCAGTACAGGCACCCAAGGCCAGCCTGCATTCAAGGAACAGCACGAGGATATCCGTGTCGACCGTCAGCAGAGGAAGGAAGCTTCTTTTGGAGGCTGAGGCGATGAAGCAGAGTCCTTAATTGTTCTGTTTTATTTTCAACAGGGGTGCGGGGAGGGCCTGGGACATGCAAAATGTGGTCCCGGACAGGGGATCTGTCTATTACGTGGGAGGCTGAGAGCGCTATCGTGGACACCACTGGACCGGCATCCTGTAAGGATGCTTTCACGTGTTTTCTTGTTTAGAGGCCAACCTCGGCTTTGGGCTGTAAACTAAAGTCTGCCAGGCCGGTGCCAGCTTGGCGGCAGCATCTGCCCATGGCAGCGCCAGCTTGGTGGTGGTGTGTGCCCATGCCTGTGCCAGGTTGCTGGCTGTGTCTGGCTTGTGAGGCTTGGGGTAATTGGCCCCCTGTTCCCCATGGCGTGGGCTCCAGCTGTGGCCCGGGGCAGCACAGGTGGGACCCATGAGGTGAGGATGGGGCTGGGCCCAGGGTTTAAAAAGGGCTGAGGATGGGGCTGGCCCTGCTGTATCCGCCATTATTTTAGTCAGATCCTGCATTCCGCTCAGTTAAAGGCTCACGAGAATTACTTAACATTTGCCTTTGGAAGTCATGCTTCAAAGAATGAATTTGCAACCAAATTTTTTTGACGCTAGTCAATGAACTCCTGTAATACTGCAGCAAAATGACATTTTGAGTGGTTGTTGAATCTCAGAGTGATACCATAGGCATCCCTGTTTGAGCCCTTACCGCAAGCGTTGCAATGTCTGTTTACACCCTGCTCGGTTCTTTTGTAAAGGTGTGTAGCGATGGGAGGTGCGTTATTCCCAAGGTGCTGCGGCACCGATGCTCTGGCTGTTGGCAGGAATGGGCAAAGCGGAAGGCTGTGTGGCTAGGGGGGAATGGCGTGGACATGCTACTGCTCTCTCTGTTGCACCAGAATTTCGACGGCTGGGTTGGGCTGCTAAATCAATGGAACGACTGGAAGAAATTGCAGAAAAGTGAGTACTCTCCTATCTTTATCTTCTCAAGTCGTTGTCTTTCTACAGACCCCTGTCCATGGCTTAGCTATTTGATTGGCGTGAAACAGACCCAGAATTTTGCTTTAAGTGGTGTTCTGATTCGCTGAAATTCCCCGTAGGTAGAGAGCAAGAATGACAAACGTTGCTTGGTGGTTGAAGTTCTTGGGGTTTCTGTGAAAGCTAACTTGCCAGAATGTGTAGGAAGCAGCCTGAATTCCAGTAGAGATACTGCATAAAAGGTCCTCTTCTTGACAGGAAAAGAGCTTCACGAAACGTCGGCGCTGTTTGCCGTAGGGCCTCCGACATACTTGTTCAGTCATCGTGGGCTTTGTGCCGTTCCCGCAGGCACGATCTTGAACACATTTTGTACGGCAGCTGGTCTCTTAGCTGACTTTCTATCTCGCGCTTGGTTGCTTGTACCTGCTCAAGGCTTCCTGTAGTGTCAAATGAAGCCACAGGAAAATGTCCTCAACTCGTGCTGGTAGGGCAAGCCCGCTGCAGTTGATAAAATCGGAAAATAGCACGATGTTTTGAAAAATTTGCCTTGCGAGGACAAGGGCTGTCTCCTGGAGGGCAGCTGGGTTCTGTGACTGATTCCACCGGTCCGCTCTGGCACTTGAAGGAGGCAGCCCCTAAGCCAACGCAATCTAAAATGGGGTCCGTTTGGGTTTTTTTAATCATTTCTTAGGGATATGAGGCTTGTGTGGGTGTTTAGCTTGTCCTGTTCTTTCTGTTCCTAATTCTGAACCCACTGACTGGCGTCAAAGAACGGTCGTGTTGTAGTCTGACGGTGTCGTCTCCCAGGAGCTGGTGGAAGGCCAGGGCTTACGTCAAACTGATAAGGAGGATTGAGGCTGGAAAGCGGAACGTCTAAACAAGAATTACTGTCCTTGGGAGAGAAGCACATCCTGAAGAAATAGGTAAGCTAATGGAAATGTTTTGGGAACCGTCCGAAACAACTAGTAGGAGTGTGATAAGAAGCACCCTCCCGCAAACTATCCTCCTTATAATCCTACAAGTCACAGCCCTCGAGCTGGAGACACCAGCCCAAGCAGAGCGCCCTCGCCTCTGAGCGTGCGCAGCATGTTAAAGTCGCGCTGTAGCTTGAAGCTGAAATAAGAGAAATGTAGACCAATAGAAAACTGCTTTGTGTAATGACTTATGCATATGCATAGCTAGCCTGTATAAATACTGTACCTGTAGGAGCGAACTTTGTGCTAGCTTTGTGGAGCTGCCGCCTAGCACCCATCTCTGCGCAGACGTGACAGAAAAATACCTCTGCCCTGTGTGCATATTGGCGTCCCGCACACGGGGTAAACGACCCTCACGCTTGTGGGATAGCAGTTTTGACACCCCAGGTGGGACCGAGCTGACAGCCTCGCCCGGTTCGTCTTGCCGCATCCGACAGGGAGGAGAGGCCTGAGCGGACTCCAGCATGCACCGACCTGTCGACTGGGGACTCCTTCAGCTCCTCTCCTGCGGTCGGGCGGTAAGTGACAAAAGGGTGCAATGTTCCTGAAAAGAGGTGTTTTGTGGGGCTAGGAGAAAAGGGGGTAGGGGCAAGATGTCTCGGGAAGCAGGCGGCCTCTGTTCTGTTCTGGGCTCTGCATAAGACGCACCAGGAAAGACAGGTGGCAGTAGCGTAGTTCTGTTTGTTTCTCCACGCTGTCCTGTTCTGAGTAACGGAGGGAGACGTCCCTCGTTCTGGTTTGTGTAGAAATGCTGGGTTTTTCAGTACCGATATGGGTGCTGCTGCTTCCCAGGAGGCAGCCCTTTGCTCTCCTCTAGGATGCATCCTGAAGCATTGCAATAAACTTGGAGGAGATGCCATGACTGAAAATCAGCTAAAACGATATCGTAATCAACGGTGGCCACAATATCAATGGGAAGATGGTGAAAAATGGCCCGAGAACGGATCCTTGAAATATAACACTATATCGGAATTAATGTTGTGTTGTCGGGGAACTGAAAAATGGGATGAAATGCCTTCTGTGGATACGTTTTTTTCGTTAAGACGCGATTGGGATATTAGGAAGAAAGGTGGTTTAGTGGATTCTAAACATCGGATTGGAATATATGTGTTAAAAGAGAAAAAGGGAAAACCTCGTTGTATTGAATGGGAAAATTCAGAAGAGGATATTCAGCTGTTGGTAGCTCCCCCCAAACAGCCCAAATCTGATAGCTCAAGTGGTAATGGAGTTGTGAGTGCTATCTCTAAAAGAAGAAGGGGAGAGAAACCGATAGTTTGAGCTGCCCTCAGACAGGCTGCAGGGCCTGAAGGAACACCGGTGTCCGTATGCGTACCTTTTACTGCTTGTGATTCATTAAACTGCAAACAGGCAGTCGGATCCTATGGAAACAATCCAGAAGGAATGTATAGTACTGTTAATCACGACTCCTAGTCCTAACTGGGGAGATGTACAGGCTCTCCTAGAATATTTGTTTCCCACTGAGGAGAGGAGAAGAATTTTAGAGAAGGCCAGAAGAGGGACTGATGCAACAAGGCGGGGGGGGTGGGGGGTGCTAGATACCGATATGTACCTCCCGAAAGAGGATGCGGAGTGGGATCCAAACACAAGTGTGAGGGATTAGAGAGGGTAAAGGAATATCAGAAGTTAATTTTGTATGGGATTCAACATGGAGTGCAAAAGCCCAAGAATTTATCTAAACTATCTGAAGTAAGGCAGGGGCATAAGGAAACCCCGTCAGCCTTCTCTGAGAGATTGTGTGAAGTAGCTCGAAAATGGACAGATCTGGATCCGGAAGATGATAGCAATTCAAAGTTATTTAACAGGCTGTTTATTGGTCAAGCAGCAGCAGATACAAGAAAGAGATGACACAAGGTAGAGGGCGAGGATGGCATGACAATCTCACAGTTCTTCTCAATGGCATCTAAGGTACGTAATAATCGGGAGGAAATAGAAGAGAAGGAGAAGCGGGGGCGAGTAACGCCGCAAGCTTCTTTGTTGGCTGCCTTGAGGGAAGACCAGGAAAAAGGGAGAGAAAATACAGGAGGTGAATTTTGTGGGTGAGGAAGGGGCTGTAGAAATAATAGTAGAAATGGTTATGACATTCCCCTGGGAATGAATCGGCGTGCAAATTGTAAGCAAGAGGAGGGCCGTTGGAAAAAAATTGCCCATGCCGTCTGAGTAATGGGGAAAGAGAGACAGAAGAAGCCCTTGGAGTCATGCCGGAGATTGGGTTGGACTGAAGGGGGCCGGAGGAATCTCTTAAAATTTCCCCAGACGATCCTCGGGTTCCAGTCAAGCTGGGGAATGAAAGAAGAGATTTTTTATTTTTCATTATTGATAGCGGAGCCACACATGCTGCAGTAACTAGTTGTAGGGGACCCTTAAGTAGAAGTAAAAGAAGCGTTGTTGGTGCAAGAGGGAAAAAGACTTTAAGGCTGTTTTTACAGCCTATGGAATGTTCCATTGGAAACAATAAATTAACTCCTGAATTCCTTTAGATGCCAGAATGCCCCCTACCATTGCTTGGGTGGGATTTACTTGTCAACTGAATGCACGGCTAAGTTCTTCTGAAGACTCTGTTCAGTTGACTCTGTTCAGCCCACAGGGGACCTCTCCTCTTTGTGGCGGATGCCAGCCTGAACGGGACCTCGCCTGTTTGGGGCACACTGATGGCGGGCGCTGTCGCCAAAAGGCAAAGCAGGGTCATAGCAGAGTTTTCCATTTCTGGGGATGGGCTCAGCCATCCCCTGCACAAATTTCTCCTATGTAGCAACGGGGATGGTAGCTTTCTTCTGTTTTCTTGAAGAACGAGAGGATGATGGAGCACGTTACAAGAGCACGATCTTTTTCTCTTCCTTTGGCAGTACAGGCACCCAAGGCCAGCCTGCATTCAAGGAACAGCACGAGGATATCCGTGTCGACCGTCAGCAGAGGAAGGAAGCTTCTTTTGGAGGCTGAGGCGATGAAGCAGAGTCCTTAATTGTTCTGTTTTATTTTCAACAGGGGTGCGGGGAGGGCCTGGGACATGCAAAATGTGGTCCCGGACAGGGGATCTGTCTATTACGTGGGAGGCTGAGAGCGCTATCGTGGACACCACTGGACCGGCATCCTGTAAGGATGCTTTCACGTGTTTTCTTGTTTAGAGGCCAACCTCGGCTTTGGGCTGTAAACTAAAGTCTGCCAGGCCGGTGCCAGCTTGGCGGCAGCATCTGCCCATGGCAGCGCCAGCTTGGTGGTGGTGTGTGCCCATGCCTGTGCCAGGTTGCTGGCTGTGTCTGGCTTGTGAGGCTTGGGGTAATTGGCCCCCTGTTCCCCATGGCGTGGGCTCCAGCTGTGGCCCGGGGCAGCACAGGTGGGACCCATGAGGTGAGGATGGGGCTGGGCCCAGGGTTTAAAAAGGGCTGAGGATGGGGCTGGCCCTGCTGTATCCGCCATTATTTTAGTCAGATCCTGCATTCCGCTCAGTTAAAGGCTCACGAGAATTACTTAACATTTGCCTTTGGAAGTCATGCTTCAAAGAATGAATTTGCAACCAAATTTTTTTGACGCTAGTCAATGAACTCCTGTAATACTGCAGCAAAATGACATTTTGAGTGGTTGTTGAATCTCAGAGTGATACCATAGGCATCCCTGTTTGAGCCCTTACCGCAAGCGTTGCAATGTCTGTTTACACCCTGCTCGGTTCTTTTGTAAAGGTGTGTAGCGATGGGAGGTGCGTTATTCCCAAGGTGCTGCGGCACCGATGCTCTGGCTGTTGGCAGGAATGGGCAAAGCGGAAGGCTGTGTGGCTAGGGGGGAATGGCGTGGACATGCTACTGCTCTCTCTGTTGCACCAGAATTTCGACGGCTGGGTTGGGCTGCTAAATCAATGGAACGACTGGAAGAAATTGCAGAAAAGTGAGTACTCTCCTATCTTTATCTTCTCAAGTCGTTGTCTTTCTACAGACCCCTGTCCATGGCTTAGCTATTTGATTGGCGTGAAACAGACCCAGAATTTTGCTTTAAGTGGTGTTCTGATTCGCTGAAATTCCCCGTAGGTAGAGAGCAAGAATGACAAACGTTGCTTGGTGGTTGAAGTTCTTGGGGTTTCTGTGAAAGCTAACTTGCCAGAATGTGTAGGAAGCAGCCTGAATTCCAGTAGAGATACTGCATAAAAGGTCCTCTTCTTGACAGGAAAAGAGCTTCACGAAACGTCGGCGCTGTTTGCCGTAGGGCCTCCGACATACTTGTTCAGTCATCGTGGGCTTTGTGCCGTTCCCGCAGGCACGATCTTGAACACATTTTGTACGGCAGCTGGTCTCTTAGCTGACTTTCTATCTCGCGCTTGGTTGCTTGTACCTGCTCAAGGCTTCCTGTAGTGTCAAATGAAGCCACAGGAAAATGTCCTCAACTCGTGCTGGTAGGGCAAGCCCGCTGCAGTTGATAAAATCGGAAAATAGCACGATGTTTTGAAAAATTTGCCTTGCGAGGACAAGGGCTGTCTCCTGGAGGGCAGCTGGGTTCTGTGACTGATTCCACCGGTCCGCTCTGGCACTTGAAGGAGGCAGCCCCTAAGCCAACGCAATCTAAAATGGGGTCCGTTTGGGTTTTTTTAATCATTTCTTAGGGATATGAGGCTTGTGTGGGTGTTTAGCTTGTCCTGTTCTTTCTGTTCCTAATTCTGAACCCACTGACTGGCGTCAAAGAACGGTCGTGTTGTAGTCTGACGGTGTCGTCTCCCAGGAGCTGGTGGAAGGCCAGGGCTTACGTCAAACTGATAAGGAGGATTGAGGCTGGAAAGCGGAACGTCTAAACAAGAATTACTGTCCTTGGGAGAGAAGCACATCCTGAAGAAATAGGTAAGCTAATGGAAATGTTTTGGGAACCGTCCGAAACAACTAGTAGGAGTGTGATAAGAAGCACCCTCCCGCAAACTATCCTCCTTATAATCCTACAAGTCACAGCCCTCGAGCTGGAGACACCAGCCCAAGCAGAGAGCCCTCGCCTCTGAGCGTGCGCAGCATGTTAAAGTCGCGCTGTAGCTTGAAGCTGAAATAAGAGAAATGTAGACCAATAGAAAACTGCTTTGTGTAATGACTTATGCATATGCATAGCTAGCCTGTATAAATACTGTACCTGTAGGAGCGAACTTTGTGCTAGCTTTGTGGAGCTGCCGCCTAGCACCCATCTCTGCGCAGACGTGACAGAAAAATACCTCTGCCCTGTGTGCATATTGGCGTCCCGCACACGGGGTAAACGACCCTCACGCTTGTGGGATAGCAGTTTTGACACCCCAGGTGGGACCGAGCTGACAGCCTCGCCCGGTTCGTCTTGCCGCATCCGACAGGGAGGAGAGGCCTGAGCGGACTCCAGCACGCACCGACCTGTCGACTGGGGACTCCTTCAGCTCCTCTCCTGCGGTCGGGCGGTAAGTGACAAAAGGGTGCAATGTTCCTGAAAAGAGGTGTTTTGTGGGGCTAGGAGAAAAGGGGGTAGGGGCAAGATGTCTCGGGAAGCAGGCGGCCTCTGTTCTGTTCTGGGCTCTGCATAAGACGCACCAGGAAAGACAGGTGGCAGTAGCGTAGTTCTGTTTGTTTCTCCACGCTGTCCTGTTCTGAGTAACGGAGGGAGACGTCCCTCGTTCTGGTTTGTGTAGAAATGCTGGGTTTTTCAGTACCGATATGGGTGCTGCTGCTTCCCAGGAGGCAGCCCTTTGCTCTCCTCTAGGATGCATCCTGAAGCATTGCAATAAACTTGGAGGAGATGCCATGACTGAAAATCAGCTAAAACGATATCGTAATCAACGGTGGCCACAATATCAATGGGAAGATGGTGAAAAATGGCCCGAGAACGGATCCTTGAAATATAACACTATATCGGAATTAATGTTGTGTTGTCGGGGAACTGAAAAATGGGATGAAATGCCTTCTGTGGATACGTTTTTTTCGTTAAGACGCGATTGGGATATTAGGAAGAAAGGTGGTTTAGTGGATTCTAAACATCGGATTGGCATATATGTGTTAAAAGAGAAAAAGGGAAAACCTCGTTGTATTGAATGGGAAAATTCAGAAGAGGATATTCAGCTGTCGGTAGCTCCCCCCAAACAGCCCAAATCTGATAGCTCAAGTGGTAATGGAGTTGTGAGTGCTATCTCTAAAAGAAGAAGGGGAGAGAAACCGATAGTTTGAGCTGCCCTCAGACAGGCTGCAGGGCCTGAAGGAACACCGGTGTCCGTACGCGTACCTTTTACTGCTTGTGATTCATTAAACTGCAAACAGGCAGTCGGATCCTATGGAAACAATCCAGAAGGAATGTATAGTACTGTTAATCACGACTCCTAGTCCTAACTGGGGAGATGTACAGGCTCTCCTAGAATATTTGTTTCCCACTGAGGAGAGGAGAAGAATTTTAGAGAAGGCCAGAAGAGGGACCGATGCAACAAGGCGGGGGGGGTGGGGGGTGCTAGATACCGATATGTACCTCCCGAAAGAGGATGCGGAGTGGGATCCAAACACAAGTGTGAGGGATTAGAGAGGGTAAAGGAATATCAGAAGTTAATTTTGTATGGGATTCAACATGGAGTGCAAAAGCCCAAGAATTTATCTAAACTATCTGAAGTAAGGCAGGGAGATAAGGAAACCCCGTCAGCCTTCTCTGAGAGATTGTGTGAAGTAGCTCGAAAATGGACAGATCTGGATCCGGAAGATGATAGCAATTCAAAGTTATTTAACAGGCTGTTTATTGGTCAAGCAGCAGCAGATATAAGAAAGAGATGACACAAGGTAGAGGGCGAGGATGGCATGACAATCTCACAGTTCTTCTCAATGGCATCTAAGGTACGTAATAATCGGGAGGAAATAGAAGAGAAGGAGAAGCGGGGGCGAGTAACGCCGCAAGCTTCTTTGTTGGCTGCCTTGAGGGAAGACCAGGAAAAAGGGAGAGAAAATACAGGAGGTGAATTTTGTGGGTGAGGAAGGGGCTGTAGAAATAATAGTAGAAATGGTTATGACATTCCCCTGGGAATGAATCGGCGTGCAAATTGTAAGCAAGAGGAGGGCCGTTGGAAAAAAATTGCCCATGCCGTCTGAGTAATGGGGAAAGAGAGACAGAAGAAGCCCTTGGAGTCATGCCGGAGATTGGGTTGGACTGAAGGGGGCCGGAGGAATCTCTTAAAATTTCCCCAGACGATCCTCGGGTTCCAGTCAAGCTGGGGAATGAAAGAAGAGATTTTTTATTTTTCATTATTGATAGCGGAGCCACACATGCTGCAGTAACTAGTTGTAGGGGACCCTTAAGTAGAAGTAAAAGAAGCGTTGTTGGTGCAAGAGGGAAAAAGACTTTAAGGCTGTTTTTACAGCCTATGGAATATTCCATTGGAAACACTAAATTAACTCCTGAATTCCTTTAGATGCCAGAATGCCCCCTACCATTGCTTGGGTGGGATTTACTTGTCAACTGAATGCACGGCTAAGTTCTTCTGAAGACTCTGTTCAGTTGACTCTGTTCAGCCCACAGGGGACCTCTCCTCTTTGTGGCGGATGCCAGCCTGAACGGGACCTCGCCTGTTTGGGGCACACCGATGGCGGGCGCTGTCGCCAAAAGGCAAAGCAGGGTCATAGCAGAGTTTTCCATTTCTGGGGATGGGCTCAGCCATCCCCTGCACAAATTTCTCCTATGTAGCAACGGGGATGGTAGCTTTCTTCTGTTTTCTTGAAGAACGAGAGGATGATGGAGCACGTTACAAGAGCACGATCTTTTTCTCTTCCTTTGGCAGTACAGGCACCCAAGGCCAGCCTGCATTCAAGGAACAGCACGAGGATATCCGTGTCGACCGTCAGCAGAGGAAGGAAGCTTCTTTTGGAGGCTGAGGCGATGAAGCAGAGTCCTTAATTGTTCTGTTTTATTTTCAACAGGGGTGCGGGGAGGGCCTGGGACATGCAAAATGTGGTCCCGGACAGGGGATCTGTCTATTACGTGGGAGGCTGAGAGCGCTATCGTGGACACCACTGGACCGGCATCCTGTAAGGATGCTTTCACGTGTTTTCTTGTTTAGAGGCCAACCTCGGCTTTGGGCTGTAAACTAAAGTCTGCCAGGCCGGTGCCAGCTTGGCGGCAGCATCTGCCCATGGCAGCGCCAGCTTGGTGGTGGTGTGTGCCCATGCCTGTGCCAGGTTGCTGGCTGTGTCTGGCTTGTGAGGCTTGGGGTAATTGGCCCCCTGTTCCCCATGGCGTGGGCTCCAGCTGTGGCCCGGGGCAGCACAGGTGGGACCCATGAGGTGAGGATGGGGCTGGGCCCAGGGTTTAAAAAGGGCTGAGGATGGGGCTGGCCCTGCTGTATCCGCCATTATTTTAGTCAGATCCTGCATTCCGCTCAGTTAAAGGCTCACGAGAATTACTTAACATTTGCCTTTGGAAGTCATGCTTCAAAGAATGAATTTGCAACCAAATTTTTTTGACGCTAGTCAATGAACTCCTGTAATACTGCAGCAAAATGACATTTTGAGTGGTTGTTGAATCTCAGAGTGATACCATAGGCATCCCTGTTTGAGCCCTTACCGCAAGCGTTGCAATGTCTGTTTACACCCTGCTCGGTTCTTTTGTAAAGGTGTGTAGCGATGGGAGGTGCGTTATTCCCAAGGTGCTGCGGCACCGATGCTCTGGCTGTTGGCAGGAATGGGCAAAGCGGAAGGCTGTGTGGCTAGGGGGGAATGGCGTGGACATGCTACTGCTCTCTCTGTTGCACCAGAATTTTGACGGCTGGGTTGGGCTGCTAAATCAATGGAACGACTGGAAGAAATTGCAGAAAAGTGAGTACTCTCCTATCTTTATCTTCTCAAGTCGTTGTCTTTCTACAGACCCCTGTCCATGGCTTAGCTATTTGATTGGCGTGAAACAGACCCAGAATTTTGCTTTAAGTGGTGTTCTGATTCGCTGAAATTCCCCGTAGGTAGAGAGCAAGAATGACAAACGTTGCTTGGTGGTTGAAGTTCTTGGGGTTTCTGTGAAAGCTAACTTGCCAGAATGTGTAGGAAGCAGCCTGAATTCCAGTAGAGATACTGCATAAAAGGTCCTCTTCTTGACAGGAAAAGAGCTTCACGAAACGTCGGCGCTGTTTGCCGTAGGGCCTCCGACATACTTGTTCAGTCATCGTGGGCTTTGTGCCGTTCCCGCAGGCACGATCTTGAACACATTTTGTACGGCAGCTGGTCTCTTAGCTGACTTTCTATCTCGCGCTTGGTTGCTTGTACCTGCTCAAGGCTTCCTGTAGTGTCAAATGAAGCCACAGGAAAATGTCCTCAACTCGTGCTGGTAGGGCAAGCCCGCTGCAGTTGATAAAATCGGAAAATAGCACGATGTTTTGAAAAATTTGCCTTGCGAGGACAAGGGCTGTCTCCTGGAGGGCAGCTGGGTTCTGTGACTGATTCCACCGGTCCGCTCTGGCACTTGAAGGAGGCAGCCCCTAAGCCAACGCAATCTAAAATGGGGTCCGTTTGGGTTTTTTTAATCATTTCTTAGGGATATGAGGCTTGTGTGGGTGTTTAGCTTGTCCTGTTCTTTCTGTTCCTAATTCTGAACCCACTGACTGGCGTCAAAGAACGGTCGTGTTGTAGTCTGACGGTGTCGTCTCCCAGGAGCTGGTGGAAGGCCAGGGCTTACGTCAAACTGATAAGGAGGATTGAGGCTGGAAAGCGGAACGTCTAAACAAGAATTACTGTCCTTGGGAGAGAAGCACATCCTGAAGAAATAGGTAAGCTAATGGAAATGTTTTGGGAACCGTCCGAAACAACTAGTAGGAGTGTGATAAGAAGCACCCTCCCGCAAACTATCCTCCTTATAATCCTACAAGTCACAGCCCTCGAGCTGGAGACACCAGCCCAAGCAGAGCGCCCTCGCCTCTGAGCGTGCGCAGCATGTTAAAGTCGCGCTGTAGCTTGAAGCTGAAATAAGAGAAATGTAGACCAATAGAAAACTGCTTTGTGTAATGACTTATGCATATGCATAGCTAGCCTGTATAAATACTGTACCTGTAGGAGCGAACTTTGTGCTAGCTTTGTGGAGCTGCCGCCTAGCACCCATCTCTGCGCAGACGTGACAGAAAAATACCTCTGCCCTGTGTGCATATTGGCGTCCCGCACACGGGGTAAACGACCCTCACGCTTGTGGGATAGCAGTTTTGACACCCCAGGTGGGACCGAGCTGACAGCCTCGCCCGGTTCGTCTTGCCGCATCCGACAGGGAGGAGAGGCCTGAGCGGACTCCAGCATGCACCGACCTGTCGACTGGGGACTCCTTCAGCTCCTCTCCTGCGGTCGGGCGGTAAGTGACAAAAGGGTGCAATGTTCCTGAAAAGAGGTGTTTTGTGGGGCTAGGAGAAAAGGGGGTAGGGGCAAGATGTCTCGGGAAGCAGGCGGCCTCTGTTCTGTTCTGGGCTCTGCATAAGACGCACCAGGAAAGACAGGTGGCAGTAGCGTAGTTCTGTTTGTTTCTCCACGCTGTCCTGTTCTGAGTAACGGAGGGAGACGTCCCTCGTTCTGGTTTGTGTAGAAATGCTGGGTTTTTCAGTACCGATATGGGTGCTGCTGCTTCCCAGGAGGCAGCCCTTTGCTCTCCTCTAGGATGCATCCTGAAGCATTGCAATAAACTTGGAGGAGATGCCATGACTGAAAATCAGCTAAAACGATATCGTAATCAACGGTGGCCACAATATCAATGGGAAGATGGTGAAAAATGGCCCGAGAACGGATCCTTGAAATATAACACTATATCGGAATTAATGTTGTGTTGTCGGGGAACTGAAAAATGGGATGAAATGCCTTCTGTGGATACGTTTTTTTCGTTAAGACGCGATTGGGATATTAGGAAGAAAGGTGGTTTAGTGGATTCTAAACATCGGATTGGAATATATGTGTTAAAAGAGAAAAAGGGAAAACCTCGTTGTATTGAATGGGAAAATTCAGAAGAGGATATTCAGCTGTTGGTAGCTCCCCCCAAACAGCCCAAATCTGATAGCTCAAGTGGTAATGGAGTTGTGAGTGCTATCTCTAAAAGAAGAAGGGGAGAGAAACCGATAGTTTGAGCTGCCCTCAGACAGGCTGCAGGGCCTGAAGGAACACCGGTGTCCGTACGCGTACCTTTTACTGCTTGTGATTCATTAAACTGCAAACAGGCAGTCGGATCCTATGGAAACAATCCAGAAGGAATGTATAGTACTGTTAATCACGACTCCTAGTCCTAACTGGGGAGATGTACAGGCTCTCCTAGAATATTTGTTTCCCACTGAGGAGAGGAGAAGAATTTTAGAGAAGGCCAGAAGAGGGACTGATGCAACAAGGCGGGGGGGGTGGGGGGTGCTAGATACCGATATGTACCTCCCGAAAGAGGATGCGGAGTGGGATCCAAACACAAGTGTGAGGGATTAGAGAGGGTAAAGGAATATCAGAAGTTAATTTTGTATGGGATTCAACATGGAGTGCAAAAGCCCAAGAATTTATCTAAACTATCTGAAGTAAGGCAGGGGCATAAGGAAACCCCGTCAGCCTTCTCTGAGAGATTGTGTGAAGTAGCTCGAAAATGGACAGATCTGGATCCGGAAGATGATAGCAATTCAAAGTTATTTAACAGGCTGTTTATTGGTCAAGCAGCAGCAGATACAAGAAAGAGATGACACAAGGTAGAGGGCGAGGATGGCATGACAATCTCACAGTTCTTCTCAATGGCATCTAAGGTACGTAATAATCGGGAGGAAATAGAAGAGAAGGAGAAGCGGGGGCGAGTAACGCCGCAAGCTTCTTTGTTGGCTGCCTTGAGGGAAGACCAGGAAAAAGGGAGAGAAAATACAGGAGGTGAATTTTGTGGGTGAGGAAGGGGCTGTAGAAATAATAGTAGAAATGGTTATGACATTCCCCTGGGAATGAATCGGCGTGCAAATTGTAAGCAAGAGGAGGGCCGTTGGAAAAAAATTGCCCATGCCGTCTGAGTAATGGGGAAAGAGAGACAGAAGAAGCCCTTGGAGTCATGCCGGAGATTGGGTTGGACTGAAGGGGGCCGGAGGAATCTCTTAAAATTTCCCCAGACGATCCTCGGGTTCCAGTCAAGCTGGGGAATGAAAGAAGAGATTTTTTATTTTTCATTATTGATAGCGGAGCCACACATGCTGCAGTAACTAGTTGTAGGGGACCCTTAAGTAGAAGTAAAAGAAGCGTTGTTGGTGCAAGAGGGAAAAAGACTTTAAGGCTGTTTTTACAGCCTATGGAATGTTCCATTGGAAACAATAAATTAACTCCTGAATTCCTTTAGATGCCAGAATGCCCCCTACCATTGCTTGGGTGGGATTTACTTGTCAACTGAATGCACGGCTAAGTTCTTCTGAAGACTCTGTTCAGTTGACTCTGTTCAGCCCACAGGGGACCTCTCCTCTTTGTGGCGGATGCCAGCCTGAACGGGACCTCGCCTGTTTGGGGCACACTGATGGCGGGCGCTGTCGCCAAAAGGCAAAGCAGGGTCATAGCAGAGTTTTCCATTTCTGGGGATGGGCTCAGCCATCCCCTGCACAAATTTCTCCTATGTAGCAACGGGGATGGTAGCTTTCTTCTGTTTTCTTGAAGAACGAGAGGATGATGGAGCACGTTACAAGAGCACGATCTTTTTCTCTTCCTTTGGCAGTACAGGCACCCAAGGCCAGCCTGCATTCAAGGAACAGCACGAGGATATCCGTGTCGACCGTCAGCAGAGGAAGGAAGCTTCTTTTGGAGGCTGAGGCGATGAAGCAGAGTCCTTAATTGTTCTGTTTTATTTTCAACAGGGGTGCGGGGAGGGCCTGGGACATGCAAAATGTGGTCCCGGACAGGGGATCTGTCTATTACGTGGGAGGCTGAGAGCGCTATCGTGGACACCACTGGACCGGCATCCTGTAAGGATGCTTTCACGTGTTTTCTTGTTTAGAGGCCAACCTCGGCTTTGGGCTGTAAACTAAAGTCTGCCAGGCCGGTGCCAGCTTGGCGGCAGCATCTGCCCATGGCAGCGCCAGCTTGGTGGTGGTGTGTGCCCATGCCTGTGCCAGGTTGCTGGCTGTGTCTGGCTTGTGAGGCTTGGGGTAATTGGCCCCCTGTTCCCCATGGCGTGGGCTCCAGCTGTGGCCCGGGGCAGCACAGGTGGGACCCATGAGGTGAGGATGGGGCTGGGCCCAGGGTTTAAAAAGGGCTGAGGATGGGGCTGGCCCTGCTGTATCCGCCATTATTTTAGTCAGATCCTGCATTCCGCTCAGTTAAAGGCTCACGAGAATTACTTAACATTTGCCTTTGGAAGTCATGCTTCAAAGAATGAATTTGCAACCAAATTTTTTTGACGCTAGTCAATGAACTCCTGTAATACTGCAGCAAAATGACATTTTGAGTGGTTGTTGAATCTCAGAGTGATACCATAGGCATCCCTGTTTGAGCCCTTACCGCAAGCGTTGCAATGTCTGTTTACACCCTGCTCGGTTCTTTTGTAAAGGTGTGTAGCGATGGGAGGTGCGTTATTCCCAAGGTGCTGCGGCACCGATGCTCTGGCTGTTGGCAGGAATGGGCAAAGCGGAAGGCTCTGTGGCTAGGGGGGAATGGCGTGGACATGCTACTGCTCTCTCTGTTGCACCAGAATTTCGACGGCTGGGTTGGGCTGCTAAATCAATGGAACGACTGGAAGAAATTGCAGAAAAGTGAGTACTCTCCTATCTTTATCTTCTCAAGTCGTTGTCTTTCTACAGACCCCTGTCCATGGCTTAGCTATTTGATTGGCGTGAAACAGACCCAGAATTTTGCTTTAAGTGGTGTTCTGATTCGCTGAAATTCCCCGTAGGTAGAGAGCAAGAATGACAAACGTTGCTTGGTGGTTGAAGTTCTTGGGGTTTCTGTGAAAGCTAACTTGCCAGAATGTGTAGGAAGCAGCCTGAATTCCAGTAGAGATACTGCATAAAAGGTCCTCTTCTTGACAGGAAAAGAGCTTCACGAAACGTCGGCGCTGTTTGCCGTAGGGCCTCCGACATACTTGTTCAGTCATCGTGGGCTTTGTGCCGTTCCCGCAGGCACGATCTTGAACACATTTTGTACGGCAGCTGGTCTCTTAGCTGACTTTCTATCTCGCGCTTGGTTGCTTGTACCTGCTCAAGGCTTCCTGTAGTGTCAAATGAAGCCACAGGAAAATGTCCTCAACTCGTGCTGGTAGGGCAAGCCCGCTGCAGTTGATAAAATCGGAAAATAGCACGATGTTTTGAAAAATTTGCCTTGCGAGGACAAGGGCTGTCTCCTGGAGGGCAGCTGGGTTCTGTGACTGATTCCACCGGTCCGCTCTGGCACTTGAAGGAGGCAGCCCCTAAGCCAACGCAATCTAAAATGGGGTCCGTTTGGGTTTTTTTAATCATTTCTTAGGGATATGAGGCTTGTGTGGGTGTTTAGCTTGTCCTGTTCTTTCTGTTCCTAATTCTGAACCCACTGACTGGCGTCAAAGAACGGTCGTGTTGTAGTCTGACGGTGTCGTCTCCCAGGAGCTGGTGGAAGGCCAGGGCTTACGTCAAACTGATAAGGAGGATTGAGGCTGGAAAGCGGAACGTCTAAACAAGAATTACTGTCCTTGGGAGAGAAGCACATCCTGAAGAAATAGGTAAGCTAATGGAAATGTTTTGGGAACCGTCCGAAACAACTAGTAGGAGTGTGATAAGAAGCACCCTCCCGCAAACTATCCTCCTTATAATCCTACAAGTCACAGCCCTCGAGCTGGAGACACCAGCCCAAGCAGAGCGCCCTCGCCTCTGAGCGTGCGCAGCATGTTAAAGTCGCGCTGTAGCTTGAAGCTGAAATAAGAGAAATGTAGACCAATAGAAAACTGCTTTGTGTAATGACTTATGCATATGCATAGCTAGCCTGTATAAATACTGTACCTGTAGGAGCGAACTTTGTGCTAGCTTTGTGGAGCTGCCGCCTAGCACCCATCTCTGCGCAGACGTGACAGAAAAATACCTCTGCCCTGTGTGCATATTGGCGTCCCGCACACGGGGTAAACGACCCTCACGCTTGTGGGATAGCAGTTTTGACACCCCAGGTGGGACCGAGCTGACAGCCTCGCCCGGTTCGTCTTGCCGCATCCGACAGGGAGGAGAGGCCTGAGCGGACTCCAGCATGCACCGACCTGTCGACTGGGGACTCCTTCAGCTCCTCTCCTGCGGTCGGGCGGTAAGTGACAAAAGGGTGCAATGTTCCTGAAAAGAGGTGTTTTGTGGGGCTAGGAGAAAAGGGGGTAGGGGCAAGATGTCTCGGGAAGCAGGCGGCCTCTGTTCTGTTCTGGGCTCTGCATAAGACGCACCAGGAAAGACAGGTGGCAGTAGCGTAGTTCTGTTTGTTTCTCCACGCTGTCCTGTTCTGAGTAACGGAGGGAGACGTCCCTCGTTCTGGTTTGTGTAGAAATGCTGGGTTTTTCAGTACCGATATGGGTGCTGCTGCTTCCCAGGAGGCAGCCCTTTGCTCTCCTCTAGGATGCATCCTGAAGCATTGCAATAAACTTGGAGGAGATGCCATGACTGAAAATCAGCTAAAACGATATCGTAATCAACGGTGGCCACAATATCAATGGGAAGATGGTGAAAAATGGCCCGAGAACGGATCCTTGAAATATAACACTATATCGGAATTAATGTTGTGTTGTCGGGGAACTGAAAAATGGGATGAAATGCCTTCTGTGGATACGTTTTTTTCGTTAAGACGCGATTGGGATATTAGGAAGAAAGGTGGTTTAGTGGATTCTAAACATCGGATTGGAATATATGTGTTAAAAGAGAAAAAGGGAAAACCTCGTTGTATTGAATGGGAAAATTCAGAAGAGGATATTCAGCTGTTGGTAGCTCCCCCCAAACAGCCCAAATCTGATAGCTCAAGTGGTAATGGAGTTGTGAGTGCTATCTCTAAAAGAAGAAGGGGAGAGAAACCGATAGTTTGAGCTGCCCTCAGACAGGCTGCAGGGCCTGAAGGAACACCGGTGTCCGTACGCGTACCTTTTACTGCTTGTGATTCATTAAACTGCAAACAGGCAGTCGGATCCTATGGAAACAATCCAGAAGGAATGTATAGTACTGTTAATCACGACTCCTAGTCCTAACTGGGGAGATGTACAGGCTCTCCTAGAATATTTGTTTCCCACTGAGGAGAGGAGAAGAATTTTAGAGAAGGCCAGAAGAGGGACTGATGCAACAAGGCGGGGGGGGTGGGGGGTGCTAGATACCGATATGTACCTCCCGAAAGAGGATGCGGAGTGGGATCCAAACACAAGTGTGAGGGATTAGAGAGGGTAAAGGAATATCAGAAGTTAATTTTGTATGGGATTCAACATGGAGTGCAAAAGCCCAAGAATTTATCTAAACTATCTGAAGTAAGGCAGGGGCATAAGGAAACCCCGTCAGCCTTCTCTGAGAGATTGTGTGAAGTAGCTCGAAAATGGACAGATCTGGATCCGGAAGATGATAGCAATTCAAAGTTATTTAACAGGCTGTTTATTGGTCAAGCAGCAGCAGATACAAGAAAGAGATGACACAAGGTAGAGGGCGAGGATGGCATGACAATCTCACAGTTCTTCTCAATGGCATCTAAGGTACGTAATAATCGGGAGGAAATAGAAGAGAAGGAGAAGCGGGGGCGAGTAACGCCGCAAGCTTCTTTGTTGGCTGCCTTGAGGGAAGACCAGGAAAAAGGGAGAGAAAATACAGGAGGTGAATTTTGTGGGTGAGGAAGGGGCTGTAGAAATAATAGTAGAAATGGTTATGACATTCCCCTGGGAATGAATCGGCGTGCAAATTGTAAGCAAGAGGAGGGCCGTTGGAAAAAAATTGCCCATGCCGTCTGAGTAATGGGGAAAGAGAGACAGAAGAAGCCCTTGGAGTCATGCCGGAGATTGGGTTGGACTGAAGGGGGCCGGAGGAATCTCTTAAAATTTCCCCAGACGATCCTCGGGTTCCAGTCAAGCTGGGGAATGAAAGAAGAGATTTTTTATTTTTCATTATTGATAGCGGAGCCACACATGCTGCAGTAACTAGTTGTAGGGGACCCTTAAGTAGAAGTAAAAGAAGCGTTGTTGGTGCAAGAGGGAAAAAGACTTTAAGGCTGTTTTTACAGCCTATGGAATGTTCCATTGGAAACAATAAATTAACTCCTGAATTCCTTTAGATGCCAGAATGCCCCCTACCATTGCTTGGGTGGGATTTACTTGTCAACTGAATGCACGGCTAAGTTCTTCTGAAGACTCTGTTCAGTTGACTCTGTTCAGCCCACAGGGGACCTCTCCTCTTTGTGGCGGATGCCAGCCTGAACGGGACCTCGCCTGTTTGGGGCACACTGATGGCGGGCGCTGTCGCCAAAAGGCAAAGCAGGGTCATAGCAGAGTTTTCCATTTCTGGGGATGGGCTCAGCCATCCCCTGCACAAATTTCTCCTATGTAGCAACGGGGATGGTAGCTTTCTTCTGTTTTCTTGAAGAACGAGAGGATGATGGAGCACGTTACAAGAGCACGATCTTTTTCTCTTCCTTTGGCAGTACAGGCACCCAAGGCCAGCCTGCATTCAAGGAACAGCACGAGGATATCCGTGTCGACCGTCAGCAGAGGAAGGAAGCTTCTTTTGGAGGCTGAGGCGATGAAGCAGAGTCCTTAATTGTTCTGTTTTATTTTCAACAGGGGTGCGGGGAGGGCCTGGGACATGCAAAATGTGGTCCCGGACAGGGGATCTGTCTATTACGTGGGAGGCTGAGAGCGCTATCGTGGACACCACTGGACCGGCATCCTGTAAGGATGCTTTCACGTGTTTTCTTGTTTAGAGGCCAACCTCGGCTTTGGGCTGTAAACTAAAGTCTGCCAGGCCGGTGCCAGCTTGGCGGCAGCATCTGCCCATGGCAGCGCCAGCTTGGTGGTGGTGTGTGCCCATGCCTGTGCCAGGTTGCTGGCTGTGTCTGGCTTGTGAGGCTTGGGGTAATTGGCCCCCTGTTCCCCATGGCGTGGGCTCCAGCTGTGGCCCGGGGCAGCACAGGTGGGACCCATGAGGTGAGGATGGGGCTGGGCCCAGGGTTTAAAAAGGGCTGAGGATGGGGCTGGCCCTGCTGTATCCGCCATTATTTTAGTCAGATCCTGCATTCCGCTCAGTTAAAGGCTCACGAGAATTACTTAACATTTGCCTTTGGAAGTCATGCTTCAAAGAATGAATTTGCAACCAAATTTTTTTGACGCTAGTCAATGAACTCCTGTAATACTGCAGCAAAATGACATTTTGAGTGGTTGTTGAATCTCAGAGTGATACCATAGGCATCCCTGTTTGAGCCCTTACCGCAAGCGTTGCAATGTCTGTTTACACCCTGCTCGGTTCTTTTGTAAAGGTGTGTAGCGATGGGAGGTGCGTTATTCCCAAGGTGCTGCGGCACCGATGCTCTGGCTGTTGGCAGGAATGGGCAAAGCGGAAGGCTCTGTGGCTAGGGGGGAATGGCGTGGACATGCTACTGCTCTCTCTGTTGCACCAGAATTTCGACGGCTGGGTTGGGCTGCTAAATCAATGGAACGACTGGAAGAAATTGCAGAAAAGTGAGTACTCTCCTATCTTTATCTTCTCAAGTCGTTGTCTTTCTACAGACCCCTGTCCATGGCTTAGCTATTTGATTGGCGTGAAACAGACCCAGAATTTTGCTTTAAGTGGTGTTCTGATTCGCTGAAATTCCCCGTAGGTAGAGAGCAAGAATGACAAACGTTGCTTGGTGGTTGAAGTTCTTGGGGTTTCTGTGAAAGCTAACTTGCCAGAATGTGTAGGAAGCAGCCTGAATTCCAGTAGAGATACTGCATAAAAGGTCCTCTTCTTGACAGGAAAAGAGCTTCACGAAACGTCGGCGCTGTTTGCCGTAGGGCCTCCGACATACTTGTTCAGTCATCGTGGGCTTTGTGCCGTTCCCGCAGGCACGATCTTGAACACATTTTGTACGGCAGCTGGTCTCTTAGCTGACTTTCTATCTCGCGCTT
Source organism: Mycteria americana (assembly GCF_035582795.1). Classification (NCBI taxonomy): domain Eukaryota; kingdom Metazoa; phylum Chordata; class Aves; order Ciconiiformes; family Ciconiidae; genus Mycteria; species Mycteria americana. The sequence goes on from NW_027445662.1 coordinate 198,010, forward strand.
GGTTGCTTGTACCTGCTCAAGGCTTCCTGTAGTGTCAAATGAAGCCACAGGAAAATGTCCTCAACTCGTGCTGGTAGGGCAAGCCCGCTGCAGTTGATAAAATCGGAAAATAGCACGATGTTTTGAAAAATTTGCCTTGCGAGGACCAGGGCTGTCTCCTGGAGGGCAGCTGGGTTCTGTGACTGATTCCACCGGTCCGCTCTGGCACTTGAAGGAGGCAGCCCCTAAGCCAACGCAATCTAAAATGGGGTCCGTTTGGGTTTTTTTAATCATTTCTTAGGGATATGAGGCTTGTGTGGGTGTTTAGCTTGTCCTGTTCTTTCTGTTCCTAATTCTGAACCCACTGACTGGCGTCAAAGAACGGTCGTGTTGTAGTCTGACGGTGTCGTCTCCCAGGAGCTGGTGGAAGGCCAGGGCTTACGTCAAACTGATAAGGAGGATTGAGGCTGGAAAGCGGAACGTCTAAACAAGAATTACTGTCCTTGGGAGAGAAGCACATCCTGAAGAAATAGGTAAGCTAATGGAAATGTTTTGGGAACCGTCCGAAACAACTAGTAGGAGTGTGATAAGAAGCACCCTCCCGCAAACTATCCTCCTTATAATCCTAAAAGGCACAGCCCTCGAGCTGGAGACACCAGCCCAAGCAGAGCGCCCTCGCCTCTGAGCGTGCGCAGCATGTTAAAGTCGCGCTGTAGCTTGAAGCTGAAATAAGAGAAATGTAGACCAATAGAAAACTGCTTTGTGTAATGACTTATGCATATGCATAGCTAGCCTGTATAAATACTGTACCTGTAGGAGCGAACTTTGTGCTAGCTTTGTGGAGCTGCCGCCTAGCACCCATCTCTGCGCAGACGTGACAGAAAAATACCTCTGCCCTGTGTGCATATTGGCGTCCCGCACACGGGGTAAACGACCCTCACGCTTGTGGGATAGCAGTTTTGACACCCCAGGTGGGACCGAGCTGACAGCCTCGCCCGGTTCGTCTTGCCGCATCCGACAGGGAGGAGAGGCCTGAGCGGACTCCAGCACGCACCGACCTGTCGACTGGGGACTCCTTCAGCTCCTCTCCTGCGGTCGGGCGGTAAGTGACAAAAGGGTGCAATGTTCCTGAAAAGAGGTGTTTTGTGGGGCTAGGAGAAAAGGGGGTAGGGGCAAGATGTCTCGGGAAGCAGGCGGCCTCTGTTCTGTTCTGGGCTCTGCATAAGACGCACCAGGAAAGACAGGTGGCAGTAGCGTAGTTCTGTTTGTTTCTCCACGCTGTCCTGTTCTGAGTAACGGAGGGAGACGTCCCTCGTTCTGGTTTGTGTAGAAATGCTGGGTTTTTCAGTACCGATATGGGTGCTGCTGCTTCCCAGGAGGCAGCCCTTTGCTCTCCTCTAGGATGCATCCTGAAGCATTGCAATAAACTTGGAGGAGATGCCATGACTGAAAATCAGCTAAAACGATATCGTAATCAACGGTGGCCACAATATCAATGGGAAGATGGTGAAAAATGGCCCGAGAACGGATCCTTGAAATATAACACTATATCGGAATTAATGTTGTGTTGTCGGGGAACTGAAAAATGGGATGAAATGCCTTCTGTGGATACGTTTTTTTCGTTAAGACGCGATTGGGATATTAGGAAGAAAGGTGGTTTAGTGGATTCTAAACATCGGATTGGAATATATGTGTTAAAAGAGAAAAAGGGAAAACCTCGTTGTATTGAATGGGAAAATTCAGAAGAGGATATTCAGCTGTTGGTAGCTCCCCCCAAACAGCCCAAATCTGATAGCTCAAGTGGTAATGGAGTTGTGAGTGCTATCTCTAAAAGAAGAAGGGGAGAGAAACCGATAGTTTGAGCTGCCCTCAGACAGGCTGCAGGGCCTGAAGGAACACCGGTGTCCGTACGCGTACCTTTTACTGCTTGTGATTCATTAAACTGCAAACAGGCAGTCGGATCCTATGGAAACAATCCAGAAGGAATGTATAGTACTGTTAATCACGACTCCTAGTCCTAACTGGGGAGATGTACAGGCTCTCCTAGAATATTTGTTTCCCACTGAGGAGAGGAGAAGAATTTTAGAGAAGGCCAGAAGAGGGACTGATGCAACAAGGCGGGGGGGGTGGGGGGTGCTAGATACCGATATGTACCTCCCGAAAGAGGATGCGGAGTGGGATCCAAACACAAGTGTGAGGGATTAGAGAGGGTAAAGGAATATCAGAAGTTAATTTTGTATGGGATTCAACATGGAGTGCAAAAGCCCAAGAATTTATCTAAACTATCTGAAGTAAGGCAGGGAGATAAGGAAACCCCGTCAGCCTTCTCTGAGAGATTGTGTGAAGTAGCTCGAAAATGGACAGATCTGGATCCGGAAGATGATAGCAATTCAAAGTTATTTAACAGGCTGTTTATTGGTCAAGCAGCAGCAGATACAAGAAAGAGATGACACAAGGTAGAGGGCGAGGATGGCATGACAATCTCACAGTTCTTCTCAATGGCATCTAAGGTACGTAATAATCGGGAGGAAATAGAAGAGAAGGAGAAGCGGGGGCGAGTAACGCCGCAAGCTTCTTTGTTGGCTGCCTTGAGGGAAGACCAGGAAAAAGGGAGAGAAAATACAGGAGGTGAATTTTGTGGGTGAGGAAGGGGCTGTAGAAATAATAGTAGAAATGGTTATGACATTCCCCTGGGAATGAATCGGCGTGCAAATTGTAAGCAAGAGGAGGGCCGTTGGAAAAAAATTGCCCATGCCGTCTGAGTAATGGGGAAAGAGAGACAGAAGAAGCCCTTGGAGTCATGCCGGAGATTGGGTTGGACTGAAGGGGGCCGGAGGAATCTCTTAAAATTTCCCCAGACGATCCTCGGGTTCCAGTCAAGCTGGGGAATGAAAGAAGAGATTTTTTATTTTTCATTATTGATAGCGGAGCCACACATGCTGCAGTAACTAGTTGTAGGGGACCCTTAAGTAGAAGTAAAAGAAGCGTTGTTGGTGCAAGAGGGAAAAAGACTTTAAGGCTGTTTTTACAGCCTATGGAATGTTCCATTGGAAACACTAAATTAACTCCTGAATTCCTTTAGATGCCAGAATGCCCCCTACCATTGCTTGGGTGGGATTTACTTGTCAACTGAATGCACGGCTAAGTTCTTCTGAAGACTCTGTTCAGTTGACTCTGTTCAGCCCACAGGGGACCTCTCCTCTTTGTGGCGGATGCCAGCCTGAACGGGACCTCGCCTGTTTGGGGCACACCGATGGCGGGCGCTGTCGCCAAAAGGCAAAGCAGGGTCATAGCAGAGTTTTCCATTTCTGGGGATGGGCTCAGCCATCCCCTGCACAAATTTCTCCTATGTAGCAACGGGGATGGTAGCTTTCTTCTGTTTTCTTGAAGAACGAGAGGATGATGGAGCACGTTACAAGAGCACGATCTTTTTCTCTTCCTTTGGCAGTACAGGCACCCAAGGCCAGCCTGCATTCAAGGAACAGCACGAGGATATCCGTGTCGACCGTCAGCAGAGGAAGGAAGCTTCTTTTGGAGGCTGAGGCGATGAAGCAGAGTCCTTAATTGTTCTGTTTGATTTTCAACAGGGGTGCGGGGAGGGCCTGGGACATGCAAAATGTGGTCCCGGACATGGGAGCTGTCTATTACGTGGGAGGCTGAGAGCGCTATCGTGGACACCACTGGACCGGCATCCTGTAAGGATGCCTTCACGTGTTTTCTTGTTTAGAGGCCAACCTCGGCTTTGGGCTGTAAACTAAAGTCTGCCAGGCCGGTGCCAGCTTGGCGGCAGCATCTGCCCATGGCAGCGCCAGCTTGGTGGTGGTGTGTGCCCATGCCTGTGCCAGGTTGCTGGCTGTGCCTGGCTTGTGAGGGTTGAGGTAATTGGCCCCCTGTTCCCCATGGCGTGGGCTCCAGCTGTGGCCCGGGGCAGCACAGGTGGGACCCATGAGGTGAGGATGGGGCTGGGCCCAGGGTTTCAAAAGGGCTGAGGATGGGGCTGGCCCTGCTGTATCCGCCATTATTTTAGTCAGATCCTGCATTCCGCTCAGTTAAAGGCTCACGAGAATTACTTAACATTTGCCTTTGGAAGTCATGCTTCAAAGAATGAATTTGCAACCAAATTTTTTTGACGCTAGTCAATGAACTCCTGTAATACTGCAGCAAAATGACATTTTGAGTGGTTGTTGAATCTCAGAGTGATAACATAGGCATCCCTGTTTGAGCCCTTACCGCAAGCGTTGCAATGTCTGTTTACACCCTGCTCGGTTCTTTTGTAAAGGTGTGTAGCGATGGGAGGTGCGTTATTCCCAAGGTGCTGCGGCACCGATGCTCTGGCTGTTGGCAGGAATGGGCAAAGCGGAAGGCTCTGTGGCTAGGGGGGAATGGCGTGGACATGCTACTGCTCTCTCTGTTGCACCAGAATTTCGACGGCTGGGTTGGGCTGCTAAATCAATGGAACGACTGGAAGAAATTGCAGAAAAGTGAGTACTCTCCTATCTTTATCTTCTCAAGTCGTTGTCTTTCTACAGACCCCTGTCCATGGCTTAGCTATTTGATTGGCGTGAAACAGACCCAGAATTTTGCTTTAAGTGGTGTTCTGATTCGCTGAAATTCCCCGTAGGTAGAGAGCAAGAATGACAAACGTTGCTTGGTGGTTGAAGTTCTTGGGGTTTCTGTGAAAGCTAACTTGCCAGAATGTGTAGGAAGCAGCCTGAATTCCAGTAGAGATACTGCATAAAAGGTCCTCTTCTTGACAGGAAAAGAGCTTCACGAAACGTCGGCGCTGTTTGCCGTAGGGCCTCCGACATACTTGTTCAGTCATCGTGGGCTTTGTGCCGTTCCCGCAGGCACGATCTTGAACACATTTTGTACGGCAGCTGGTCTCTTAGCTGACTTTCTATCTCGCGCTTGGTTGCTTGTACCTGCTCAAGGCTTCCTGTAGTGTCAAATGAAGCCACAGGAAAATGTCCTCAACTCGTGCTGGTAGGGCAAGCCCGCTGCAGTTGATAAAATCGGAAAATAGCACGATGTTTTGAAAAATTTGCCTTGCGAGGACCAGGGCTGTCTCCTGGAGGGCAGCTGGGTTCTGTGACTGATTCCACCGGTCCGCTCTGGCACTTGAAGGAGGCAGCCCCTAAGCCAACGCAATCTAAAATGGGGTCCGTTTGGGTTTTTTTAATCATTTCTTAGGGATATGAGGCTTGTGTGGGTGTTTAGCTTGTCCTGTTCTTTCTGTTCCTAATTCTGAACCCACTGACTGGCGTCAAAGAACGGTCGTGTTGTAGTCTGACGGTGTCGTCTCCCAGGAGCTGGTGGAAGGCCAGGGCTTACGTCAAACTGATAAGGAGGATTGAGGCTGGAAAGCGGAACGTCTAAACAAGAATTACTGTCCTTGGGAGAGAAGCACATCCTGAAGAAATAGGTAAGCTAATGGAAATGTTTTGGGAACCGTCCGAAACAACTAGTAGGAGTGTGATAAGAAGCACCCTCCCGCAAAATATCCTCCTTATAATCCTAAAAGGCACAGCCCTCGAGCTGGAGACACCAGCCCAAGCAGAGAGCCCTCGCCTCTGAGCGTGCGCAGCATGTTAAAGTCGCGCTGTAGCTTGAAGCTGAAATAAGAGAAATGTAGACCAATAGAAAACTGCTTTGTGTAATGACTTATGCATATGCATAGCTAGCCTGTATAAATACTGTACCTGTAGGAGCGAACTTTGTGCTAGCTTTGTGGAGCTGCCGCCTAGCACCCATCTCTGCGCAGACGTGACAGAAAAATACCTCTGCCCTGTGTGCATATTGGCGTCCCGCACACGGGGTAAACGACCCTCACGCTTGTGGGATAGCAGTTTTGACACCCCAGGTGGGACCGAGCTGACAGCCTCGCCCGGTTCGTCTTGCCGCATCCGACAGGGAGGAGAGGCCTGAGCGGACTCCAGCACGCACCGACCTGTCGACTGGGGACTCCTTCAGCTCCTCTCCTGCGGTCGGGCGGTAAGTGACAAAAGGGTGCAATGTTCCTGAAAAGAGGTGTTTTGTGGGGCTAGGAGAAAAGGGGGTAGGGGCAAGATGTCTCGGGAAGCAGGCGGCCTCTGTTCTGTTCTGGGCTCTGCATAAGACGCACCAGGAAAGACAGGTGGCAGTAGCGTAGTTCTGTTTGTTTCTCCACGCTGTCCTGTTCTGAGTAACGGAGGGAGACGTCCCTCGTTCTGGTTTGTGTAGAAATGCTGGGTTTTTCAGTACCGATATGGGTGCTGCTGCTTCCCAGGAGGCAGCCCTTTGCTCTCCTCTAGGATGCATCCTGAAGCATTGCAATAAACTTGGAGGAGATGCCATGACTGAAAATCAGCTAAAACGATATCGTAATCAACGGTGGCCACAATATCAATGGGAAGATGGTGAAAAATGGCCCGAGAACGGATCCTTGAAATATAACACTATATCGGAATTAATGTTGTGTTGTCGGGGAACTGAAAAATGGGATGAAATGCCTTCTGTGGATACGTTTTTTTCGTTAAGACGCGATTGGGATATTAGGAAGAAAGGTGGTTTAGTGGATTCTAAACATCGGATTGGAATATATGTGTTAAAAGAGAAAAAGGGAAAACCTCGTTGTATTGAATGGGAAAATTCAGAAGAGGATATTCAGCTGTCGGTAGCTCCCCCCAAACAGCCCAAATCTGATAGCTCAAGTGGTAATGGAGTTGTGAGTGCTATCTCTAAAAGAAGAAGGGGAGAGAAACCGATAGTTTGAGCTGCCCTCAGACAGGCTGCAGGGCCTGAAGGAACACCGGTGTCCGTACGCGTACCTTTTACTGCTTGTGATTCATTAAACTGCAAACAGGCAGTCGGATCCTATGGAAACAATCCAGAAGGAATGTATAGTACTGTTAATCACGACTCCTAGTCCTAACTGGGGAGATGTACAGGCTCTCCTAGAATATTTGTTTCCCACTGAGGAGAGGAGAAGAATTTTAGAGAAGGCCAGAAGAGGGACTGATGCAACAAGGCGGGGGGGGTGGGGGGTGCTAGATACCGATATGTACCTCCCGAAAGAGGATGCGGAGTGGGATCCAAACACAAGTGTGAGGGATTAGAGAGGGTAAAGGAATATCAGAAGTTAATTTTGTATGGGATTCAACATGGAGTGCAAAAGCCCAAGAATTTATCTAAACTATCTGAAGTAAGGCAGGGAGATAAGGAAACCCCGTCAGCCTTCTCTGAGAGATTGTGTGAAGTAGCTCGAAAATGGACAGATCTGGATCCGGAAGATGATAGCAATTCAAAGTTATTTAACAGGCTGTTTATTGGTCAAGCAGCAGCAGATACAAGAAAGAGATGACACAAGGTAGAGGGCGAGGATGGCATGACAATCTCACAGTTCTTCTCAATGGCATCTAAGGTACGTAATAATCGGGAGGAAATAGAAGAGAAGGAGAAGCGGGGGCGAGTAACGCCGCAAGCTTCTTTGTTGGCTGCCTTGAGGGAAGACCAGGAAAAAGGGAGAGAAAATACAGGAGGTGAATTTTGTGGGTGAGGAAGGGGCTGTAGAAATAATAGTAGAAATGGTTATGACATTCCCCTGGGAATGAATCGGCGTGCAAATTGTAAGCAAGAGGAGGGCCGTTGGAAAAAAATTGCCCATGCCGTCTGAGTAATGGGGAAAGAGAGACAGAAGAAGCCCTTGGAGTCATGCCGGAGATTGGGTTGGACTGAAGGGGGCCGGAGGAATCTCTTAAAATTTCCCCAGACGATCCTCGGGTTCCAGTCAAGCTGGGGAATGAAAGAAGAGATTTTTTATTTTTCATTATTGATAGCGGAGCCACACATGCTGCAGTAACTAGTTGTAGGGGACCCTTAAGTAGAAGTAAAAGAAGCGTTGTTGGTGCAAGAGGGAAAAAGACTTTAAGGCTGTTTTTACAGCCTATGGAATGTTCCATTGGAAACACTAAATTAACTCCTGAATTCCTTTAGATGCCAGAATGCCCCCTACCATTGCTTGGGTGGGATTTACTTGTCAACTGAATGCACGGCTAAGTTCTTCTGAAGACTCTGTTCAGTTGACTCTGTTCAGCCCACAGGGGACCTCTCCTCTTTGTGGCGGATGCCAGCCTGAACGGGACCTCGCCTGTTTGGGGCACACCGATGGCGGGCGCTGTCGCCAAAAGGCAAAGCAGGGTCATAGCAGAGTTTTCCATTTCTGGGGATGGGCTCAGCCATCCCCTGCACAAATTTCTCCTATGTAGCAACGGGGATGGTAGCTTTCTTCTGTTTTCTTGAAGAACGAGAGGATGATGGAGCACGTTACAAGAGCACGATCTTTTTCTCTTCCTTTGGCAGTACAGGCACCCAAGGCCAGCCTGCATTCAAGGAACAGCACGAGGATATCCGTGTCGACCGTCAGCAGAGGAAGGAAGCTTCTTTTGGAGGCTGAGGCGATGAAGCAGAGTCCTTAATTGTTCTGTTTGATTTTCAACAGGGGTGCGGGGAGGGCCTGGGACATGCAAAATGTGGTCCCGGACATGGGAGCTGTCTATTACGTGGGAGGCTGAGAGCGCTATCGTGGACACCACTGGACCGGCATCCTGTAAGGATGCCTTCACGTGTTTTCTTGTTTAGAGGCCAACCTCGGCTTTGGGCTGTAAACTAAAGTCTGCCAGGCCGGTGCCAGCTTGGCGGCAGCATCTGCCCATGGCAGCGCCAGCTTGGTGGTGGTGTGTGCCCATGCCTGTGCCAGGTTGCTGGCTGTGCCTGGCTTGTGAGGGTTGAGGTAATTGGCCCCCTGTTCCCCATGGCGTGGGCTCCAGCTGTGGCCCGGGGCAGCACAGGTGGGACCCATGAGGTGAGGATGGGGCTGGGCCCAGGGTTTCAAAAGGGCTGAGGATGGGGCTGGCCCTGCTGTATCCGCCATTATTTTAGTCAGATCCTGCATTCCGCTCAGTTAAAGGCTCACGAGAATTACTTAACATTTGCCTTTGGAAGTCATGCTTCAAAGAATGAATTTGCAACCAAATTTTTTTGACGCTAGTCAATGAACTCCTGTAATACTGCAGCAAAATGACATTTTGAGTGGTTGTTGAATCTCAGAGTGATACCATAGGCATCCCTGTTTGAGCCCTTACCGCAAGCGTTGCAATGTTTGTTTACACCCTGCTCGGTTCTTTTGTAAAGGTGTGTAGCGATGGGAGGTGCGTTATTCCCAAGGTGCTGCGGCACCGATGCTCTGGCTGTTGGCAGGAATGGGCAAAGCGGAAGGCTCTGTGGCTAGGGGGGAATGGCGTGGACATGCTACTGCTCTCTCTGTTGCACCAGAATTTCGACGGCTGGGTTGGGCTGCTAAATCAATGGAACGACTGGAAGAAATTGCAGAAAAGTGAGTACTCTCCTATCTTTATCTTTTCAAGTCGTTGTCTTTCTACAGACCCCTGTCCATGGCTTAGCTATTTGATTGGCGTGAAACAGACCCAGAATTTTGCTTTAAGTGGTGTTCTGATTCGCTGAAATTCCCCGTAGGTAGAGAGCAAGAATGACAAACGTTGCTTGGTGGTTGAAGTTCTTGGGGTTTCTGTGAAAGCTAACTTGCCAGAATGTGTAGGAAGCAGCCTGAATTCCAGTAGAGATACTGCATAAAAGGTCCTCTTCTTGACAGGAAAAGAGCTTCACGAAACGTCGGCGCTGTTTGCCGTAGGGCCTCCGACATACTTGTTCAGTCATCGTGGGCTTTGTGCCGTTCCCGCAGGCACGATCTTGAACACATTTTGTACGGCAGCTGGTCTCTTAGCTGACTTTCTATCTCGCGCTTGGTTGCTTGTACCTGCTCAAGGCTTCCTGTAGTGTCAAATGAACCCACAGGAAAATGTCCTCAACTCGTGCTGGTAGGGCAAGCCCGCTGCAGTTGATAAAATCGGAAAATAGCACGATGTTTTGAAAAATTTGCCTTGCGAGGACAAGGGCTGTCTCCTGGAGGGCAGCTGGGTTCTGTGACTGATTCCACCGGTCCGCTCTGGCACTTGAAGGAGGCAGCCCCTAAGCCAACGCAATCTAAAATGGGGTCCGTTTGGGTTTTTTTAATCATTTCTTAGGGATATGAGGCTTGTGTGGGTGTTAAGCTTGTCCTGTTCTTTCTGTTCCTAATTCTGAACCCACTGACTGGCGTCAAAGAACGGTCGTGTTGTAGTCTGACGGTGTCGTCTCCCAGGAGCTGGTGGAAGGCCAGGGCTTACGTCAAACTGATAAGGAGGATTGAGGCTGGAAAGCGGAACGTCTAAACAAGAATTACTGTCCTTGGGAGAGAAGCACATCCTGAAGAAATAGGTAAGCTAATGGAAATGTTTTGGGAACCGTCCGAAACAACTAGTAGGAGTGTGATAAGAAGCACCCTCCCGCAAAATATCCTCCTTATAATCCTAAAAGGCACAGCCCTCGAGCTGGAGACACCAGCCCAAGCAGAGAGCCCTCGCCTCTGAGGGTGCGCAGCATGTTAAAGTCGCGCTGTAGCTTGAAGCTGAAATAAGAGAAATGTAGACCAATAGAAAACTGCTTTGTGTAATGACTTATGCATATGCATAGCTAGCCTGTATAAATACTGTACCTGTAGGAGCCAACTTTGTGCTAGCTTTGTGGAGCTGCCGCCTAGCACCCATCTCTGCGCAGACGTGACAGAAAAATACCTCTGCCCTGTGTGCATATTGGCGTCCCGCACACGGGGTAAACGACCCTCACGCTTGTGGGATAGCAGTTTTGACACCCCAGGTGGGACCGAGCTGACAGCCTCGCCCGGTTCGTCTTGCCGCATCCGACAGGGAGGAGAGGCCTGAGCGGACTCCAGCACGCACCGACCTGTCGACTGGGGACTCCTTCAGCTCCTCTCCTGCGGTCGGGCGGTAAGTGACAAAAGGGTGCAATGTTCCTGAAAAGAGGTGTTTTGTGGGGCTAGGAGAAAAGGGGGTAGGGGCAAGATGTCTCGGGAAGCAGGCGGCCTCTGTTCTGTTCTGGGCTCTGCATAAGACGCACCAGGAAAGACAGGTGGCAGTAGCGTAGTTCTGTTTGTTTCTCCACGCTGTCCTGTTCTGAGTAACGGAGGGAGACGTCCCTCGTTCTGGTTTGTGTAGAAATGCTGGGTTTTTCAGTACCGATATGGGTGCTGCTGCTTCCCAGGAGGCAGCCCTTTGCTCTCCTCTAGGATGCATCCTGAAGCATTGCAATAAACTTGGAGGAGATGCCATGACTGAAAATCAGCTAAAACGATATCGTAATCAACGGTGGCCACAATATCAATGGGAAGATGGTGAAAAATGGCCCGAGAACGGATCCTTGAAATATAACACTATATCGGAATTAATGTTGTGTTGTCGGGGAACTGAAAAATGGGATGAAATGCCTTCTGTGGATATGTTTTTTTCGTTAAGACGCGATTGGGATATTAGGAAGAAAGGTGGTTTAGTGGATTCTAAACATCGGATTGGAATATATGTGTTAAAAGAGAAAAAGGGAAAACCTCGTTGTATTGAATGGGAAAATTCAGAAGAGGATATTCAGCTGTTGGTAGCTCCCCCCAAACAGCCCAAATCTGATAGCTCAAGTGGTAATGGAGTTGTGAGTGCTATCTCTAAAAGAAGAAGGGGAGAGAAACCGATAGTTTGAGCTGCCCTCAGACAGGCTGCAGGGCCTGAAGGAACACCGGTGTCCGTACGCGTACCTTTTACTGCTTGTGATTCATTAAACTGCAAACAGGCAGTCGGATCCTATGGAAACAATCCAGAAGGAATGTATAGTACTGTTAATCACGACTCCTAGTCCTAACTGGGGAGATGTACAGGCTCTCCTAGAATATTTGTTTCCCACTGAGGAGAGGAGAAGAATTTTAGAGAAGGCCAGAAGAGGGACCGATGCAACAAGGCGGGGGGGGTGGGGGGTGCTAGATACCGATATGTACCTCCCGAAAGAGGATGCGGAGTGGGATCCAAACACAAGTGTGAGGGATTAGAGAGGGTAAAGGAATATCAGAAGTTAATTTTGTATGGGATTCAACATGGAGTGCAAAAGCCCAAGAATTTATCTAAACTATCTGAAGTAAGGCAGGGAGATAAGGAAACCCCGTCAGCCTTCTCTGAGAGATTGTGTGAAGTAGCTCGAAAATGGACAGATCTGGATCCGGAAGATGATAGCAATTCAAAGTTATTTAACAGGCTGTTTATTGGTCAAGCAGCAGCAGATACAAGAAAGAGATGACACAAGGTAGAGGGCGAGGATGGCATGACAATCTCACAGTTCTTCTCAATGGCATCTAAGGTACGTAATAATCGGGAGGAAATAGAAGAGAAGGAGAAGCGGGGGCGAGTAACGCCGCAAGCTTCTTTGTTGGCTGCCTTGAGGGAAGACCAGGAAAAAGGGAGAGAAAATACAGGAGGTGAATTTTGTGGGTGAGGAAGGGGCTGTAGAAATAATAGTAGAAATGGTTATGACATTCCCCTGGGAATGAATCGGCGTGCAAATTGTAAGCAAGAGGAGGGCCGTTGGAAAAAAATTGCCCATGCCGTCTGAGTAATGGGGAAAGAGAGACAGAAGAAGCCCTTGGAGTCATGCCGGAGATTGGGTTGGACTGAAGGGGGCCGGAGGAATCTCTTAAAATTTCCCCAGACGATCCTCGGGTTCCAGTCAAGCTGGGGAATGAAAGAAGAGATTTTTTATTTTTCATTATTGATAGCGGAGCCACACATGCTGCAGTAACTAGTTGTAGGGGACCCTTAAGTAGAAGTAAAAGAAGCGTTGTTGGTGCAAGAGGGAAAAAGACTTTAAGGCTGTTTTTACAGCCTATGGAATGTTCCATTGGAAACACTAAATTAACTCCTGAATTCCTTTAGATGCCAGAATGCCCCCTACCATTGCTTGGGTGGGATTTACTTGTCAACTGAATGCACGGCTAAGTTCTTCTGAAGACTCTGTTCAGTTGACTCTGTTCAGCCCACAGGGGACCTCTCCTCTTTGTGGCGGATGCCAGCCTGAACGGGACCTCGCCTGTTTGGGGCACACCGATGGCGGGCGCTGTCGCCAAAAGGCAAAGCAGGGTCATAGCAGAGTTTTCCATTTCTGGGGATGGGCTCAGCCATCCCCTGCACAAATTTCTCCTATGTAGCAACGGGGATGGTAGCTTTCTTCTGTTTTCTTGAAGAACGAGAGGATGATGGAGCACGTTACAAGAGCACGATCTTTTTCTCTTCCTTTGGCAGTACAGGCACCCAAGGCCAGCCTGCATTCAAGGAACAGCACGAGGATATCCGTGTCGACCGTCAGCAGAGGAAGGAAGCTTCTTTTGGAGGCTGAGGCGATGAAGCAGAGTCCTTAATTGTTCTGTTTGATTTTCAACAGGGGTGCGGGGAGGGCCTGGGACATGCAAAATGTGGTCCCGGACATGGGAGCTGTCTATTACGTGGGAGGCTGAGAGCGCTATCGTGGACACCACTGGACCGGCATCCTGTAAGGATGCTTTCACGTGTTTTCTTGTTTAGAGGCCAACCTCGGCTTTGGGCTGTAAACTAAAGTCTGCCAGGCCGGTGCCAGCTTGGCGGCAGCATCTGCCCATGGCAGCGCCAGCTTGGTGGTGGTGTGTGCCCATGCCTGTGCCAGGTTGCTGGCTGTGTCTGGCTTGTGAGGCTTGGGGTAATTGGCCCCCTGTTCCCCATGGCGTGGGCTCCAGCTGTGGCCCGGGGCAGCACAGGTGGGACCCATGAGGTGAGGATGGGGCTGGGCCCAGGGTTTCAAAAGGGCTGAGGATGGGGCTGGCCCTGCTGTATCCGCCATTATTTTAGTCAGATCCTGCATTCCGCTCAGTTAAAGGCTCACGAGAATTACTTAACATTTGCCTTTGGAAGTCATGCTTCAAAGAATGAATTTGCAACCAAATTTTTTTGACGCTAGTCAATGAACTCCTGTAATACTGCAGCAAAATGACATTTTGAGTGGTTGTTGAATCTCAGAGTGATACCATAGGCATCCCTGTTTGAGCCCTTACCGCAAGCGTTGCAATGTCTGTTTACACCCTGCTCGGTTCTTTTGTAAAGGTGTGTAGCGATGGGAGGTGCGTTATTCCCAAGGTGCTGCGGCACCGATGCTCTGGCTGTTGGCAGGAATGGGCAAAGCGGAAGGCTCTGTGGCTAGGGGGGAATGGCGTGGACATGCTACTGCTCTCTCTGTTGCACCAGAATTTCGACGGCTGGGTTGGGCTGCTAAATCAATGGAACGACTGGAAGAAATTGCAGAAAAGTGAGTACTCTCCTATCTTTATCTTCTCAAGTCGTTGTCTTTCTACAGACCCCTGTCCATGGCTTAGCTATTTGATTGGCGTGAAACAGACCCAGAATTTTGCTTTAAGTGGTGTTCTGGTTCGCTGAAATTCCCCGTAGGTAGAGAGCAAGAATGACAAACGTTGCTTGGTGGTTGAAGTTCTTGGGGTTTCTGTGAAAGCTAACTTGCCAGAATGTGTAGGAAGCAGCCTGAATTCCAGTAGAGATACTGCATAAAAGGTCCTCTTCTTGACAGGAAAAGAGCTTCACGAAACGTCGGCGCTGTTTGCCGTGGGGCCTCCGACATACTTGTTCAGTCATCGTGGGCTTTGTGCCGTTCCCGCAGGCACGATCTTGAACACATTTTGTACGGCAGCTGGTCTCTTAGCTGACTTTCTATCTCGCGCTTGGTTGCTTGTACCTGCTCAAGGCTTCCTGTAGTGTCAAATGAAGGCACAGGAAAATGTCCTCAACTCGTGCTGGTAGGGCAAGCCCGCTGCAGTTGATAAAATCGGAAAATAGCACGATGTTTTGAAAAATTTGCCTTGCGAGGACAAGGGCTGTCTCCTGGAGGGCAGCTGGGTTCTGTGACTGATTCCACCGGTCCGCTCTGGCACTTGAAGGAGGCAGCCCCTAAGCCAACGCAATCTAAAATGGGGTCCGTTTGGGTTTTTTTAATCATTTCTTAGGGATATGAGGCTTGTGTGGGTGTTTAGCTTGTCCTGTTCTTTCTGTTCCTAATTCTGAACCCACTGACTGGCGTCAAAGAACGGTCGTGTTGTAGTCTGACGGTGTCGTCTCCCAGGAGCTGGTGGAAGGCCAGGGCTTACGTCAAACTGATAAGGAGGATTGAGGCTGGGAAGTGGAACGTCTAAACAAGAATTACTGTCCTTGGGAGAGAAGCACATCCTGAAGAAATAGGTAAGCTAATGGAAATGTTTTGGGAACCGTCCGAAACAACTAGTAGGAGTGTGATAAGAAGCACCCTCCCGCAAACTATCCTCCTTATAATCCTAAAAGGCACAGCCCTCGAGCTGGAGACACCAGCCCAAGCAGAGAGCCCTCGCCTCTGAGCGTGCGCAGCATGTTAAAGTCGCGCTGTAGCTTGAAGCTGAAATAAGAGAAATGTAGACCAATAGAAAACTGCTTTGTGTAATGACTTATGCATATGCATAGCTAGCCTGTATAAATACTGTACCTGTAGGAGCCAACTTTGTGCTAGCTTTGTGGAGCTGCCGCCTAGCACCCATCTCTGCGCAGACGTGACAGAAAAATACCTCTGCCCTGTGTGCATATTGGCGTCCCGCACACGGGGTAAACGACCCTCACGCTTGTGGGATAGCAGTTTTGACACCCCAGGTGGGACCGAGCTGACAGCCTCGCCCGGTTCGTCTTGCCGCATCCGACAGGGAGGAGAGGCCTGAGCGGACTCCAGCACGCACCGACCTGTCGACTGGGGACTCCTTCAGCTCCTCTCCTGCGGTCGGGCAGTAAGTGACAAAAGGGTGCAATGTTCCTGAAAAGAGGTGTTTTGTGGGGCTAGGAGAAAAGGGGGTAGGGGCAAGATGTCTCGGGAAGCAGGCGGCCTCTGTTCTGTTCTGGGCTCTGCATAAGACGCACCAGGAAAGACAGGTGGCAGTAGCGTAGTTCTGTTTGTTTCTCCACGCTGTCCTGTTCTGAGTAACGGAGGGAGACGTCCCTCGTTCTGGTTTGTGTAGAAATGCTGGGTTTTTCAGTACCGATATGGGTGCTGCTGCTTCCCAGGAGGCAGCCCTTTGCTCTCCTCTAGGATGCATCCTGAAGCATTGCAATAAACTTGGAGGAGATGCCATGACTGAAAATCAGCTAAAACGATATCGTAATCAACGGTGGCCACAATATCAATGGGAAGATGGTGAAAAATGGCCCGAGAACGGATCCTTGAAATATAACACTATATCGGAATTAATGTTGTGTTGTCGGGGAACTGAAAAATGGGATGAAATGCCTTCTGTGGATATGTTTTTTTCGTTAAGACGCGATTGGGATATTAGGAAGAAAGGTGGTTTAGTGGATTCTAAACATCGGATTGGAATATATGTGTTAAAAGAGAAAAAGGGAAAACCTCGTTGTATTGAATGGGAAAATTCAGAAGAGGATATTCAGCTGTTGGTAGCTCCCCCCAAACAGCCCAAATCTGATAGCTCAAGTGGTAATGGAGTTGTGAGTGCTATCTCTAAAAGAAGAAGGGGAGAGAAACCGATAGTTTGAGCTGCCCTCAGACAGGCTGCAGGGCCTGAAGGAACACCGGTGTCCGTACGCGTACCTTTTACTGCTTGTGATTCATTAAACTGCAAACAGGCAGTCGGATCCTATGGAAACAATCCAGAAGGAATGTATAGTACTGTTAATCACGACTCCTAGTCCTAACTGGGGAGATGTACAGGCTCTCCTAGAATATTTGTTTCCCACTGAGGAGAGGAGAAGAATTTTAGAGAAGGCCAGAAGAGGGACTGATGCAACAAGGCGGGGGGGGTGGGGGGTGCTAGATACCGATATGTACCTCCCGAAAGAGGATGCGGAGTGGGATCCAAACACAAGTGTGAGGGATTAGAGAGGGTAAAGGAATATCAGAAGTTAATTTTGTATGGGATTCAACATGGAGTGCAAAAGCCCAAGAATTTATCTAAACTATCTGAAGTAAGGCAGGGAGATAAGGAAACCCCGTCAGCCTTCTCTGAGAGATTGTGTGAAGTAGCTCGAAAATGGACAGATCTGGATCCGGAAGATGATAGCAATTCAAAGTTATTTAACAGGCTGTTTATTGGTCAAGCAGCAGCAGATACAAGAAAGAGATGACACAAGGTAGAGGGCGAGGATGGCATGACAATCTCACAGTTCTTCTCAATGGCATCTAAGGTACGTAATAATCGGGAGGAAATAGAAGAGAAGGAGAAGCGGGGGCGAGTAACGCCGCAAGCTTCTTTGTTGGCTGCCTTGAGGGAAGACCAGGAAAAAGGGAGAGAAAATACAGGAGGTGAATTTTGTGGGTGAGGAAGGGGCTGTAGAAATAATAGTAGAAATGGTTATGACATTCCCCTGGGAATGAATCGGCGTGCAAATTGTAAGCAAGAGGAGGGCCGTTGGAAAAAAATTGCCCATGCCGTCTGAGTAATGGGGAAAGAGAGACAGAAGAAGCCCTTGGAGTCATGCCGGAGATTGGGTTGGACTGAAGGGGGCCGGAGGAATCTCTTAAAATTTCCCCAGACGATCCTCGGGTTCCAGTCAAGCTGGGGAATGAAAGAAGAGATTTTTTATTTTTCATTATTGATAGCGGAGCCACACATGCTGCAGTAACTAGTTGTAGGGGACCCTTAAGTAGAAGTAAAAGAAGCGTTGTTGGTGCAAGAGGGAAAAAGACTTTAAGGCTGTTTTTACAGCCTATGGAATGTTCCATTGGAAACACTAAATTAACTCCTGAATTCCTTTAGATGCCAGAATGCCCCCTACCATTGCTTGGGTGGGATTTACTTGTCAACTGAATGCACGGCTAAGTTCTTCTGAAGACTCTGTTCAGTTGACTCTGTTCAGCCCACAGGGGACCTCTCCTCTTTGTGGCGGATGCCAGCCTGAACGGGACCTCGCCTGTTTGGGGCACACCGATGGCGGGCGCTGTCGCCAAAAGGCAAAGCAGGGTCATAGCAGAGTTTTCCATTTCTGGGGATGGGCTCAGCCATCCCCTGCACAAATTTCTCCTATGTAGCAACGGGGATGGTAGCTTTCTTCTGTTTTCTTGAAGAACGAGAGGATGATGGAGCACGTTACAAGAGCACGATCTTTTTCTCTTCCTTTGGCAGTACAGGCACCCAAGGCCAGCCTGCATTCAAGGAACAGCACGAGGATATCCGTGTCGACCGTCAGCAGAGGAAGGAAGCTTCTTTTGGAGGCTGAGGCGATGAAGCAGAGTCCTTAATTGTTCTGTTTGATTTTCAACAGGGGTGCGGGGAGGGCCTGGGACATGCAAAATGTGGTCCCGGACATGGGAGCTGTCTATTACGTGGGAGGCTGAGAGCGCTATCGTGGACACCACTGGACCGGCATCCTGTAAGGATGCTTTCACGTGTTTTCTTGTTTAGAGGCCAACCTCGGCTTTGGGCTGTAAACTAAAGTCTGCCAGGCCGGTGCCAGCTTGGCGGCAGCATCTGCCCATGGCAGCGCCAGCTTGGTGGTGGTGTGTGCCCATGCCTGTGCCAGGTTGCTGGCTGTGTCTGGCTTGTGAGGCTTGGGGTAATTGGCCCCCTGTTCCCCATGGCGTGGGCTCCAGCTGTGGCCCGGGGCAGCACAGGTGGGACCCATGAGGTGAGGATGGGGCTGGGCCCAGGGTTTCAAAAGGGCTGAGGATGGGGCTGGCCCTGCTGTATCCGCCATTATTTTAGTCAGATCCTGCATTCCGCTCAGTTAAAGGCTCACGAGAATTACTTAACATTTGCCTTTGGAAGTCATGCTTCAAAGAATGAATTTGCAACCAAATTTTTTTGACGCTAGTCAATGAACTCCTGTAATACTGCAGCAAAATGACATTTTGAGTGGTTGTTGAATCTCAGAGTGATACCATAGGCATCCCTGTTTGAGCCCTTACCGCAAGCGTTGCAATGTCTGTTTACACCCTGCTCGGTTCTTTTGTAAAGGTGTGTAGCGATGGGAGGTGCGTTATTCCCAAGGTGCTGCGGCACCGATGCTCTGGCTGTTGGCAGGAATGGGCAAAGCGGAAGGCTCTGTGGCTAGGGGGGAATGGCGTGGACATGCTACTGCTCTCTCTGTTGCACCAGAATTTCGACGGCTGGGTTGGGCTGCTAAATCAATGGAACGACTGGAAGAAATTGCAGAAAAGTGAGTACTCTCCTATCTTTATCTTCTCAAGTCGTTGTCTTTCTACAGACCCCTGTCCATGGCTTAGCTATTTGATTGGCGTGAAACAGACCCAGAATTTTGCTTTAAGTGGTGTTCTGGTTCGCTGAAATTCCCCGTAGGTAGAGAGCAAGAATGACAAACGTTGCTTGGTGGTTGAAGTTCTTGGGGTTTCTGTGAAAGCTAACTTGCCAGAATGTGTAGGAAGCAGCCTGAATTCCAGTAGAGATACTGCATAAAAGGTCCTCTTCTTGACAGGAAAAGAGCTTCACGAAACGTCGGCGCTGTTTGCCGTGGGGCCTCCGACATACTTGTTCAGTCATCGTGGGCTTTGTGCCGTTCCCGCAGGCACGATCTTGAACACATTTTGTACGGCAGCTGGTCTCTTAGCTGACTTTCTATCTCGCGCTTGGTTGCTTGTACCTGCTCAAGGCTTCCTGTAGTGTCAAATGAAGGCACAGGAAAATGTCCTCAACTCGTGCTGGTAGGGCAAGCCCGCTGCAGTTGATAAAATCGGAAAATAGCACGATGTTTTGAAAAATTTGCCTTGCGAGGACAAGGGCTGTCTCCTGGAGGGCAGCTGGGTTCTGTGACTGATTCCACCGGTCCGCTCTGGCACTTGAAGGAGGCAGCCCCTAAGCCAACGCAATCTAAAATGGGGTCCGTTTGGGTTTTTTTAATCATTTCTTAGGGATATGAGGCTTGTGTGGGTGTTTAGCTTGTCCTGTTCTTTCTGTTCCTAATTCTGAACCCACTGACTGGCGTCAAAGAACGGTCGTGTTGTAGTCTGACGGTGTCGTCTCCCAGGAGCTGGTGGAAGGCCAGGGCTTACGTCAAACTGATAAGGAGGATTGAGGCTGGGAAGTGGAACGTCTAAACAAGAATTACTGTCCTTGGGAGAGAAGCACATCCTGAAGAAATAGGTAAGCTAATGGAAATGTTTTGGGAACCGTCCGAAACAACTAGTAGGAGTGTGATAAGAAGCACCCTCCCGCAAACTATCCTCCTTATAATCCTAAAAGGCACAGCCCTCGAGCTGGAGACACCAGCCCAAGCAGAGAGCCCTCGCCTCTGAGCGTGCGCAGCATGTTAAAGTCGCGCTGTAGCTTGAAGCTGAAATAAGAGAAATGTAGACCAATAGAAAACTGCTTTGTGTAATGACTTATGCATATGCATAGCTAGCCTGTATAAATACTGTACCTGTAGGAGCCAACTTTGTGCTAGCTTTGTGGAGCTGCCGCCTAGCACCCATCTCTGCGCAGACGTGACAGAAAAATACCTCTGCCCTGTGTGCATATTGGCGTCCCGCACACGGGGTAAACGACCCTCACGCTTGTGGGATAGCAGTTTTGACACCCCAGGTGGGACCGAGCTGACAGCCTCGCCCGGTTCGTCTTGCCGCATCCGACAGGGAGGAGAGGCCTGAGCGGACTCCAGCACGCACCGACCTGTCGACTGGGGACTCCTTCAGCTCCTCTCCTGCGGTCGGGCGGTAAGTGACAAAAGGGTGCAATGTTCCTGAAAAGAGGTGTTTTGTGGGGCTAGGAGAAAAGGGGGTAGGGGCAAGATGTCTCGGGAAGCAGGCGGCCTCTGTTCTGTTCTGGGCTCTGCATAAGACGCACCAGGAAAGACAGGTGGCAGTAGCGTAGTTCTGTTTGTTTCTCCACGCTGTCCTGTTCTGAGTAACGGAGGGAGACGTCCCTCGTTCTGGTTTGTGTAGAAATGCTGGGTTTTTCAGTACCGATATGGGTGCTGCTGCTTCCCAGGAGGCAGCCCTTTGCTCTCCTCTAGGATGCATCCTGAAGCATTGCAATAAACTTGGAGGAGATGCCATGACTGAAAATCAGCTAAAACGATATCGTAATCAACGGTGGCCACAATATCAATGGGAAGATGGTGAAAAATGGCCCGAGAACGGATCCTTGAAATATAACACTATATCGGAATTAATGTTGTGTTGTCGGGGAACTGAAAAATGGGATGAAATGCCTTCTGTGGATATGTTTTTTTCGTTAAGACGCGATTGGGATATTAGGAAGAAAGGTGGTTTAGTGGATTCTAAACATCGGATTGGAATATATGTGTTAAAAGAGAAAAAGGGAAAACCTCGTTGTATTGAATGGGAAAATTCAGAAGAGGATATTCAGCTGTTGGTAGCTCCCCCCAAACAGCCCAAATCTGATAGCTCAAGTGGTAATGGAGTTGTGAGTGCTATCTCTAAAAGAAGAAGGGGAGAGAAACCGATAGTTTGAGCTGCCCTCAGACAGGCTGCAGGGCCTGAAGGAACACCGGTGTCCGTACGCGTACCTTTTACTGCTTGTGATTCATTAAACTGCAAACAGGCAGTCGGATCCTATGGAAACAATCCAGAAGGAATGTATAGTACTGTTAATCACGACTCCTAGTCCTAACTGGGGAGATGTACAGGCTCTCCTAGAATATTTGTTTCCCACTGAGGAGAGGAGAAGAATTTTAGAGAAGGCCAGAAGAGGGACTGATGCAACAAGGCGGGGGGGGTGGGGGGTGCTAGATACCGATATGTACCTCCCGAAAGAGGATGCGGAGTGGGATCCAAACACAAGTGTGAGGGATTAGAGAGGGTAAAGGAATATCAGAAGTTAATTTTGTATGGGATTCAACATGGAGTGCAAAAGCCCAAGAATTTATCTAAACTATCTGAAGTAAGGCAGGGAGATAAGGAAACCCCGTCAGCCTTCTCTGAGAGATTGTGTGAAGTAGCTCGAAAATGGACAGATCTGGATCCGGAAGATGATAGCAATTCAAAGTTATTTAACAGGCTGTTTATTGGTCAAGCAGCAGCAGATACAAGAAAGAGATGACACAAGGTAGAGGGCGAGGATGGCATGACAATCTCACAGTTCTTCTCAATGGCATCTAAGGTACGTAATAATCGGGAGGAAATAGAAGAGAAGGAGAAGCGGGGGCGAGTAACGCCGCAAGCTTCTTTGTTGGCTGCCTTGAGGGAAGACCAGGAAAAAGGGAGAGAAAATACAGGAGGTGAATTTTGTGGGTGAGGAAGGGGCTGTAGAAATAATAGTAGAAATGGTTATGACATTCCCCTGGGAATGAATCGGCGTGCAAATTGTAAGCAAGAGGAGGGCCGTTGGAAAAAAATTGCCCATGCCGTCTGAGTAATGGGGAAAGAGAGACAGAAGAAGCCGTTGGAGTCATGCCGGAGATTGGGTTGGACTGAAGGGGGCCGGAGGAATCTCTTAAAATTTCCCCAGACGATCCTCTGGTTCCAGTCAAGCTGGGGAATGAAAGAAGAGATTTTTATTTTTCATTATTGATAGCGGAGCCACACATGCTGCAGTAACTAGTTGTAGGGGACCCTTAAGTAGAAATAAAAGAAGCGTTGTTGGTGCAAGAGGGAAAAAGACTTTAAGGCTGTTTTTACAGCCTATGGAATGTTCCATTGGAAACACTAAATTAACTCCTGAATTCCTTTAGATGCCAGAATGCCCCCTACCATTGCTTGGGTGGGATTTACTTGTCAACTGAATGCACGGCTAAGTTCTTCTGAAGACTCTGTTCAGTTGACTCTGTTCAGCCCACAGGGGACCTCTCCTCTTTGTGGCGGATGCCAGCCTGAACGGGACCTCGCCTGTTTGGGGCACACGGATGGCGGGCGCTGTCGCCAAAAGGCAAAGCAGGGTCATAGCAGAGTTTTCCATTTCTGGGGATGGGCTCAGCCATCCCCTGCACAAATTTCTCCTATGTAGCAACGGGGATGGTAGCTTTCTTCTGTTTTCTTGAAGAACGAGAGGATGA
This sequence comes from Mycteria americana, assembly GCF_035582795.1. Taxonomy (NCBI): domain Eukaryota; kingdom Metazoa; phylum Chordata; class Aves; order Ciconiiformes; family Ciconiidae; genus Mycteria; species Mycteria americana. The sequence goes on from NW_027445662.1 coordinate 220,947, forward strand.
TGGAGCACGTTACAAGAGCACGATCTTTTTCTCTTCCTTTGGCAGTACAGGCACCCAAGGCCAGCCTGCATTCAAGGAACAGCACGAGGATATCCGTGTCGACCGTCAGCAGAGGAAGGAAGCTTCTTTTGGAGGCTGAGGCGATGAAGCAGAGTCCTTAATTGTTCTGTTTGATTTTCAACAGGGGTGCGGGGAGGGCCTGGGACATGCAAAATGTGGTCCCGGACATGGGAGCTGTCTATTACGTGGGAGGCTGAGAGCGCTATCGTGGACACCACTGGACCGGCATCCTGTAAGGATGCTTTCACGTGTTTTCTTGTTTAGAGGCCAACCTCGGCTTTGGGCTGTAAACTAAAGTCTGCCAGGCCGGTGCCAGCTTGGCGGCAGCATCTGCCCATGGCAGCGCCAGCTTGGTGGTGGTGTGTGCCCATGCCTGTGCCAGGTTGCTGGCTGTGTCTGGCTTGTGAGGCTTGGGGTAATTGGCCCCCTGTTCCCCATGGCGTGGGCTCCAGCTGTGGCCCGGGGCAGCACAGGTGGGACCCATGAGGTGAGGATGGGGCTGGGCCCAGGGTTTCAAAAGGGCTGAGGATGGGGCTGGCCCTGCTGTATCCGCCATTATTTTAGTCAGATCCTGCATTCCGCTCAGTTAAAGGCTCACGAGAATTACTTAACATTTGCCTTTGGAAGTCATGCTTCAAAGAATGAATTTGCAACCAAATTTTTTTGACGCTAGTCAATGAACTCCTGTAATACTGCAGCAAAATGACATTTTGAGTGGTTGTTGAATCTCAGAGTGATACCATAGGCATCCCTGTTTGAGCCCTTACCGCAAGCGTTGCAATGTCTGTTTACACCCTGCTCGGTTCTTTTGTAAAGGTGTGTAGCGATGGGAGGTGCGTTATTCCCAAGGTGCTGCGGCACCGATGCTCTGGCTGTTGGCAGCAATGGGCAAAGCGGAAGGCTGTGTGGCTAGGGGGGAATGGCGTGGACATGCTACTGCTCTCTCTGTTGCACCAGAATTTCGACGGCTGGGTTGGGCTGCTAAATCAATGGAACGACTGGAAGAAATTGCAGAAAAGTGAGTACTCTCCTATCTTTATCTTTTCAAGTCGTTGTCTTTCTACAGACCCCTGTCCATGGCTTAGCTATTTGATTGGCGTGAAACAGACCCAGAATTTTGCTTTAAGTGGTGTTCTGGTTCGCTGAAATTCCCCGTAGGTAGAGAGCAAGAATGACAAACGTTGCTTGGTGGTTGAAGTTCTTGGGGTTTCTGTGAAAGCTAACTTGCCAGAATGTGTAGGAAGCAGCCTGAATTCCAGTAGAGATACTGCATAAAAGGTCCTCTTCTTGACAGGAAAAGAGCTTCACGAAACGTCGGCGCTGTTTGCCGTAGGGCCTCCGACATACTTGTTCAGTCATCGTGGGCTTTGTGCCGTTCCCGCAGGCACGATCTTGAACACATTTTGTACGGCAGCTGGTCTCTTAGCTGACTTTCTATCTCGCGCTTGGTTGCTTGTACCTGCTCAAGGCTTCCTGTAGTGTCAAATGAAGCCACAGGAAAATGTCCTCAACTCGTGCTGGTAGGGCAAGCCCGCTGCAGTTGATAAAATCGGAAAATAGCACGATGTTTTGAAAAATTTGCCTTGCGAGGACAAGGGCTGTCTCCTGGAGGGCAGCTGGGTTCTGTGACTGATTCCACCGGTCCGCTCTGGCACTTGAAGGAGGCAGCCCCTAAGCCAACGCAATCTAAAATGGGGTCCGTTTGGGTTTTTTTAATCATTTCTTAGGGATATGAGGCTTGTGTGGGTGTTAAGCTTGTCCTGTTCTTTCTGTTCCTAATTCTGAACCCACTGACTGGCGTCAAAGAACGGTCGTGTTGTAGTCTGACGGTGTCGTCTCCCAGGAGCTGGTGGAAGGCCAGGGCTTACGTCAAACTGATAAGGAGGATTGAGGCTGGAAAGCGGAACGTCTAAACAAGAATTACTGTCCTTGGGAGAGAAGCACATCCTGAAGAAATAGGTAAGCTAATGGAAATGTTTTGGGAACCGTCCGAAACAACTAGTAGGAGTGTGATAAGAAGCACCCTCCCGCAAACTATCCTCCTTATAATCCTACAAGTCACAGCCCTCGAGCTGGAGACACCAGCCCAAGCAGAGAGCCCTCGCCTCTGAGCGTGCGCAGCATGTTAAAGTCGCGCTGTAGCTTGAAGCTGAAATAAGAGAAATGTAGACCAATAGAAAACTGCTTTGTGTAATGACTTATGCATATGCATAGCTAGCCTGTATAAATACTGTACCTGTAGGAGCCAACTTTGTGCTAGCTTTGTGGAGCTGCCGCCTAGCACCCATCTCTGCGCAGACGTGACAGAAAAATACCTCTGCCCTGTGTGCATATTGGCGTCCCGCACACGGGGTAAACGACCCTCACGCTTGTGGGATAGCAGTTTTGACACCCCAGGTGGGACCGAGCTGACAGCCTCGCCCGGTTCGTCTTGCCGCATCCGACAGGGAGGAGAGGCCTGAGCGGACTCCAGCACGCACCGACCTGTCGACTGGGGACTCCTTCAGCTCCTCTCCTGCGGTCGGGCGGTAAGTGACAAAAGGGTGCAATGTTCCTGAAAAGAGGTGTTTTGTGGGGCTAGGAGAAAAGGGGGTAGGGGCAAGATGTCTCGGGAAGCAGGCGGCCTCTGTTCTGTTCTGGGCTCTGCATAAGACGCACCAGGAAAGACAGGTGGCAGTAGCGTAGTTCTGTTTGTTTCTCCACGCTGTCCTGTTCTGAGTAACGGAGGGAGACGTCCCTCGTTCTGGTTTGTGTAGAAATGCTGGGTTTTTCAGTACCGATATGGGTGCTGCTGCTTCCCAGGAGGCAGCCCTTTGCTCTCCTCTAGGATGCATCCTGAAGCATTGCAATAAACTTGGAGGAGATGCCATGACTGAAAATCAGCTAAAACGATATCGTAATCAACGGTGGCCACAATATCAATGGGAAGATGGTGAAAAATGGCCCGAGAACAGATCCTTGAAATATAACACTATATCGGAATTAATGTTGTGTTGTCGGGGAACTGAAAAATGGGATGAAATGCCTTCTGTGGATATGTTTTTTTCGTTAAGACGCGATTGGGATATTAGGAAGAAAGGTGGTTTAGTGGATTCTAAACATCGGATTGGAATATATGTGTTAAAAGAGAAAAAGGGAAAACCTCGTTGTATTGAATGGGAAAATTCGGAAGAGGATATTCAGCTGTTGGTAGCTCCCCCCAAACAGCCCAAATCTGATAGCTCAAGTGGTGATGGAGTTGTGCGTGCTATCTCTAAAAGAACAAGGGGAGAGAAACCCATCGTTTGAGCTCCCCTCAGACAGGCTGCAGGGACTGAAGGAGCACCGGTATCCGTACGCGTCCCTTTTACTGCTTGTGATTTATTAAACTGCAAAGGGGCAGTCGGATCCTATGGAAACAATCCAGAAGGAATGTATAGTACTGTTAATCACGACCCCTAGTCCTAACCGGGGAGATGTACAGGCTCTCCTAGAATATTTGTTCACCGCTGAGGAGAGGAGAACAATTTTAGAGAAGGCCAGAGAGGGACTGATCCAACAAGGCGGGGGGGTGCCTAATACCGATATGTACCTCCCGAAAGAGGATCCGGAGTGGGATCCAGACACAAGTGTGAGGGATTAGAGAGGGTAAAGGAATATCAGAAGTGAATTTTGTAGGGGATTCAACACGGAGTGCAAAAGCCTAAGAATTTATGTAAACTATCTGAAGTAAGGCAGGGAGATAAGGAAACCCCGTCAGCCTTCTCTGAGAGATTGTGTGAAGTAGCTCGAAAACGGACAGATCTGGATCCGGAAGGTGATAGCAATTCAAAGTTATTGAACACGCTGTTTATTGGTCAAGCAGCAGCAGCAGATATAAGAGAGAGATGACAAAAGGTAGAGGGCGAGGATGGCATGACAATCTCACAGTTCTTCTCAATGGCATGTAAGGTACGTAATAATCGGGAGGAAATAGAAGAGAAGGAGAAGCGGGGACGAGTAACGCTGCAAGCTTCGTTGTCGGCTGCCTTGAGGGAAGACCAGGAAAAAGGGAGAGAAAACACAGGAGGTGAATTTTGTGGGTGAGGAAGGGGCTGTAGAAATAATAGTAGAAATGGTTATGACATTCCCCTGGGAATGAATCGGCGTGCAAATTGTAAGCAAGAGGGCCGTTGGAAAAAAATTGTCCATGCCGTCTGAGTGATGGGGAAAGAGAGAGAGAAGAAGGCGTTGGAGTCATGCCGGAGATTGGGTTGGAGTGAAGGGGGCCGGAGGAATCTCTAAAAATTTCCCCAGACGATCCTCTGGTTCCAGTCAAGCTGGGGAATGAAATAGGAGATTTTTTTATTTTTCATTGATAGTGGAGCCACCCATGCTGTAGTAAGTAGTTGTAGGGGACCCTTAAGTAGAAGTAAAAGAAGCGTTGTTGGTGCAAGAGGGAAGAAGACTTTAAGGCTGTTTTTACAACCTATGGAATGTTCCATTGGAAACACTAAATTAACTCCTGAATTCCTTTAGATGCCAGAATGCCCCCTCCCGTTGCTTGGGTGGGATTTACTTGTCAACTGAATGCAGGGCTAAGTTCTTCTGAAGAGTCTGTTCAGTTGACTCTGTTCAGCCCCCAGGGGACCTCTCCTCTTTGTGGCGGATGCCAGCCTGAACGGGACCTCGCCTGTTTGGGGCACACGGATGGCGGGCGCTGTCGCCAAAAGGCAAAGCAGGGCCATAGCAGAGTGTTCCATTTCTGGGGATGGGCTCAGCCGTCCCCTGCCCAAATTTCTGCTATGTAGCAATGGGGATGGTAGCTTTCTTCTGTTTTCTTGACGAACAAGAGGACGATGGAGCACGTGACAAGAGCATGATCTTTTTCTCTTCCTTTGGCAGTACAGGCACCCAAGGCCAGCCTGCATTCAAGGAACAGCATGGGGATATCTGTGTCGAGCGTTAGCAGAGGAAGGAAGCTTCTTTTGGAGGCTGAGGCGATGAAGCAGAGTCCTTAATTGTTCTGTTTGATTTTCAACAGGGGTGCGGGGAGGGCCTGGGACATGCAAAACGTGGTCCCGGACAGGGGAGCTGTCTATTAGTTGTCTATGAGCGCTATCATGGACACCGCTGGACCGGCATGCTGTAAGGATGCTTTCAGGTGTTTTCTTGTTTAGAGGCCAACCTCGGCTTTGGGCTGTAAACTAAAGTCTGCCAGGCCGGTGCCAGCTTGGCGGCAGCATCTGCCCGTGGCAGCACCAGCTTGGTGGTGGTGTGTGCCCATGCCTGTGCCAGGTTGCTGGCTGTGTCTGGCTTGTGAGGCTTGGGGTAATTGGCCCCCCGTTCCCCATGGCGTGGGCTCCAGCTGTGGCCCGGGGCAGCACAGGTGGGACCCATGAGGTGAGGATGGGGCTGGGCCCAGGGTTTCAAAAGGGCTGAGGATGGGGCTGGCCCTGCTGTATCCGCCATTATTTTAGTCAGATCCTGCATTCCGCTCAGTTAAAGGCTCACGAGAATTACTTAACATTTGCATTGGGAAGTCCTGCTTCAAACAATGAATTTTCAACAAAATGTTTTTGACAGTAGTCAATGAACTCCTGTAATACTGCAGCAAAATGACATTTTGAGTGGTTGTTGAATCTCAGAGTGATAACATAGGCATCCCTGTTTGAGCCCTTACCGCAACCATTGCAATGTTTGTTTACAGCCTGCTCGGTTCTTTTGTAAAGGTGCGTAGCTATGGGAGGTGCGTTATTGCCAAGGTGCTACGGCGCCGATGCTCTGGCTGTTGGCAGGAATGGGCAAAGCGGAAGGCTCTGTGGCTAGGGGAGAGTGGCGTGGACATGCTGCTGCTCTCTCTGTTGCACCAGAATTTCGATGGCTGGGTTGGGCTTCTAAATCAATGGAACGACTGGAAGACATTTCGGAAAAGTGAGTACTCTACTTATCTTTATCTTTGAAAGTCGTTGTCTTTCTACAGACCCCTGTCCATGGCTTAGCTATTTGATTGGCGTGAAACAGACCCAGAATTTTGCTTTAAGTGGTGTTCTGATTGGCTGAAATTCCCCGTAGGTAGAGAGCAAGAATTACAAATGTTGCTTGGTGGTTGAAGTTCTCGGGGTTTCTGCGAAAGCTAACTTGCCAGAATGTGTAGGAAGCAGCCTGAATTCCAGTAGAGATACTGCATAAAAGGTGCTTTTCTTGACAGGAAGAGAGCTTCACGAAACGTCGGCGCTGTTTGCCGTAGGGCCTCCGACATAGTTGTTCAGTCATCGTGGGCTTTGTGCCATTCCCGCAGGCACGATCTCGAACACATTTTGTACGGCAGCCGGTATCTTAGCTGACTTTCTATCTTGCGCTTGGTTGCTTGTACCTGCTCAAAACTGACTGTAGTGTCAAATGAACCCACAGGAAAATGTCCTCAACTCGTGCTGGTAGGGCAAGCCCGCTGCAGTTGATAACATGGGAAAATAGCACGATGTTTTGAAGAATTTTCCTTGCGAGGACGAGGGCTGTCTCCTGGTAGGCAGCTGAATTCTGTGACTGATTCCACCGGTCCGCTCTGGCACTTGAAGGAGGCAGCCCCTAAGCCAACGCAATCTCAAATGGGGGTTGTTTGGGTTTTTTTAATCATTTCTTAGGGATATGAGGCTTGTGTGGGTGTTTAGCTTGTCCTGTTCTTTCTGTTCCTAATTCTGAACCCACTGACTGGCATAAAAGAACGGTCGTGTTGTAGTCTGACGGTGTTGTCTACCAGGAGCTGGTGGAAGGTCAGGGCTTACGTCAAACTGATAAGGAGGATTGAGGCTGGAAAGTGGAACATCTAAACGAGCATTACTGTCCTTGGGAGAGAAGCACATCCTGAAGAAACAGGTAAGCTAATTAACATGTTTTGGGAACCATCCGAAACAACTAGTAGGAGTGTGATAAGAAGCACCCTCCCGCAAACTATCCTCCTTATAATCCTAAAAGGCACAGCCCTCGAGCTGGAGACACCAGCCCAAGCAGAGAGCCCTCGCCTCTGAGCGTGCGCAGCATGTTAAAGTGGCGCTGTAGCTTGAAGCTGAAATAAGAGAAATGTAGACCAATAGAAAACTGCTTTGTGTAATGACTTATGCATATGCATAGCTAGCCTGTATAAATACTGTACTTGTAGGAGCGAACTTTGTGCTAGCTTTGTGGAGCTGCCGCCTAGCACCCATCTCTGCGCAGACGTGACAGAAAAATACCTCTGCCCTGTGTGCATATTGGCGTCCCGCACACGGGGTAAACGACCCTCACGCTTGTGGGATAGCAGTTTTGACACCCCAGGTGGGACCGAGCTGACAGCCTCGCCCGGTTCGTCTTGCCGCATCCGACAGGGAGGAGAGGCCTGAGCGGACTCCAGCACGCACCGACCTGTCGACTGGGGACTCCTTCAGCTCCTCTCCTGCGGTCGGGCGGTAAGTGACAAAAGGGTGCAATGTTCCTGAAAAGAGGTGTTTTGTGGGGCTAGGAGAAAAGGGGGTAGGGGCAAGATGTCTCGGGAAGCAGGCGGCCTCTGTTCTGTTCTGGGCTCTGCATAAGACGCACCAGGAAAGACAGGTGGCAGTAGCGTAGTTCTGTTTGTTTCTCCACGCTGTCCTGTTCTGAGTAACGGAGGGAGACGTCCCTCGTTCTGGTTTGTGTAGAAATGCTGGGTTTTTCAGTACCGATATGGGTGCTGCTGCTTCCCAGGAGGCAGCCCTTTGCTCTCCTCTAGGATGCATCCTGAAGCATTGCAATAAACTTGGAGGAGATGCCATGACTGAAAATCAGCTAAAACGATATCGTAATCAACGGTGGCCACAATATCAATGGGAAGATGGTGAAAAATGGCCCGAGAACGGATCCTTGAAATATAACACTATATCGGAATTAATGTTGTGTTGTCGGGGAACTGAAAAATGGGATGAAATGCCTTCTGTGGATATGTTTTTTTCGTTAAGACGCGATTGGGATATTAGGAAGAAAGGTGGTTTAGTGGATTCTAAACATCGGATTGGAATATATGTGTTAAAAGAGAAAAAGGGAAAACCTCGTTGTATTGAATGGGAAAATTCAGAAGAGGATATTCAGCTGTTGGTAGCTCCCCCCAAACAGCCCAAATCTGATAGCTCAAGTGGTAATGGAGTTGTGAGTGCTATCTCTAAAAGAAGAAGGGGAGAGAAACCGATAGTTTGAGCTGCCCTCAGACAGGCTGCAGGGCCTGAAGGAACACCGGTGTCCGTACGCGTACCTTTTACTGCTTGTGATTCATTAAACTGCAAACAGGCAGTCGGATCCTATGGAAACAATCCAGAAGGAATGTATAGTACTGTTAATCACGACTCCTAGTCCTAACTGGGGAGATGTACAGGCTCTCCTAGAATATTTGTTTCCCACTGAGGAGAGGAGAAGAATTTTAGAGAAGGCCAGAAGAGGGACCGATGCAACAAGGCGGGGGGGGTGGGGGGTGCTAGATACCGATATGTACCTCCCGAAAGAGGATGCGGAGTGGGATCCAAACACAAGTGTGAGGGATTAGAGAGGGTAAAGGAATATCAGAAGTTAATTTTGTATGGGATTCAACATGGAGTGCAAAAGCCCAAGAATTTATCTAAACTATCTGAAGTAAGGCAGGGAGATAAGGAAACCCCGTCAGCCTTCTCTGAGAGATTGTGTGAAGTAGCTCGAAAATGGACAGATCTGGATCCGGAAGATGATAGCAATTCAAAGTTATTTAACAGGCTGTTTATTGGTCAAGCAGCAGCAGATACAAGAAAGAGATGACACAAGGTAGAGGGCGAGGATGGCATGACAATCTCACAGTTCTTCTCAATGGCATCTAAGGTACGTAATAATCGGGAGGAAATAGAAGAGAAGGAGAAGCGGGGGCGAGTAACGCCGCAAGCTTCTTTGTTGGCTGCCTTGAGGGAAGACCAGGAAAAAGGGAGAGAAAATACAGGAGGTGAATTTTGTGGGTGAGGAAGGGGCTGTAGAAATAATAGTAGAAATGGTTATGACATTCCCCTGGGAATGAATCGGCGTGCAAATTGTAAGCAAGAGGAGGGCCGTTGGAAAAAAATTGCCCATGCCGTCTGAGTAATGGGGAAAGAGAGAGAGAAGAAGGCGTTGGAGTCATGCCGGAGATTGGGTTGGACTGAAGGGGGCCGGAGGAATCTCTTAAAATTTCCCCAGACGATCCTCTGGTTCCAGTCAAGCTGGGGAATGAAAGAAGAGATTTTTTATTTTTCATTATTGATAGCGGAGCCACACATGCTGCAGTAACTAGTTGTAGGGGACCCTTAAGTAGAAGTAAAAGAAGCGTTGTTGGTGCAAGAGGGAAAAAGACTTTAAGGCTGTTTTTACAGCCTATGGAATGTTCCATTGGAAACACTAAATTAACTCCTGAATTCCTTTAGATGCCAGAATGCCCCCTACCATTGCTTGGGTGGGATTTACTTGTCAACTGAATGCACGGCTAAGTTCTTCTGAAGACTCTGTTCAGTTGACTCTGTTCAGCCCACAGGGGACCTCTCCTCTTTGTGGCGGATGCCAGCCTGAACGGGACCTCGCCTGTTTGGGGCACACCGATGTCGGGCGCTGTCGCCAAAAGGCAAAGCAGGGTCATAGCAGCGTTTTCCATTTCTGGGGATGGGCTCAGCCATCCCCTGCACAAATTTCTCCTATGTAGCAACGGGGATGGTAGCTTTCTTCTGTTTTCTTGAAGAACAAGAGGATGATGGAGCACGTTACAAGAGCACGATCTTTTTCTCTTCCTTTGGCAGTACAGGCACCCAAGGCCAGCCTGCATTCAAGGAACAGCACGAGGATATCCGTGTCGACCGTCAGCAGAGGAAGGAAGCTTCTTTTGGAGGCTGAGGCGATGAAGCAGAGTCCTTAATTGTTCTGTTTGATTTTCAACAGGGGTGCGGGGAGGGCCTGGGACATGCAAAATGTGGTCCCGGACAGGGGAGCTGTCTGTTACGTGGGAGGCTGAGAGAGCTATCGTGGACACCACTGGACCGGCATCCTGTAAGGATGCTTTCACGTGTTTTCTTGTTTAGAGGCCAACCTCGGCTTTGGGCTGTAAACTAAAGTCTGCCAGGCCGGTGCCAGCTTGGCGGCAGCATCTGCCCATGGCAGCGCCAGCTTGGTGGTGGTGTGTGCCCATGCCTGTGCCAGGTTGCTGGCTGTGCCTTGCTTGTGAGGCTTGGGGTAATTGGCCCCCTGTTCCCCATGGCGTGGGCTCCAGCTGTGGCCCGGGGCAGCACAGGTGGGACCCATGAGGTGAGGATGGGGCTGGGCCCAGGGTTTCAAAAGGGCTGAGGATGGGGCTGGCCCTGCTGTATCCGCCATTATTTTAGTCAGATCCTGCATTCCGCTCAGTTAAAGGCTCACGAGAATTACTTAACATTTGCCTTTGGAAGTCATGCTTCAAAGAATGAATTTGCAACCAAATTTTTTTGACGCTAGTCAATGAATTCCTGTAATACTGCAGCAAAATGACATTTTGAGTGGTTGTTGAATCTCAGAGTGATACCATAGGCATCCCTGTTTGAGCCCTTACCGCAAGCGTTGCAATGTTTGTTTACACCCTGCTCGGTTCTTTTGTAAAGGTGTGTAGCGATGGGAGGTGCGTTATTCCCAAGGTGCTGCGGCACCGATGCTCTGGCTGTTGGCAGCAATGGGCAAAGCGGAAGGCTGTGTGGCTAGGGGAGAATGGCGTGGACATGCTACTGCTCTCTCTGTTGCACCAGAATTTTGACGGCTGGGTTGGGCTGCTAAATCAATGGAACGACTGGAAGAAATTGCAGAAAAGTGAGTACTCTCCTGTCTTTATCTTTGAAAGTCGTTGTCTTTCTACAGACCCCTGTCCATGGCTTAGCTATTTGATTGGCGTGAAACAGACCCAGAATTTTGCTTTAAGTGGTCTTCTGATTCGCTGAAATTCCCCGTAGGTAGAGAGCAAGAATTACAAACGTTGCTTGGTGGTTGAAGTTCTTGGGGTTTCTGTGAAAGCTAACTTGCCAGAATGTGTAGGAAGCAGCCTGAATTCCAGTAGAGATACTGCATAAAAGGTCCTCTTCTTGACAGGAAAAGAGCTTCACGAAACGTCGGCGCTGTTTGCCGTAGGGCCTCCGACATACTTGTTCAGTCATCGTGGGCTTTGTGCCGTTCCCGCAGGCACGATCTTGAACAAGTTTTGTACGGCAGCTGGTCTCTTAGCTGACTTTCTATCTCGCGCTTGGTTGCTTGTACCTGCTCAAAACTGGCTGTAGTGTCAAATGAACCCGCAGGAAAATGTCCTCAACTCGTGCTGGTAGGGCAAGCCCGCTGCAGTTGATAAAATCGGAAAATAGCACGATGTTTTGAAAAATTTGCCTTGCGAGGACAAGGGCTGTCTCCTGGAGGGCAGCTGGGTTCTGTGACTGATTCCACCGGTCCGCTCTGGCACTTGAAGGAGGCAGCCCCTAAGCCAACGCAATCTAAAATGGGGTCCGTTTGGGTTTTTTTAATCATTTCTTAGGGATATGAGGCTTGTGTGGGTGTTTAGCTTGTCCTGTTCTTTCTGTTCCTAATTCTGAACCCACTGACTGGCGTCAAAGAACGGTCGTGTTGTAGTCTGACGGTGTCGTCTCCCAGGAGCTGGTGGAAGGCCAGGGCTTACGTCAAACTGATAAGGAGGATTGAGGCTGGAAAGCGGAACGTCTAAACAAGAATTACTGTCCTTGGGAGAGAAGCACATCCTGAAGAAATAGGTAAGCTAATGGAAATGTTTTGGGAACCGTCCGAAACAACTAGTAGGAGTGTGATAAGAAGCACCCTCCCGCAAACTATCCTCCTTATAATCCTACAAGTCACAGCCCTCGAGCTGGAGACACCAGCCCAAGCAGAGAGCCCTCGCCTCTGAGCGTGCGCAGCATGTTAAAGTCGCGCTGTAGCTTGAAGCTGAAATAAGAGAAATGTAGACCAATAGAAAACTGCTTTGTGTAATGACTTATGCATATGCATAGCTAGCCTGTATAAATACTGTACCTGTAGGAGCCAACTTTGTGCTAGCTTTGTGGAGCTGCCGCCTAGCACCCATCTCTGCGCAGACGTGACAGAAAAATACCTCTGCCCTGTGTGTATATTGGTGTCCCACACACGGGGTAAACGACCCTCACACTTGTGGGATAGCAGTTTTGACACCCCAGGTGGGACCGAGCTGACAGCCTCGCCCGGTTCGTCTTGCCGCATCCGACAGGGAGGAGAGGCCTGAGCGGACTCCAGCACGCACCGACCTGTCGACTGGGGACTCCTTCAGCTCCTCTCCTGCGGTCGGGCGGTAAGTGACAAAAGGGTGCAATGTTCCTGAAAAGAGGTGTTTTTTGGGGCTAGGAGAAAAGGGGGTAGGGGCAAGATGTCTCGGGAAGCAGGCGGCCTCTGTTCTGTTCTGGGCTCTGCATAAGACGCACCAGGAAAGACAGGTGGCAGTAGCGTAGTTCTGTTTGTTTCTCCACGCTGTCCTGTTCTGAGTAACGGAGGGAGACGTCCCTCGTTCTGGTTTGCGTAGAAATGCTGGGTTTTTCAGTACCGATATGGGTGCTGCTGCTTCCCAGGAGGCAGCCCTTTGCTCTCCTCTAGGATGCATCCTGAAGCATTGCAATAAACTTGGAGGAGATGCCATGACTGAAAATCAGCTAAAACGATATTGTAATCAACGGTGGCCACAATATCAATGGGAAGATGGTGAAAAATGGCCCGAGAACGGATCCTTGAAATATAACACTATATCGGAATTAATGTTGTGTTGTCGGGGAACTGAAAAATGGGATGAAATGCCTTCTGTGGATATGTTTTTTTCGTTAAGACGCGATTGGGATATTAGGAAGAAAGGTGGTTTAGTGGATTCTAAACATCGGATTGGAATATATGTGTTAAAAGAGAAAAAGGGAAAACCTCGTTGTATTGAATGGGAAAATTCAGAAGAGGATATTCAGCTGTTGGTAGCTCCCCCCAAACAGCCCAAATCTGATAGCTCAAGTGGTAATGGAGTTGTGAGTGCTATCTCTAAAAGAAGAAGGGGAGAGAAACCGATAGTTTGAGCTGCCCTCAGACAGGCTGCAGGGCCTGAAGGAACACCGGTGTCCGTACGCGTACCTTTTACTGCTTGTGATTCATTAAACTGCAAACAGGCAGTCGGATCCTATGGAAACAATCCAGAAGGAATGTATAGTACTGTTAATCACGACTCCTAGTCCTAACTGGGGAGATGTACAGGCTCTCCTAGAATATTTGTTTCCCACTGAGGAGAGGAGAAGAATTTTAGAGAAGGCCAGAAGAGGGACTGATCGACAAGGCGGGTGGGTTGGGGGGGGTGCTTGGGGGGTGCCTAATACCAATATGTACCTCCCGAAAGAGGATGCGGAGTGGGATCCAAACACAAGTGTGAGGGATTAGAGAGGGTAAAGGAATATCAGAAGTTAATTTTGTATGGTATTCAACGCGGAGTGCAAAAGCCCAAGAATTTATCTAAACTATCTGAAGTAAGGCAGGGGCATAAGGAAACCCCGTCAGCCTTCTCTGAGAGATTGTGTGAAGTAGCTCGAAAATGGACAGATCTGGATCCGGAAGATGATAGCAATTCAAAGTTATTTAACAGGCTGTTTATTGGTCAAGCAGCAGCAGATACAAGAAAGAGATGACACAAGGTAGAGGGCGAGGATGGCATGACAATCTCACAGTTCTTCTCAATGGCATCTAAGGTACGTAATAATCGGGAGGAAATAGAAGAGAAGGAGAAGCGGGGGCGAGTAACGCCGCAAGCTTCTTTGTTGGCTGCCTTGAGGGAAGACCAGGAAAAAGGGAGAGAAAATACAGGAGGTGAATTTTGTGGGTGAGGAAGGGGCTGTAGAAATAATAGTAGAAATGGTTATGACATTCCCCTGGGAATGAATCGGCGTGCAAATTGTAAGCAAGAGGAGGGCCGTTGGAAAAAAATTGCCCATGCCGTCTGAGTAATGGGGAAAGAGAGACAGAAGAAGCCCTTGGAGTCATGCCGGAGATTGGGTTGGACTGAAGGGGGCCGGAGGAATCTCTTAAAATTTCCCCAGACGATCCTCTGGTTCCAGTCAAGCTGGGGAATGAAAGAAGAGATTTTTTATTTTTCATTATTGATAGCGGAGCCACACATGCTGCAGTAAGTAGTTGTAGGGGACCCTTAAGTAGAAGTAAAAGAAGCGTTGTTGGTGCAAGAGGGAAAAAGACTTTAAGGCTGTTTTTACAGCCTATGGAATGTTCCATTGGAAACACTAAATTAACTCCTGAATTCCTTTAGATGCCAGAATGCCCCCTACCATTGCTTGGGTGGGATTTACTTGTCAACTGAATGCACGGCTAAGTTCTTCTGAAGACTCTGTTCAGTTGACTCTGTTCAGCCCACAGGGGACCTCTCCTCTTTGTGGCGGATGCCAGCCTGAACGGGACCTCGCCTGTTTGGGGCACACCGATGGCGGGCGCTGTCGCCAAAAGGCAAAGCAGGGTCATAGCAGAGTTTTCCATTTCTGGGGATGGGCTCAGCCATCCCCTGCACAAATTTCTCCTATGTAGCAACGGGGATGGTAGCTTTCTTCTGTTTTCTTGAAGAACAAGAGGATGATGGAGCACGTGACAAGAGCACGATCTTTTTCTCTTCCTTTGGCAGTACAGGCACCCAAGGCCAGCCTGCATTCAAGGAACAGCACGAGGATATCCGTGTCGACCGTCAGCAGAGGAAGGAAGCTTCTTTTGGAGGCTGAGGCGATGAAGCAGAGTCCTTAATTGTTCTGTTTGATTTTCAACAGGGGTGCAGGGAGGGCCTGGGACATGCAAAATGTGGTCCCGGACAGGGGAGCTGTCTGTTACGTGGGAGGCTGAGAGAGCTATCGTGGACACCACTGGACCGGCATCCTGTAAGGATGCTTTCACGTGTTTTCTTGTTTAGAGGCCAACCTCGGCTTTGGGCTGTAAACTAAAGTCTGCCAGGCCGGTGCCAGCTTGGCGGCAGCATCTGCCCATGGCAGCGCCAGCTTGGTGGTGGTGTGTGCCCATGCCTGTGCCAGGTTGCTGGCTGTGTCTGGCTTGTGAGGCTTGGGGTAATTGGCCCCCTGTTCCCCATGGCGTGGGCTCCAGCTGTGGCCCGGGGCAGCACAGGTGGGACCCATGAGGTGAGGATGGGGCTGGGCCCAGGGTTTCAAAAGGGCTGAGGATGGGGCTGGCCCTGCTGTATCCGCCATTATTTTAGTCAGATCCTGCATTCCGCTCAGTTAAAGGCTCACGAGAATTACTTAACATTTGCCTTTGGAAGTCATGCTTCAAAGAATGAATTTGCAACCAAATTTTTTTGACGCTAGTCAATGAACTCCTGTAATACTGCAGCAAAATGACATTTTGAGTGGTTGTTGAATCTCAGAGTGATACCATAGGCATCCCTGTTTGAGCCCTTACCGCAAGCGTTGCAATGTTTGTTTCCACCCTGCTCGGTTCTTTTGTAAAGGTGTGTAGCGATGGGAGGTGCGTTATTCCCAAGGTGCTGCGGCACCGATGCTCTGGCTGTTGGCAGCAATGGGCAAAGCGGACGGCTGTGTGGCTAGGGGAGAATGGCGTGGACATGCTACTGCTCTCTCTGTTGCACCAGAATTTTGACGGCTGGGTTGGGCTGCTAAATCAATGGAACGACTGGAAGAAATTGCAGAAAAGTGAGTACTCTCCTATCTTTATCTTCTCAAGTCGTTGTCTTTCTACATACCCCTGTCCATGGCTTAGCTATTTGATTGGCGTGAAACAGACCCAGAATTTTGCTTTAAGTGGTGTTCTGATTGGCTGAAATTCCCCGTAGGTAGAGAGCAAGAATGACAAACGTTGCTTGGTGGTTGAAGTTCTTGGGGTTTCTGTGAAAGCTAACTTGCCAGAATGTGTAGGAAGCAGCCTGAATTCCAGTAGAGATACTGCATAAAAGGTCCTCTTCTTGACAGGAAAAGAGCTTCACGAAACGTCGGCGCTGTTTGCCGTAGGGCCTCCGACATACTTGTTCAGTCATCGTGGGCTTTGTGCCGTTCCCGCAGGCACGATCTTGAACACATTTTGTACGGCAGCTGGTCTCTTAGCTGACTTTCTATCTCGCGCTTGGTTGCTTGTACCTGCTCAAAACTGACTGTAGTGTCAAATGAAGCCACAGGAAAATGTCCTCAACTCGTGCTGGTAGGGCAAGCCCGCTGCAGTTGATAAAATCGGTAAATAGCACGATGTTTTGAAAAATTTGCCTTGCGAGGACAAGGGCTGTCTCCTGGAGGGCAGCTGGGTTCTGTGACTGATTCCACCGGTCCGCTCTGGCACTTGAAGGAGGCAGCCCCTAAGCCAACGCAATCTAAAATGGGGTCCGTTTGGGTTTTTTTAATCATTTCTTAGGGATATGAGGCTTGTGTGGGTGTTTAGCTTGTCCTGTTCTTTCTGTTCCTAATTCTGAACCCACTGACTGGCGTCAAAGAACGGTCGTGTTGTAGTCTGACGGTGTCGTCTCCCAGGAGCTGGTGGAAGGCCAGGGCTTACGTCAAACTGATAAGGAGGATTGAGGCTGGAAAGCGGAACGTCTAAACAAGAATTACTGTCCTTGGGAGAGAAGCACATCCTGAAGAAATAGGTAAGCTAATGGAAATGTTTTGGGAACCGTCCGAAACAACTAGTAGGAGTGTGATAAGAAGCACCCTCCCGCAAACTATCCTCCTTATAATCCTACAAGTCACAGCCCTCGAGCTGGAGACACCAGCCCAAGCAGAGAGCCCTCGCCTCTGAGCGTGCGCAGCATGTTAAAGTCGCGCTGTAGCTTGAAGCTGAAATAAGAGAAATGTAGACCAATAGAAAACTGCTTTGTGTAATGACTTATGCATATGCATAGCTAGCCTGTATAAATACTGTACCTGTAGGAGCCAACTTTGTGCTAGCTTTGTGGAGCTGCCGCCTAGCACCCATCTCTGCGCAGACGTGACAGAAAAATACCTCTGCCCTGTGTGTATATTGGTGTCCCACACACGGGGTAAACGACCCTCACACTTGTGGGATAGCAGTTTTGACACCCCAGGTGGGACCGAGCTGACAGCCTCGCCCGGTTCGTCTTGCCGCATCCGACAGGGAGGAGAGGCCTGAGCGGACTCCAGCACGCACCGACCTGTCGACTGGGGACTCCTTCAGCTCCTCTCCTGCGGTCGGGCGGTAAGTGACAAAAGGGTGCAATGTTCCTGAAAAGAGGTGTTTTTTGGGGCTAGGAGAAAAGGGGGTAGGGGCAAGATGTCTCGGGAAGCAGGCGGCCTCTGTTCTGTTCTGGGCTCTGCATAAGACGCACCAGGAAAGACAGGTGGCAGTAGCGTAGTTCTGTTTGTTTCTCCACGCTGTCCTGTTCTGAGTAACGGAGGGAGACGTCCCTCGTTCTGGTTTGCGTAGAAATGCTGGGTTTTTCAGTACCGATATGGGTGCTGCTGCTTCCCAGGAGGCAGCCCTTTGCTCTCCTCTAGGATGCATCCTGAAGCATTGCAATAAACTTGGAGGAGATGCCATGACTGAAAATCAGCTAAAACGATATTGTAATCAACGGTGGCCACAATATCAATGGGAAGATGGTGAAAAATGGCCCGAGAACGGATCCTTGAAATATAACACTATATCGGAATTAATGTTGTGTTGTCGGGGAACTGAAAAATGGGATGAAATGCCTTCTGTGGATATGTTTTTTTCGTTAAGACGCGATTGGGATATTAGGAAGAAAGGTGGTTTAGTGGATTCTAAACATCGGATTGGAATATATGTGTTAAAAGAGAAAAAGGGAAAACCTCGTTGTATTGAATGGGAAAATTCAGAAGAGGATATTCAGCTGTTGGTAGCTCCCCCCAAACAGCCCAAATCTGATAGCTCAAGTGGTAATGGAGTTGTGAGTGCTATCTCTAAAAGAAGAAGGGGAGAGAAACCGATAGTTTGAGCTGCCCTCAGACAGGCTGCAGGGCCTGAAGGAACACCGGTGTCCGTACGCGTACCTTTTACTGCTTGTGATTCATTAAACTGCAAACAGGCAGTCGGATCCTATGGAAACAATCCAGAAGGAATGTATAGTACTGTTAATCACGACTCCTAGTCCTAACTGGGGAGATGTACAGGCTCTCCTAGAATATTTGTTTCCCACTGAGGAGAGGAGAAGAATTTTAGAGAAGGCCAGAAGAGGGACTGATCGACAAGGCGGGTGGGTTGGGGGGGGTGCTTGGGGGGTGCCTAATACCAATATGTACCTCCCGAAAGAGGATGCGGAGTGGGATCCAAACACAAGTGTGAGGGATTAGAGAGGGTAAAGGAATATCAGAAGTTAATTTTGTATGGTATTCAACGCGGAGTGCAAAAGCCCAAGAATTTATCTAAACTATCTGAAGTAAGGCAGGGGCATAAGGAAACCCCGTCAGCCTTCTCTGAGAGATTGTGTGAAGTAGCTCGAAAATGGACAGATCTGGATCCGGAAGATGATAGCAATTCAAAGTTATTTAACAGGCTGTTTATTGGTCAAGCAGCAGCAGATACAAGAAAGAGATGACACAAGGTAGAGGGCGAGGATGGCATGACAATCTCACAGTTCTTCTCAATGGCATCTAAGGTACGTAATAATCGGGAGGAAATAGAAGAGAAGGAGAAGCGGGGGCGAGTAACGCCGCAAGCTTCTTTGTTGGCTGCCTTGAGGGAAGACCAGGAAAAAGGGAGAGAAAATACAGGAGGTGAATTTTGTGGGTGAGGAAGGGGCTGTAGAAATAATAGTAGAAATGGTTATGACATTCCCCTGGGAATGAATCGGCGTGCAAATTGTAAGCAAGAGGAGGGCCGTTGGAAAAAAATTGCCCATGCCGTCTGAGTAATGGGGAAAGAGAGACAGAAGAAGCCCTTGGAGTCATGCCGGAGATTGGGTTGGACTGAAGGGGGCCGGAGGAATCTCTTAAAATTTCCCCAGACGATCCTCTGGTTCCAGTCAAGCTGGGGAATGAAAGAAGAGATTTTTTATTTTTCATTATTGATAGCGGAGCCACACATGCTGCAGTAAGTAGTTGTAGGGGACCCTTAAGTAGAAGTAAAAGAAGCGTTGTTGGTGCAAGAGGGAAAAAGACTTTAAGGCTGTTTTTACAGCCTATGGAATGTTCCATTGGAAACACTAAATTAACTCCTGAATTCCTTTAGATGCCAGAATGCCCCCTACCATTGCTTGGGTGGGATTTACTTGTCAACTGAATGCACGGCTAAGTTCTTCTGAAGACTCTGTTCAGTTGACTCTGTTCAGCCCACAGGGGACCTCTCCTCTTTGTGGCGGATGCCAGCCTGAACGGGACCTCGCCTGTTTGGGGCACACCGATGGCGGGCGCTGTCGCCAAAAGGCAAAGCAGGGTCATAGCAGAGTTTTCCATTTCTGGGGATGGGCTCAGCCATCCCCTGCACAAATTTCTCCTATGTAGCAACGGGGATGGTAGCTTTCTTCTGTTTTCTTGAAGAACAAGAGGATGATGGAGCACGTGACAAGAGCACGATCTTTTTCTCTTCCTTTGGCAGTACAGGCACCCAAGGCCAGCCTGCATTCAAGGAACAGCACGAGGATATCCGTGTCGACCGTCAGCAGAGGAAGGAAGCTTCTTTTGGAGGCTGAGGCGATGAAGCAGAGTCCTTAATTGTTCTGTTTGATTTTCAACAGGGGTGCAGGGAGGGCCTGGGACATGCAAAATGTGGTCCCGGACAGGGGAGCTGTCTGTTACGTGGGAGGCTGAGAGAGCTATCGTGGACACCACTGGACCGGCATCCTGTAAGGATGCTTTCACGTGTTTTCTTGTTTAGAGGCCAACCTCGGCTTTGGGCTGTAAACTAAAGTCTGCCAGGCCGGTGCCAGCTTGGCGGCAGCATCTGCCCATGGCAGCGCCAGCTTGGTGGTGGTGTGTGCCCATGCCTGTGCCAGGTTGCTGGCTGTGTCTGGCTTGTGAGGCTTGGGGTAATTGGCCCCCTGTTCCCCATGGCGTGGGCTCCAGCTGTGGCCCGGGGCAGCACAGGTGGGACCCATGAGGTGAGGATGGGGCTGGGCCCAGGGTTTCAAAAGGGCTGAGGATGGGGCTGGCCCTGCTGTATCCGCCATTATTTTAGTCAGATCCTGCATTCCGCTCAGTTAAAGGCTCACGAGAATTACTTAACATTTGCCTTTGGAAGTCATGCTTCAAAGAATGAATTTGCAACCAAATTTTTTTGACGCTAGTCAATGAACTCCTGTAATACTGCAGCAAAATGACATTTTGAGTGGTTGTTGAATCTCAGAGTGATACCATAGGCATCCCTGTTTGAGCCCTTACCGCAAGCGTTGCAATGTTTGTTTCCACCCTGCTCGGTTCTTTTGTAAAGGTGTGTAGCGATGGGAGGTGCGTTATTCCCAAGGTGCTGCGGCACCGATGCTCTGGCTGTTGGCAGCAATGGGCAAAGCGGACGGCTGTGTGGCTAGGGGAGAATGGCGTGGACATGCTACTGCTCTCTCTGTTGCACCAGAATTTTGACGGCTGGGTTGGGCTGCTAAATCAATGGAACGACTGGAAGAAATTGCAGAAAAGTGAGTACTCTCCTATCTTTATCTTCTCAAGTCGTTGTCTTTCTACATACCCCTGTCCATGGCTTAGCTATTTGATTGGCGTGAAACAGACCCAGAATTTTGCTTTAAGTGGTGTTCTGATTGGCTGAAATTCCCCGTAGGTAGAGAGCAAGAATGACAAACGTTGCTTGGTGGTTGAAGTTCTTGGGGTTTCTGTGAAAGCTAACTTGCCAGAATGTGTAGGAAGCAGCCTGAATTCCAGTAGAGATACTGCATAAAAGGTCCTCTTCTTGACAGGAAAAGAGCTTCACGAAACGTCGGCGCTGTTTGCCGTAGGGCCTCCGACATACTTGTTCAGTCATCGTGGGCTTTGTGCCGTTCCCGCAGGCACGATCTTGAACACATTTTGTACGGCAGCTGGTCTCTTAGCTGACTTTCTATCTCGCGCTTGGTTGCTTGTACCTGCTCAAAACTGACTGTAGTGTCAAATGAAGCCACAGGAAAATGTCCTCAACTCGTGCTGGTAGGGCAAGCCCGCTGCAGTTGATAAAATCGGTAAATAGCACGATGTTTTGAAAAATTTGCCTTGCGAGGACAAGGGCTGTCTCCTGGAGGGCAGCTGGGTTCTGTGACTGATTCCACCGGTCCGCTCTGGCACTTGAAGGAGGCAGCCCCTAAGCCAACGCAATCTAAAATGGGGTCCGTTTGGGTTTTTTTAATCATTTCTTAGGGATATGAGGCTTGTGTGGGTGTTTAGCTTGTCCTGTTCTTTCTGTTCCTAATTCTGAACCCACTGACTGGCGTCAAAGAACGGTCGTGTTGTAGTCTGACGGTGTCGTCTCCCAGGAGCTGGTGGAAGGCCAGGGCTTACGTCAAACTGATAAGGAGGATTGAGGCTGGAAAGC
Organism: Mycteria americana; assembly: GCF_035582795.1. NCBI lineage: Eukaryota > Metazoa > Chordata > Aves > Ciconiiformes > Ciconiidae > Mycteria > Mycteria americana. The sequence goes on from NW_027445662.1 coordinate 242,475, forward strand.
GGAACGTCTAAACAAGAATTACTGTCCTTGGGAGAGAAGCACATCCTGAAGAAATAGGTAAGCTAATGGAAATGTTTTGGGAACCGTCCGAAACAACTAGTAGGAGTGTGATAAGAAGCACCCTCCCGCAAACTATCCTCCTTATAATCCTACAAGTCACAGCCCTCGAGCTGGAGACACCAGCCCAAGCAGAGAGCCCTCGCCTCTGAGCGTGCGCAGCATGTTAAAGTCGCGCTGTAGCTTGAAGCTGAAATAAGAGAAATGTAGACCAATAGAAAACTGCTTTGTGTAATGACTTATGCATATGCATAGCTAGCCTGTATAAATACTGTACCTGTAGGAGCCAACTTTGTGCTAGCTTTGTGGAGCTGCCGCCTAGCACCCATCTCTGCGCAGACGTGACAGAAAAATACCTCTGCCCTGTGTGTATATTGGTGTCCCACACACGGGGTAAACGACCCTCACACTTGTGGGATAGCAGTTTTGACACCCCAGGTGGGACCGAGCTGACAGCCTCGCCCGGTTCGTCTTGCCGCATCCGACAGGGAGGAGAGGCCTGAGCGGACTCCAGCACGCACCGACCTGTCGACTGGGGACTCCTTCAGCTCCTCTCCTGCGGTCGGGCGGTAAGTGACAAAAGGGTGCAATGTTCCTGAAAAGAGGTGTTTTTTGGGGCTAGGAGAAAAGGGGGTAGGGGCAAGATGTCTCGGGAAGCAGGCGGCCTCTGTTCTGTTCTGGGCTCTGCATAAGACGCACCAGGAAAGACAGGTGGCAGTAGCGTAGTTCTGTTTGTTTCTCCACGCTGTCCTGTTCTGAGTAACGGAGGGAGACGTCCCTCGTTCTGGTTTGCGTAGAAATGCTGGGTTTTTCAGTACCGATATGGGTGCTGCTGCTTCCCAGGAGGCAGCCCTTTGCTCTCCTCTAGGATGCATCCTGAAGCATTGCAATAAACTTGGAGGAGATGCCATGACTGAAAATCAGCTAAAACGATATCGTAATCAACGGTGGCCACAATATCAATGGGAAGATGGTGAAAAATGGCCCGAGAACGGATCCTTGAAATATAACACTATATCGGAATTAATGTTGTGTTGTCGGGGAACTGAAAAATGGGATGAAATGCCTTCTGTGGATATGTTTTTTTCGTTAAGACGCGATTGGGATATTAGGAAGAAAGGTGGTTTAGTGGATTCTAAACATCGGATTGGAATATATGTGTTAAAAGAGAAAAAGGGAAAACCTCGTTGTATTGAATGGGAAAATTCAGAAGAGGATATTCAGCTGTTGGTAGCTCCCCCCAAACAGCCCAAATCTGATAGCTCAAGTGGTAATGGAGTTGTGAGTGCTATCTCTAAAAGAAGAAGGGGAGAGAAACCGATAGTTTGAGCTGCCCTCAGACAGGCTGCAGGGCCTGAAGGAACACCGGTGTCCGTACGCGTACCTTTTACTGCTTGTGATTCATTAAACTGCAAACAGGCAGTCGGATCCTATGGAAACAATCCAGAAGGAATGTATAGTACTGTTAATCACGACTCCTAGTCCTAACTGGGGAGATGTACAGGCTCTCCTAGAATATTTGTTTCCCACTGAGGAGAGGAGAAGAATTTTAGAGAAGGCCAGAAGAGGGACTGATCGACAAGGCGGGTGGGTTGGGGGGGGTGCTTGGGGGGTGCCTAATACCAATATGTACCTCCCGAAAGAGGATGCGGAGTGGGATCCAAACACAAGTGTGAGGGATTAGAGAGGGTAAAGGAATATCAGAAGTTAATTTTGTATGGTATTCAACGCGGAGTGCAAAAGCCCAAGAATTTATCTAAACTATCTGAAGTAAGGCAGGGGCATAAGGAAACCCCGTCAGCCTTCTCTGAGAGATTGTGTGAAGTAGCTCGAAAATGGACAGATCTGGATCCGGAAGATGATAGCAATTCAAAGTTATTTAACAGGCTGTTTATTGGTCAAGCAGCAGCAGATACAAGAAAGAGATGACACAAGGTAGAGGGCGAGGATGGCATGACAATCTCACAGTTCTTCTCAATGGCATCTAAGGTACGTAATAATCGGGAGGAAATAGAAGAGAAGGAGAAGCGGGGGCGAGTAACGCCGCAAGCTTCTTTGTTGGCTGCCTTGAGGGAAGACCAGGAAAAAGGGAGAGAAAATACAGGAGGTGAATTTTGTGGGTGAGGAAGGGGCTGTAGAAATAATAGTAGAAATGGTTATGACATTCCCCTGGGAATGAATCGGCGTGCAAATTGTAAGCAAGAGGAGGGCCGTTGGAAAAAAATTGCCCATGCCGTCTGAGTAATGGGGAAAGAGAGACAGAAGAAGCCCTTGGAGTCATGCCGGAGATTGGGTTGGACTGAAGGGGGCCGGAGGAATCTCTTAAAATTTCCCCAGACGATCCTCTGGTTCCAGTCAAGCTGGGGAATGAAAGAAGAGATTTTTTATTTTTCATTATTGATAGCGGAGCCACACATGCTGCAGTAAGTAGTTGTAGGGGACCCTTAAGTAGAAGTAAAAGAAGCGTTGTTGGTGCAAGAGGGAAAAAGACTTTAAGGCTGTTTTTACAGCCTATGGAATGTTCCATTGGAAACACTAAATTAACTCCTGAATTCCTTTAGATGCCAGAATGCCCCCTACCATTGCTTGGGTGGGATTTACTTGTCAACTGAATGCACGGCTAAGTTCTTCTGAAGACTCTGTTCAGTTGACTCTGTTCAGCCCACAGGGGACCTCTCCTCTTTGTGGCGGATGCCAGCCTGAACGGGACCTCGCCTGTTTGGGGCACACCGATGGCGGGCGCTGTCGCCAAAAGGCAAAGCAGGGTCATAGCAGAGTTTTCCATTTCTGGGGATGGGCTCAGCCATCCCCTGCACAAATTTCTCCTATGTAGCAACGGGGATGGTAGCTTTCTTCTGTTTTCTTGAAGAACAAGAGGATGATGGAGCACGTGACAAGAGCACGATCTTTTTCTCTTCCTTTGGCAGTACAGGCACCCAAGGCCAGCCTGCATTCAAGGAACAGCACGAGGATATCCGTGTCGACCGTCAGCAGAGGAAGGAAGCTTCTTTTGGAGGCTGAGGCGATGAAGCAGAGTCCTTAATTGTTCTGTTTGATTTTCAACAGGGGTGCAGGGAGGGCCTGGGACATGCAAAATGTGGTCCCGGACAGGGGAGCTGTCTGTTACGTGGGAGGCTGAGAGAGCTATCGTGGACACCACTGGACCGGCATCCTGTAAGGATGCTTTCACGTGTTTTCTTGTTTAGAGGCCAACCTCGGCTTTGGGCTGTAAACTAAAGTCTGCCAGGCCGGTGCCAGCTTGGCGGCAGCATCTGCCCATGGCAGCGCCAGCTTGGTGGTGGTGTGTGCCCATGCCTGTGCCAGGTTGCTGGCTGTGTCTGGCTTGTGAGGCTTGGGGTAATTGGCCCCCTGTTCCCCATGGCGTGGGCTCCAGCTGTGGCCCGGGGCAGCACAGGTGGGACCCATGAGGTGAGGATGGGGCTGGGCCCAGGGTTTCAAAAGGGCTGAGGATGGGGCTGGCCCTGCTGTATCCGCCATTATTTTAGTCAGATCCTGCATTCCGCTCAGTTAAAGGCTCACGAGAATTACTTAACATTTGCCTTTGGAAGTCATGCTTCAAAGAATGAATTTGCAACCAAATTTTTTTGACGCTAGTCAATGAACTCCTGTAATACTGCAGCAAAATGACATTTTGAGTGGTTGTTGAATCTCAGAGTGATACCATAGGCATCCCTGTTTGAGCCCTTACCGCAAGCGTTGCAATGTTTGTTTCCACCCTGCTCGGTTCTTTTGTAAAGGTGTGTAGCGATGGGAGGTGCGTTATTCCCAAGGTGCTGCGGCACCGATGCCCTGGCTGTTGGCAGCAATGGGCAAAGCGGACGGCTGTGTGGCTAGGGGAGAATGGCGTGGACATGCTACTGCTCTCTCTGTTGCACCAGAATTTTGACGGCTGGGTTGGGCTGCTAAATCAATGGAACGACTGGAAGAAATTGCAGAAAAGTGAGTACTCTCCTATCTTTATCTTCTCAAGTCGTTGTCTTTCTACATACCCCTGTCCATGGCTTAGCTATTTGATTGGCGTGAAACAGACCCAGAATTTTGCTTTAAGTGGTGTTCTGATTGGCTGAAATTCCCCGTAGGTAGAGAGCAAGAATGACAAACGTTGCTTGGTGGTTGAAGTTCTTGGGGTTTCTGTGAAAGCTAACTTGCCAGAATGTGTAGGAAGCAGCCTGAATTCCAGTAGAGATACTGCATAAAAGGTCCTCTTCTTGACAGGAAAAGAGCTTCACGAAACGTCGGCGCTGTTTGCCGTAGGGCCTCCGACATACTTGTTCAGTCATCGTGGGCTTTGTGCCGTTCCCGCAGGCACGATCTTGAACACATTTTGTACGGCAGCTGGTCTCTTAGCTGACTTTCTATCTCGCGCTTGGTTGCTTGTACCTGCTCAAAACTGACTGTAGTGTCAAATGAAGCCACAGGAAAATGTCCTCAACTCGTGCTGGTAGGGCAAGCCCGCTGCAGTTGATAAAATCGGTAAATAGCACGATGTTTTGAAAAATTTGCCTTGCGAGGACAAGGGCTGTCTCCTGGAGGGCAGCTGGGTTCTGTGACTGATTCCACCGGTCCGCTCTGGCACTTGAAGGAGGCAGCCCCTAAGCCAACGCAATCTAAAATGGGGTCCGTTTGGGTTTTTTTAATCATTTCTTAGGGATATGAGGCTTGTGTGGGTGTTTAGCTTGTCCTGTTCTTTCTGTTCCTAATTCTGAACCCACTGACTGGCGTCAAAGAACGGTCGTGTTGTAGTCTGACGGTGTCGTCTCCCAGGAGCTGGTGGAAGGCCAGGGCTTACGTCAAACTGATAAGGAGGATTGAGGCTGGAAAGCGGAACGTCTAAACAAGAATTACTGTCCTTGGGAGAGAAGCACATCCTGAAGAAATAGGTAAGCTAATGGAAATGTTTTGGGAACCGTCCGAAACAACTAGTAGGAGTGTGATAAGAAGCACCCTCCCGCAAACTATCCTCCTTATAATCCTAAAAGGCACAGCCCTCGAGCTGGAGACACCAGCCCAAGCAGAGAGCCCTCGCCTCTGAGCGTGCGCAGCATGTTAAAGTCGCGCTGTAGCTTGAAGCTGAAATAAGAGAAATGTAGACCAATAGAAAACTGCTTTGTGTAATGACTTATGCATATGCATAGCTAGCCTGTATAAATACTGTACCTGTAGGAGCGAACTTTGTGCTAGCTTTGTGGAGCTGCCGCCTAGCACCCATCTCTGCGCAGACGTGACAGAAAAATACCTCTGCCCTGTGTGTGTATTGCTGTCCCGCACACCGGGTAAGTGAGATCACACTTGTGGGGTAACAGCATGACAAAAATTACATTAACAGTTGGGACTGCCACGCTAGTGCCGCGCTTGTGCACTATACTGTGCTCATCGCTGTATGGGGCCATGGACCCTCTGGTGTGCTCTCGGTGGCGGTGCTTTCGGTATGCCCGGGAGCAGCATTGCGGTGCTCTGGTCCGAGGCCCCAGCGGTGGATGAGGGCTGGGGCCACCGGTTAGGCGAGAGAGCCCGTTTGGTGGGTGCAGGGCTCTCTTCTTGCTGCCTGGGCGTGGCGGGATGGGCAGCTTCCAAGCTTCCAGCCCCTCCCCTGAAGCCTGTCCCGTAGCCCCAGGCCGCCCCCGAGCCCTGTTGGGAAGGGAGCGAGCTGACCCTCGAATGCACTGGACTATCCTTTAATGTGGGTGCCGTTAGCAGCCGTGTGGGAAAGGGGCGGCGTCTTCAGAAGCCCCTGCAGAAGGAGAGGCTTCAGCCAGGGGCGATCTGTGGTAATAACGGTGGCTGCTGCTGCTTCTTTCCCTCGCCCAGAGGCTGTGCTGAGGCCGTGGTTGTCCCTTCCTCCCCTGGGGCTGCCGGTGATGGTACCCGCCTCAGGCTTGCGTGGGTTGTCTCTGCCTGACCTCACTCTCCTCACGGCGTGGGGGCGAACATGGACGGGCAGAGCGCTTGCTGGCTGTGGACAGGAGCTGCTGCAGCTGAAGCTGGAGAGGCCAGAGAAGGGTAAAGAAGAAGAAATCGAAGGCCGGCCAGCCAGCAGCTGCCTCCCGCTGCAGGCAAGAGAGAGCCTGCCTCTCTGGGTGAGAAAGGTTCCCTCCTCATAATCTGCAGCAGGTCAGGCTACCAGCGTGCACCGCAGGGTCTGTATGCTTAACCCAAAGCGTGGTATGGCTATGTAGTGCACGAGCGAGCGAGGCTACGTGTCTAGGAAGTCTCGTCTTATAAGAGCTGTAAGACACTCATGTATTTTCTTAGGTAGAGGACAGCCAAGCAACCAGAGTTACAGAAGAGGAAGGGAGGAAGGAAGGAGAAATAAGTGTCTGAACTGGCAAATTCTTCCGGCAGCACTGAGACCGAGAGCTGTGGTGAATCCTGGGCCCTTGGGGCCCTGTCTCCTCTCTTGTGCACCCCTGCCTCTCCCCTGGCCCCTTCTCTTTTCCACGCTGCAACAAATTTTTTTTTGCTTCCCTGTATGTCTCCTCTTCTCTCTATTCTTGCGTCCTGCTCCCTCTCCCTCTTTTTTTTTTTTCCCCATCCCCTTGTCTCTGTCCTGCACCCATCGCTGTTTTTTCCTTTTCCATCTCTTTGTTGTGATTTGCATCTCTCTCTCTTTTCCCCACAATTGCTCTGGCCTGTTCCCTGGTGTTCTCTTCCTCTCTGCTCCTGTATGTGCCGCTGTGTCCCTGCCTTCCTAGCTCTCTCTTTCCTTCTCTTTCTGTCTCTATCCCTTTGTCTTGCTCACTGTCACTGGTTTGTTTCATTCTGTATCTCACGGTCCCTGTCCTCCTTCCTGTTCATATCTGACTCTTTCTGACCCTTTGTGCTGCTCCCTGGCCCTTTTCCCCCCACCCCACCTGTTCTGGTTTTTCTTATGCCATTGCTTATGGCAATCCTGGAGCCTAAAAGCATGAGTGCTTCTTGATTTGATTTGGGGTGGGCGTGAGGGTATGGTTTTTTTTTCCTTGCTGTATTGGTGTGATGACTATATCATAGAGGAGAGGATGGTTTATTCCTTTTTTTGCCGTCGGTGGAGTTGAAACCTAAATCTGCGAGTCTGTGGTCTTTGGCCAGTTTTCTTAATATTATAGGTGTGAGAGCGCTCGGGGCCTTTGGTCAGGAGACTGTGTTATTTGTGACAAGTATGTGTTAGCAAAAGTGTGCAACATTGCTTGTGGACAGAAAGAACCAAGTGCAACCCAGCTCCAGAATTTGCTCTGTGTAGCCAGAAAATGGCTGGCTTAATCTTGCTCAAATCTTGGATTACTTGTTGGTCATTGCCAGTGGTTGTTTTTTTTCTTAGGAGAAAATTGCCAAAGACTTTGGTAAAAAATGGCTTTCCCAAGTGTTTGGAGGAGATGAAAGAACCCGAAACTACTAATTCTGATAAACCCATAAGTATGTGAGGCTGTATGAAGGTCACGGCTGTAACCAGCCAGTAGCTTCCATTGATATGGGGCAATCCCAAACATAAATACAGGCTGGGTGGAGAATGGATTGAGAGCAGCCCTGAGGAGAAGTGTAGGAGACCAGTACACCGATGACCTTGATTTAATAAACACATCTCTGAACTGAGATCATGTGCGAGGGGCCCAGAGGAAAAAAGGAGAACAAGAAACACAGAAGAAGGAGCAAAAGAATGCAGAAGAAGGAACAACAAGATAACTATAAGCCAATGAAATATTGCGTGATAAAAGTTATAGAGCCAATTAGATGGTTAGAATAAGCGCGTGCATTGCGCGTGCTTCGCGTGGACCGGTCGGGATGAGTATAAACAAGAGTGCTGTCAGGTAAATAAAGGTCGCCCCTACTATCAGCACCGGAGTCCGTGTCTCATTCCCTTCAGAGAAGGGCTTGGGGGTGTTGGTTGATGAGAAGCTCAACATGACCCAGCAACATGCGCTCGCAGCCCAGAAAGCCAACCGTCTCCTGGGCCGCATCAAAAGAAGCGTGACCAGCAGTCGAGGGAGGTGATTCTCCCCCTCTGCTCCGCTCTCAGGAGACCCCACCTGAAGTACTGTGTCCAGCTCTGGGGCCCCCAACTTAAGAAGGACATGGGCCTGTTGGAGCGAGTCCAGAGGAGGGCCATGAAGATGATGAGAGGGCTGGAGCACCTCTTCTATGAAGACAGGCTGAGAGAGTTGGGGTTGTTCAGCCTGGAGAAGAGAAGGCTCCGGGGAGACCTTATAGCAGCCTTCCAGTACCTGCAGCGGCTCTACAAGCAGGCTGGAGAGGGGCTCTTTACAAGGGCACATAGTGACAGGACAAGGGGTAATGGCTTTAAACTGAAAGAGGGTAGATTTAGATTAGATGTAAGGAAGACGTTCTTAACTATGAGGATGGTGAGGCACTGGAAGAGGTTGCCCAGAGAAGTTGCGGATGCCCCATCCCTGGAAGTGTTCAAGGTCAGGTTGGATGGGGCTTTGAGCAACCTGGTCTGGTGGAAGGTGTCTCTGCCCATGGCAGGGGGGTTGGAACTAGATGATCTTTAAGGTGCCTTCCAACCCAAACCATTCTGTGATTCTATGATATATTAACTATTAAAAAACATGTCTTTTCTCTCTGCGCACAAAACATTGATGGTATTTGCTGAACTAGCTTGCTAATTAGTTAATCGTTTGAGTAGCACTTGCCTGTCTCCCTTTTCCTAGAGGGATGATCTGTCCTGTCTTGGAAGCAAGAGAATGTCCCAGTCTCTGATGCTTTTGCTGATTTTTCCGCTTAACTTGCGGTAAGTCAGTTCAACTTGGACAAGTACCTCTTGAGCCTTACCTGGTACTGTGTGTAGGTATTGTCAGCAGTGAGGGCAGGGGAAGGGCAAAATTTGGCAGAATATTGACCTGTTTACTCCTCCATACAAAAGGAAGCATTTTTGCAAGTTTGACAAGTGAATTGTGAAGTTGACTGTGATTACACCCCAGAGGAGGCTCTAGCTAACGCACACATCAGCAAAGCGTAAGTCCTGGGCAACTTGATTCCTACCCCCAAAAATCCCCAACCAATCAAACAAAAACCCCTCCACTAAGCTGCTTGTTTTGTGCAGGACACTAATTTTGAGTACTTCCCCCCTCTGTTTGGTATGTGATAGTTAGGACCACTGACAGCAAAGGTTTGTCTCCAGCTCCTGAGCAAACCTTCCCCGCTTCCCCCTCCCTGCCCTCTCTGCAGTTGAATTCTGCCAGCTCCTGAGGGCAGGAGCATCCTTCTGTGAAGTCTAGAGCTGGAGAAAGGGCTCTTGCCCAACCTTTCTCCAGCTCGGTGCCCAGCTGTGGCTCCGCCAGTTAATGGTTTAGGTGGGCCTGGCAGTGATGGGGTGGGGTGGTGGGGAAGAGGAGGCTGGCTGCAGCACTCTCTCTTTGGAGGGCTCATTGGTGAGCTAAACAGCTGCTCGTGAGCTGGTGCCTAACAGCTTGTGTATCAAGTGGTGGTGTTCTCTGGTTCCCAGTGAACAAAGACTTTGGTAGGGTTTTTCTTTGTGTGCCCTTTGGCTGAGGGCAAGGACTCCACTGATGAGAGGGGGCTGAGAGTTTTTGAACACAGGAGATATCCTCAGCGGAGGATATTCTATTGTTTTTCTTGAGCCGGGGTTAGTTTTGCCTTGTCTTTGTCTCTCTTGCTATTCCCCTGTCACTTCTACAATACCTTCCCAACTGTACCTTCTATAGGCCCTGTGCTCTCCCCAAGGTGTTGATATTGTACCTGCACATGAGGATTTGACAAGGAGTTGTTGGAGTGACAAAAAGTGCTGATAGGTCAAAGCTGCAGTGAGAAAAGTAATTGTTCAGAGACCTTGCGTCTCAAGCCACCCATAGGCAGTGTAACTGACTGTATGGACTACCACCTGTGGGTAGCAGCTGTCTCAACTATTTTAATGACAGGGGGTGGGGGAAATATGTTCAGGAGGGGTTTTGTTTCGGTTAAAGCTTTGCTCTCTCTGTTTTTCACCTAGTTGAAAGCATCTACAGTACTGCTGCCAAAGGAATGCTAGCAAGAGCCAGCCTGGCTGGGAGGGCCCCTTGCCTTGAAACCATGAATCACTGCTGATCGCTTCTCAACTTGTTAGACCTGAGGGTAAAGGTCTCTTTATCAAATAAAAATAGTAGCCAACAGGAGGATCACTGAGCTGATGACTTCTTGGGCACCATCTGAGGGATTGTCATTGGATTTTGCTTCAGAAATTAAGTTCTTGAAGCAAGGCACCTGGCTTCTTATAAATACAGTCTGGTCCCTGGCAGACACCTCCTTGCATCGGTGGGGTGTTGACTTCCCCCCTCAGAGTACTTGTGTGAGTAGGCTCGCTGACAGCTCTACACAAGCGGACCGATGGGCTAGCGGCCTGATGGAAGTCAGGATTTGGTTGTATTTGAGAACTGTTTTGTTGTAGTAATTGGCTAGACTTGTTTGGAGATACTGTATGTTCTTGATGAAGAAGCATTAGAGTGATGCTTAGGAGGTATGTGCTTAAATGAAGACTTAAATAAAATTATCTTGTATATTACACTGTTTCTTCAGTATAAGTGAATTAAAATGATGCAATCGGTAGTAAGATGGATAGTACCTAACATAAATCATAATCACTTGAGCAAGTATTTCACTTTACTTTCTTGTTCTAGCAAAGTGAAGAATATCCTCCCTGTCTCTCGACGGCTGTTGTGCGCTGCTCCGGGCAGGGGCAACCTGTTGCTGGGACCGTGCCAGCACAGTGACCGTGCAGAGGTGTGAACCGGTGATGCCCGTGGCCTGAGCTGGGCACGTGGGAGGTTGGAGCGTGGGATTTGTGCTGGAGTAATGCTGAGTTAGGATGAAGCAAAGCGCCTGTTGGAGAGGGCGTGACAGTGTCCGTATGAAGTCTGTGTGAGGTTACGCCCCAGCCACACGCTACTAGTGCCTCTCCTTACTCCAGCTCTCAAAGAGATGCTGAGGCTGCTCTTCTGCTGCGCCTGTGCTGGGGACTCTTCCCAGGTGGAGACTGGGCTTGTAAGGCCTTGGCATTTCATCCCTCTTTCTTGTATTTATACCGCAGTGGTGCCTGACTGTTTCCTACAGTCTAAAGGCCTAACAGGAACACATGGATCAGGACTGTGTTTGCAGCTTCAAAAAGCTTATTGGGAACCTTTCTCCACGTTACTATCAATACGTCTTGACCTAGTGCATTACCGTTGTCTTTGAGGGAACTGAGAGAAAGACACATGGGATAAGACTTGTGTCAGAATGGTGTGGTGTAACAGACCCTGCCCTGCAGCGGGTCCTTGGAGTTGGGTAAATTCCCAATGTCCTTCTGGCTTCTTCGTTCTCGAGTTGAAGTGCTGCGTAGTCCACGACTGATTCTGATCCAGCTGCTTTGGTCAGAGGGCGTTCAAATTAGTTGTGAGTCTTGAAGGGCAGGGAGGGAGTCAGACACGAAAAGGAAGGTGCATCCTTAATCCATGTACTGTCCACACAGGTGTCTAGGGGGGAGTTGTTCATTGTGGGGGTTTATTTCTGTGGGGTTTTCGCATTCTCTAGTAAACCAGTGAAGAAATGGTGAAGAAGCTTGTTTCTTGAGAAGACAGCCACGTTTTCATTTGTCTCAATTTGTATCAGTTCCATCTATTTTCATCGCCCTGGTTTTGGGGCATCCTTACCATCTGTGGTCACGGACCCTACTCTTGCTCCAGCGGAGCCGTTCTGCCAAACTGTGCAGGGAGGGCAAGTGCGACGGTTGCGTTTTCGGATGCAGAGACGCTTTTCTTCACGTGTCCACATGTTTCTGCCCTCAGAAAGTTGTTGAAATAAATTTCTGCTAAAAGGTAGTGCTGGGAGAGAGGGAGGTTTCTCAAAGAAGTCCTTTGAGAGGCCTCCCTCGGGTGGGTTATCAATTTGTTTGGCTTAGAGGTTTTCATGCTTTTGCCTGTTGCTACTGTGGATGATACTTAATATTTGAGAATAGCGTAGTCCCTGCTGTGCACAGAGAGGAATTTATCTGTAGCCTGGTGATTGGCTTTACATACCAGACGCTTGCAAAACGTGGTGTCCAACCCACCAGAAGGGGATTTTCAGCTCCATCGTTCCTGTTGGGCTGTTGAGTCCAGCCAAAACAGAGGCTTGGTTTCCTTGTACGTGCAGGTGAATGGTGACCTGTTTGAACCTTTTGGGTTTATCTTGGAAGTGTTTACCCATTGACCTTCCCTTTTGGTAGCTTTCATTGATTCTGTTATGTACTCGGCCTGCATTACTCTTCTATACTGGGGCCTGGAGTATTAAAAAGGTATAAGTTGAAGACGTAGGGTGGTGTTAAAATGGGCTCGTGAACTTTGCGCAGAAATGAGTTGTTCAACTCCGGGATTGTTCCAACGCAAAATAGCTTGTGTTTGATGTTCCCCTGCTTCCCCCGCCTCATGGAATTATGCTGCTGCCCCCTCAAAATTTTTGTAATATATAGATCTAGAAAATAGACTTGGCTTAGTATTTTTATTATGGCCCTAGGAAGATTTTAGGTCCTCGGTTTCGCTGATACCTTCTTGACGGCTTTGCTAATGAATGGAAGGTTTTCCTTGGTGTTATTGCAGCTCCCAAAGTGCCTGTGGTAACACAGGTTTTCCATACATCTGTGGCATTTCCCAAGGGGGCCTTAAACCCAAGCTGAACCGCCTTATATGTGGCTATATATGAGGGTCAGGTGCGAGGATATTCCCGAAGTCCTCTCAACTAAAAAGCATTGCAACGGGTGCACTTAAACAGCAGATTTGCAATGAGCTTCCAGTGAAGCAAAGGTTTTGTGTGCAGCTGTGAGACATCTTCAGCCAATCTTCTCTTCCCTGTGGTATACGGAAAGCGGTCTCGGCCTTTCCCGCTGTCCAGCAGAGCCCGAGTCGTTTCCCTGCTTACTGAAGTTAAGGGCAAAGCTCTCCCGTGGACTTCAGCAGTGGGGGACCGGAGGCTGATGTGGAAGGATACTGGGAGAGGACCGTTTGCCTCAGCAGTGGGCTATGCACAGCTGATACCGCAGCTCCATCCCTGTCCACTAACTCTGATCTGTCTTGTGTTGCTAATAGTATTTCTCAGGGTGGATTTTTGTTCGCTGTGGCACATAATCTAGGTAGCACGAACTGAAATCAGTTTGGGTTTAATGTTCAGTCTCACAGGAGGATCTGCTGTGATGTTTTTTGTGTTAAATGAAAGAACAAAGTTAAACCTAGAAAAAGGCTGTGGCTGGAAAATCCAGCAAACTTCTCCTGGTACTTGGGCATCATTGTGTTGATGCTGTATATCTGAAACATGAGGAGAAAGGTTACAGAAAATTACTACAGAACTTGCAGCGAGCAACGAGCCAGGCACATTTTGGAGCACAGATCTGGCTTCTCAAGGTAGAAATTGCTGCTTTTGTCGGACGCTTGCAACATGGATCTATGAGATGCGTAGCGCCCTGTGCTGCTTTTCAAAGCACAGTAGTGCCGACAGCACTACGGAATTGCCCTGCATTTGCTGAACAGCGAGTGGCTGAAAAACAAAGCGAAACCAAGAAAAGCAACAACTTCATGCCAGCTCTGATGAAAATCTACATGTATATTTTTCTGCAGGTTGCTGTATCGTCAGGTGTGGGGAGATGCTCCCCGCAGGTAGACCTGCATGGTGCTGGCACTGTTATGCTGCTTCTGAGGGTAAGGAGAAGGTCTGAAGGAAGGGGATATCTGAACAGTGAGGAAGTCTACTTTGTGGGAAGCAAAATGAGCGAAGAGCTCTCGGCAGTCAGTGGGAACGTGCTTTCCAGCTTGCCCCTCTCGAAGAGAGTGCGCGAGCATTCCCACGAGAGTCTGGCTTGATGACAAGGATTGGAATGGGAACCAATGATTTCTTTAGCAGGGAACAGGGCGGTTTTGCTGAGATGGTTTCGTATGCAGTCGTGCGGGGCATTTTCTATGGCCCTTTTCTCGGGCTCCTCAGACTCCTTCTTTAAGCAAGGTATTGGACAATGATAACACCTGCAGATGAGACGCATCCTGATTAGTTGTCACAGTGCTAAGGCAGTTGTCCTCTGATACAGCAGCAGTCCTTATTGCCTCTGGATGTGACTTGGTAGTTAGCTTCTCATAACCACGGTCATAATACAGACAGCTTCATTTCTGAAAGATTGAGTTTGCTTGCAGAGGCCTGAGAAGACAACAGTCAGATGCAGGAAGACAAAGCCTGAGAGTTCACCAAAGGAAACTCTGAGGGATGGGAATGAAGAATCACAGCCAGTCCTGTGGAAATAGTCAGTTCTTGGGGAATTCCTTTGGTATTCCTGCTTCGCTGTCTCTTCTGCACCTATCTGGTCACGTTCGTTCTGATTTCATAAACACCCAAACAACACATACGCTTTTAAAGGTCTGAAAATACCGTAATGGGATTATCCAGAACTGCTAGAAGCACGTGTGGCAGAGGCGTGCAGACCAAGACAACGGTTCAGGTTGTTTGAACTCTGTAACGCAGCGATTCCTTTACAGGAGAACATGCCAGTATTGTGTCGGAAGGGTCAAGGGAGCTCTCGTTCTGGGTCCGTGGCTCTAAAACGATTTCTTAAGGAGGTCGATCGTGTAAGTGCCACAGACAAAGCTTCCTTGGGAGTAGCCCTCCTGCAGAAGCAGTGAGTAATTGACACGGTAATTGGGGATTTAATGGATTTTAGTCACAGCACTCAAGCAGTGCTCTCTCTGTTGATGCAGTCTTCCTGAGTGTTTTGCTGGGATTAGGAATATTACCATAATCTGTCTTTGGTTTTTCTTTCTGACTGTGGTATCTGCATTCCCCCCCCCCCGCCTCCTTTTTAATGGGCAAAGTATATGCCCGTGTGTTGCCTGTAGAGCAGAGCAACCTCCTTGTTCCTCCTCCTTGTCGGGTCATTTGCTAGATGTGCTGCAGTTTGCCTGGAGCAGTGAGATTTCCCGAGCAACAGATGGTATCGGAGCCTAGAGGTGCCAGCGGCCGCCAAGGATGTGATAGATGTGGTAACACTGCAGGAAGGGCAAATATCCCCTCTCTCCTTTCTTACTTAGCAAGAATGAAGCCTGTACTCGAAAACATAAAATGTATCTGAGAAGAGGAGGAGGAGGTAGGGGACTGCAGGCAGATGGAGGCGGTCCAGGAGGGTCACGCACACTGGCTGGAAACGCTGCATGCTGCCAACTCCCGGCTGTCAGACGGAGGAGTAAAAAGCACTTAGCTGCACCAGGCAGGACTGACTGAAGCCGCTCTGCAATACGAAGCATCTCTGTAGCTGACATTGCCTGGGGGTGTGTCGCTTGCTCTGCAGATAGAGTCCCAAGCTGAAACAGCCTCCTCTCTGGCTCTGGGCAGATCTGCATTTGCGTAAACAACCTGCAGTCTGTTGGGCACACAGCTCTCCCCCTTTCCTCTAAACAGGCAGGAGCAGCAGGTCCCTGAGGCTTGAGGCGGGGAGAAGATGAGCCGTAAGGAGGGGCAACAAAAAGGAATATAGATCCTTGCTGCACAGCAGAGTTTGGGTTTCCTACCGCTAGGCCAATGTGTGAGAAAGTAAGACCCTACATCCCTGATGAGATCCCTCTTTCCTTGTTCTGACATGTAACCTGGGGAGCATCTCTGGTCTGTGACGGAGGGGTACAGCGGACACTGGTGACTGCTGGCTGTATATCTTTGTTAGACCACAGCACTACCCTTGTTCAGCTGCCATCACCGGCTCGACCACTGGATATCCACCCTGAACAGAAAACTGAAATTTAGCCCCGAGAAGAGCAGTTGAGGAAAGGGAAGAGACCCAAGTGGCAGGGAGGGGAAGTGCCAATGTACTGAGAAGTTGGGTCTCTTGTTGAGGTTTTGTTTCACAGTCCAGTGCTATGTTCCTGCAGATGGGGATGCTGAACTGAGATTGGTCTCTTTGGAGAGCGGGAGGGGAAAGGGAGGTTCCTCCAGTTGCAGCCCGCTGTGGTGGAGTATGTGACGGTGGTAAGCATTTGGCATCAGTGTCAGGGGGCACTGCTGTGGTTATTTAACCTGGCTGCTCAAAGGTGGGTGCCTGTCTGGTTAGGATGGTAGAGCGCAGAGGGGAGCAGCACCCTGGAGATGCTCGGGTTCTGTGCTGGGATAGGAAGCCACTAAGGACCCGGGCTCACACAGCCTGGCCAGGTCCACGCAGCAGACGTGGCCTGTGCAGTTTCGGCAGTGTGGCACCCAGGCTGGGGTGTAGCTGGTGCCGGGTGTCTTGGCACGGTGCTCCCCTGGTCTTACAGTTCTGGAGTTAACTTCCACCTCTGAGCCTTTTTTTCCTCTGGTTATTTCATCCAGGCAAATCAGGTTTAATCCGGGACTGGAGCCTGCTGACTAGACCAGAGAATCCAGTCAGGGTCTGGGATGCCGCACATTGCATCGGTCGGTGTCGCACGCACTTTGAGATGTTTATTTCACTTGACGTCCTCATGCACTACTAGGTTTCCAGGGCTTCTGAGATTCCTTCATCCTTATTCTGCTGCTTGCTTCCAGTTGCTTGTAATATTGTTTCCCCTTTTCATGGCCTTTCAATGGACAGGGAGCATACTTGCTCAAACCCTTCTCGCCTTGGAAATCTAAGAACATGGCTGCAACAGATGGGTCAACGTTGTGTCCTGTGGCCCCGTTGCCCCTTTGGTGTTACCTGCTCATGGAAGATAAACACCATGCCTCCTCCCATGCACCTTTATGACATCTTCCCTCCTCCGCTGTTGTGGAATGCTTTCAGGATGTCAGAAACATTCCAGTTTTACTTGGGAATGAGCACGTGACCATCTGAAGCTTTCCATGAGCAAATGGATGAAGATGAACTGAGTAGCCCTGGATTCCATGTGCTCATCAGTTTTGTAGCAGACATTTGGTCGAGCCCCTGCATAACCAGCTTTGGTGCAAGAGTGAGAGATTAGTCTTTCCTTATGCACCCTTGTGCCCAGAGGAATAGTTGAAGACTCCTAAATATTTCACTAAAGCAAACTAAAAAGGAAAAACAATTGCACAGGATGAAACTAAATTGGTGGAACTTACTTGCTGTGTGCAAGGTAGGCTTTGCTTTGCTGCATAACTACAGGTTGTATCATGTCCTAAATACTCAAGTTAATTTCTCAAGTGGTATTTCATTATACTAAAATATAGTCTGTCAGAGAGAGATCTAGTTATCTGAACAGTTCCAAATCAAACAAGAAATCGGTAGAATTTTCAATATGTTCCTGTTACGCAGGCATTAAATAGAATTATTTTCCTGCCATTTGTAAGCAAAGTTTCTCTGATCCTTCAAATGATGGACTAACAACTTTCTGATGAGAGTGATTTTTTTAAATTTAATTTCAGCTTTGTAACTTTCCAGAAATAACGGCCATTTTCTCTTATTAGAAGCGATACCCATTTTAATTTCATCTAGCTGAAGGAGAAATTTAAAGGAGCACTAAAGGCTGCTCTAGAAGCTTGTCAGGGCTGGTATATGTCAAAGCTTGCCGGCAGCGCTTTCAAAAAATCAATTGTGCGTCCCAGTTCCTGACAAGCTGAGTATACCCCTGTAACGGCTTGCTAGTGTTTCTTCCTGCTGTCTGCAGATCACGGAAGCTGCTTGACGTCTCTGGGAGCGCTTGAGCGGAGACAATTGGGATTGTGGTACACAGGAGTACAGCTTCGATAGATCCTGGGCATTGCCTAGATGCTGATGTGGGAACACTGTACCTGTCTGTAGCTATAGGTGTAACATATCTATTTCCACTTGCTCAACTCCAGCATCCAGAGCACCTTCTCAAAAAGGTGCACTCGCACAAGCGTGTAAGACTGCACTAGAGCTGTGGAAGCGCTCGCACCTTAGCCCTTAGCTAACTTGCCGTGCTCATTGCGTGCTCTCGGTTAAGACACAGTACTGCTTTTCAGGTTGCTCCTGGTCTTGTGCAGTGTGTCAAGCGAAGCATTTCCTCGCTATCCATGTTTTGTCCAAGTCCACAGCACCCAACACGTGATGTTCTATAAGTAAGCAGGCAGATGATTATGAAATTAGTCACAGAGCGGTGTGAAACTATGATGTAAGAGTAAAGGTGGAGGGATGAAATCTAGAAGCAAGGGGAGGGAAAATGAAAGCAGTATCTTCTGCCTCCTTTTCGGTGGCATTACCTGCCGGTATCTGGAACAGTCTGTTGAATTAAGCCCTGCTCATCCTGAGCAGTGGTCTGAACAGCTTTGCCTTAAGGCACCAGTCAAGCACCAGAAACATTAAAAGCTGGCAGGGGAGAGAAGAGGAATTGCCGACACGCAAAAGATGGAGCCGTCTCTCCAGGATCCAGTACTTAGCTCCTCTGCTTTCTAAAATCCTAGCGGCAGTGAAATCACTGTGTCAGCTGCCTGCTCCAGTCGGCCTGGATGTCAGCCTTTACAGTGGAGCGTATCATCCTAGTGGAAGCGGGTTCCAAGACAATATTGAACAAATATGCGCAGCCTGCTAGAAATGCTTGTGAGTTGTGCTGGTGTGAGGACAGAATGTGCCACCGAGTGACACGTCTCGGTGCGGTTGGGAGGGGTGTAGTCTTGCTGGGAGCTGGATGGTTGTGCAGCCTGTGAATCTCTTCTGCATTCAGTGTATGTAAGACCAATAGTAAAATGCAGGGGATCTACTTAGAATCCAGAGAGTCGTCGTGAACTTTTGTCATCTCACTGAGTGTGTAATTCATCAAGAAATCAGTGTCCTGTAGGGGGTAGTGTAATTGGTTGAGCAGGAACCTAACTCCTGTTCCTGTCCTGAACAAACAAAAACCCACAGCAGTGTTGCTGGTGAGGTTATGTCTGTTCATCGTTAAAGTACAGTCCTGCATCTTTAGCTAAAGCTCTGTGTGGGCTGTGGGAATTCCCTGCTCCCTTTCAAGCTGTTCCAAATGTGACTTTTGGATCATGGCAAACATCCTTTACTTACTCTACATGATTGTGTGTGGTAGGTACACAACAGCCTGTTGACAGAATGTGTTGGAAAGGCCTTCTTCAGAGGATGAAGAAGTTACTAGTCACAGGGCTGCTGAAATACATTCTTTGCTGACTTAAAAAAAAAAAACCAAAACAAAAACAAAAAAAACCCAAAGATTTTTAAAACTATTCAAAAGTCTTCTGTTGTCAGGGTCCCAAATATCGATCTTCAGGTAACAGTGCCCCATGGTCTGAGTTGATATTTGTGCTAGCTACCGAAACATGAGGGGAAACAACAGACAAGACTTGCTTTTAAATTTCAAACCTGTCCCCACAGATCACACTGAAATAAACACAAGTGACCCAACCCCCCTTTCTGTAGGTGCTCAGCTTAGTCTAGTAGTGTGGGTCAACCTTTCCTCCTCGTTTTGTGTGTGTTCAGTTTGGTTTGCTGAACTCCTGGTCTCCAGATCAGAAAACAGTTGTTTCTGTTCCATTTGGCAGTCCTTACTGGTTTCGGATGAGGTGGCTGGCTATTAGCTTGTTCTCTCTGTAGGCACGTAAACATAGACAGACACCTGTGTATCCACGCTGTCCTGGTTTCGGCTGGGATAGAGTTAATTTTCTTTCTAGTAGCCGGTATAGTGCTGTGCTTTGGATTTTAGTATAAGAATAATATTGATAACATGCTGATGTTTTGGCTGTCGCTAAGCGGTGTTTACATTGATCAAGGATTCTTCCCCCCCTTCAGCTCCCCATGCTCTGCCAGGTGCCCAAGAAATGGGAGGGGGCACAGCCAGGATAGTTGATCCAAACTGAGCAAAGGGCTATTCCATACCATATGATGTCGTACCCAGTATATAAACTGGGGGCAGTTGGCCGGGGGGTAGCGATCATTGCTCGGGGACTGGCTGGGCGTCGGTCGGCGGGTGGTGAGCGGTTGTAATTTTTTTTTTTTTTTTTAATATATATTTTCCTTTTTTTCCCCTCCCTTGGGTTTTGTTCCTCTCTCTCTCTCATTGTTTTTTTCCCTCTCATTATAATTCATTATTATTATTACTATTATTTTGTTCCAATTATTAAACTGTTATTATCTCAACCCACGAGTTTTCTTACTTTTGCTCTTTCGATTCTCTCCCCCATCCCACCGGGGGGGAGTGAGCGAGCGGCTGCGTGGTGCTTGGCTGCCGGCTGGGGCTAAACCACGACAGTCCTTTTTGGCGCCCAACGTGGGGCCTGAAGGGTTTGAGATAATAACAGATTAACCAGAGCGTATTAAGGAATTTAGATCTGTTAGTAGTTGTGGGACGTGATATTGATTCGTTTGTTCCTAGCATCGGTTTACCTGATCTGCACCATGCTCATTTCTTTGCCGTACATGTTAAAGATTGGTGTTGGTTTTTGCAGTTTGCTGTGGTCTGCTTTAATTGGTGATATTTTGCCTGTGAGATTTGTTATTAAAACAGTGACCTTGTGTTTATTTTGGTATCTAAGTGCTGTACTGAAACCGTTACTGTATGTCGGGTATCATCTTATGGAGACAATTCGCAATTATACTTCTTCCTCTGAGAGGTTTTTTATGGAGGAAATGCAGAATTGTACCTTCACTACTTTCTTCTACAATGCTTCCTCCTTCATTACAGTAACTTTTCAGTATTTTGAACAACCTTGGGTAGTTAAGATACTTGTATTGGTATTGTTTGGGAATAT
Source organism: Mycteria americana (assembly GCF_035582795.1). Taxonomy (NCBI): domain Eukaryota; kingdom Metazoa; phylum Chordata; class Aves; order Ciconiiformes; family Ciconiidae; genus Mycteria; species Mycteria americana. The sequence continues at coordinate 263,145 of NW_027445662.1, forward strand.
TGTTTCGATCTTGTCCAGGGTTAGTAAGCAATTTAAGAATATCATCCAGAGATCTGCCCCAAGGCTGGATAGTTATGAGTGGCAGGGTGTGTGGAATAGCATGGGCAAATGCCTAGGGCGGTGGGCACCTCCAGTGTTTTGGAACTTCACCCCTGAACAAGTGCTGAATCCGGAAAAATTAGTAGAATATTTGGAAAAAGTATGCTGTGACTCTGGCAATTCTAAGGAGATACAAATCACTGCAATGTGCTGGGGTCTGGCCCATGCCTACTGAGCCCTGTTTAACGCTACTCAGAACCCTCAAGGATCTGGTGACAAAACAACAGGCACTGCGGTTGCTCCAGCCCCCCCCTGCGACAGGCACTGCGGCTGTTCCGATTCCCCCTGCGACAGGCACTGCGGCTGTTCCGATTCCCCCTGCGACAGGCACTGCGACTGCAGCTGCACCGAACAACTCTGTTACAAGCATTGCGGTTCAAACAGGGAACGAACCCGTGTCAGTATCAGTTGCCCCTATACATAAAAAGAAATCCTGGAAGCGAAAGTCAGCTCGTTTAGAAAGGGAAGATGAAGGAGCAGGGCCATCACAGGGAGAGGAAGAGGAAGAGGAAGAACTCGTAAATGAGACTGAAACTACCCGATCCCTATCCCTGAGTGAGCTGCGAGATATGCGAAAAGATTTCAGCCGTCATCCAGGGGAGCACATTGCCACCTGGCTGCTCCAATGCTGGGATAGCGGGGCCAATAGCCTGGAATTAGAGGGTAAGGAAGCCAAGCAGCTGGGATCCCTTTCTAGGGAAGGGGGCATTGACAAAGCGATTGGAAAAGGGGAACCAGCCCGCAGCCTCTGGAGGCGACTCCTGTCAGCTATAAGAGAAAGATATCCCTTCAAGGAAGATGTTGTATACCGCTCCGGGAAATGGACCCCCATGGAGAAAGGTATCCAGTACCTGAGGGAATTAGCTGTGCTGGAAGTGATTTATAGTGACCTGAACGACGTGCGGTCACCCATAGATCCAGACGAGGTCCAGTGCACAAGACCCATGTGGCGGAAGTTGGTACAAAACGCACCACCGTCGTGTGCCAACTCACTGGCAATACTGACCTGGAAAGATCGAGATGGTCCAACAGTGAATGAAGCTGCTAGTAACCTCCGAGAATACGAAGAAAGTATCTCTTCCTCCTTTGTCTCAGCTGTGCGGGAACTGTCCCAGGAGTTCAAACGGTTCAAAGAGGATTTGTCCTACTCCCTACCTATACGGACCAGTGTCTCAGCTATTAGGAGTCAGCGTTCTTCTGCTCAAGAGAGAGGATATAGAGGGTACACACCACGGGGCACCCTATGGTTTTACTTGCGTGACCACGAAGAGGACATGAGGAAGTGGGATGGAAAACCTACCTCCACCCTAGAGGCACGGGTACGTGAGTTGCAAGGAAAAACAATCACCAAAGGGAGTTCTTCCAGGAAAATTGCTGCTCTGGTTTCCAGTGGACAGTTCCCCAGACAGAGTAAGAGGGCTGATTTTACTCCTGATTTTAATGAAGAAATTCCTGACTCATATACACAAGAAAAGGGTAATGAATATTATGACCAGGATTAGGGCGGCCCTGCCTCCAGCCAGGTGGAGGAAAGGGACAACCGGGTTTACTGGACTGTGTGGATTCGATGGCCTGGCACATCAGACCCACAGGAGTATAAAGCTCTTGTAGACACCGGTGCACAGTGTACCCTAATGCCATCAAGCTATATAGGGGCAGAACCCATCTGTATTTGAGGAGTGACAGGGGGATCCCAACAACTGACTGTATTGGAGGCCGAAGTGAGCCTAACTGGGAATGAGTGGCAAAAGCACCCCATTGTGACCGGCCCAGAGGCTCCGTGCATCCTTGGCATAGACTACCTCAGGAGAGGGTATTTCAAGGACCCAAAAGGGTACCGGTGGGCTTTTGGTATAGCTGCCTTGGAGACGGAAGAAATTAAACAGCTGTCTGCCTTACCCGGTCTTTCAGAGGACCCTTCTGTTGTGGGGTTGCTGAGGGTCGAAGACCAACAGGTGCCAATCGCTACCACAACGGTGCACCGGAGGCAATATCGCACCAACCGAGACTCCCTGATTCCCATCCATGAGCTGATTCGTTGACTGAAGAGCCAAGGAGTGATCAGTAAGACTCGTTCACCTTTTAACAGTCCTATATGGCCAGTGAGAAAGTCTAATGGAGAGTGGAGACTAACAGTAGACTATCGTCGCCTGAATGAAGTCACGCCGCCCCTGAGTGCTGCCGTGCCGGACATGCTGGAACTGCAATACGAACTGGAGTCAAAAGCAGCCAAATGGTATGCTACAATTGATATCGCTAATGCGTTTTTCTCAATCCCTTTGGCAGCAGAGTGCAGGCCACAATTTGCTTTCACTTGGAGGGGCGTTCAGTACACCTGGAATCGACTGCCCCAGGGGTGGAAACACAGCCCTACCATTTGCCATGGACTGATTCAGACTGCATTGGAACAGGGCGAAGCTCCAGAGCATCTGCAATATATTGATGACATTATCGTGTGGGGCAATACAGCAGAGGAAGTTTTTGAGAAAGGGAAGAAAATAGTCCAGATCCTCCTGAAAGCCGGTTTTGCCATAAAGCAAAGTAAGGTCAAGGGACCTGCACAGGAAATCCAGTTTTTAGGAATAAAATGGCAAGATGGACGTCGCCAGATCCCAATGGATGTGATTAACAAAATAACAGCCATGTCTCCATCAACTAGCAAAAAGGAAACACAAGCTTTCTTAGGCGTTGTGGGTTTTTGGAGAATGCATATTCCAAATTACAGTCTGATCGTAAGCCCTCTCTACCAAGTGACCCGGAAGAAGAACGATTTCAAATGGGGCCCTGAGCAACGACAAGCCTTTGAACAAATTAAACGGGAGATAGTTCATGCAGTAGCCCTTGGGCCAGTCCGGGCAGGGCAAGACGTAAAAAATGTGCTCTACACCGCAGCCGGGGAGAATGGCCCTACCTGGAGCCTCTGGCAGAAAGCACCCGGGGAGACTCGAGGTCGACCTTTAGGGTTTTGGAGTCGGGGATACAGAGGATCCGAGGCCCGCTATACTCCAACTGAAAAAGAGATATTGGCAGCATATGAAGGGGTTCGAGCTGCTTCAGAAGCGGTTGGTACGGAAGCACAACTCCTCTTGGCACCTCGACTGCCGGTGCTGGGTTGGATGTTCAAAGGGAGGGTCCCCTCTACACATCATGCAACTGATGCTACGTGGAGTAAGTGGGTTGCACTGATCACACAACGGGCTCGGATAGGAAACCCCAGTCGCCCAGGAATCTTGGAAGTAATTATGGACTGGCCGGAAGGCAAAGATTTCGGAATACCGCCAGAGGAGGAAGTGACGCGTGCTGGGGAGGCTCCACTGTACAATAAACTACCAGAAAATGAGAAGCAATATGCCCTATTCACTGATGGGTCCTGTCGTATTGTAGGAAAGCATCGGAGGTGGAAGGCTGCTGTATGGAGTCCTATACGACAAGTGGTAGAAACTGCTGAAGGAGATGGTGAATCAAGCCAATTTGCAGAAGTTAAAGCCATTCAGCTGGCTTTAGACATTGCTGAACGAGAAAAGTGGCCAATGCTCTATCTCTATACTGACTCATGGATGGTGGCGAATGCCCTGCGGGGGTGGTTACAGCAATGGAAGCAGAACAATTGGCAGCGCAGAGGCAAACCCATCTGGGCTGCAGCACTGTGGCAAGATATTGCTGCCCGAGTAGAGAACCCGGTTGTAAAAGTACGTCACGTAGATGCTCACGTACCCAAGAGTCGGGCCACTGAGGAACATCAAAACAACCAGCAGGTGGATCAGGCTGCTAAGATTGAAGTGGCTCAAGTGGATCTGGACTGGCAACATAAGGGTGAATTATTTATAGCTCGATGGGCCCGTGACACCTCAGGCCATCAAGGAAGAGATGCAACATATAGATGGGCTCGTGATCGAGGGGTGGACTTAACCATGGACACTATTGCACAGGTTATCCATGAATGTGAAACATGCGCTGCAATTAAACAATCCAAGCGGTTAAAGCCTCTGTGGTATGGAGGGCGATGGCTGAAATATAAATATGGGGAGGCCTGGCAGATCGATTATATCACGCTCCCACAAACCCGCCAAGGCAAGTGCTATGTGCTCACCATGGTGGAAGCAACCACCGGATGGCTGGAAACGTATCCTGTGCCCCATGCCACCGCCCGGAACACTATCTTGGGCCTTGAAAAACAAGTCCTATGGCGACATGGCACCCCAGAGAGAATTGAGTCAGACAACGGGACTCATTTCCGAAACAACCTCATAGACACCTGGGCCAAAGAGCATGGCATTGAGTGGGTATATCACATCCCCTATCATGCACCAGCCTCTGCGAAAATTGAACGATACAATGGACTGTTAAAAACTACACTGAGAGCAATGGGTGGTGGGACGTTCAAACATTGGGATACACATTTAGCAAAGGCCACCTGGTTAGTTAACACTAGAGGATCTGTCAATCGACCTGGCCCTGCCCAATCAAAACTTTTACGCACTGTAGAAGGGGATAAGGTCCCTGTAGTGCACATAAAAAACATGCTGGGGAAGACAGTCTGGGTTACTCCTGCCTCGGGCAAAGGCAAGCCCATTCGTGGGATTGCTTTTGCTCAAGGACCTGGGTGCACTTGGTGGGTAATGCAAAAGGATGGGGAAGTCAGATGTGTACCTCAAGGGGATTTGATTTTGGGTGAGAATAGCCAATGAACTAAATGGTATGATGTTAACTGCTACATCCAAAATGATTAGTTTGTTATTTTGTAACTAAGCAATATAGAGATAGGAGCGGGGTAGACAATGCCTTAATATTGTGTTTGTACACCTATGGCTATGGATATGCCACTATGCCCAAAGACAATTGGACGAGGATTAGTACGGTCATGCTGCTATGTTCCCAGTACAGCCCCAGCCCATCTTGACAACGAGTCGAGGGTAGTTAGAATAACTGGTTTGCGTTAAGGGTGCCAAATCATTGTTAGGGACCCTGCACCATGAAGAAGGGAAGCAAGTTACGTAAGCGAGGTGATATTGCGCATGTCCAGAAGAAGGGGTCAACTAAAGGACACACCTGTATGACCACCAAGGACCACCAGAGACCTCCACGGAAGCCCCTCGGAGCTCAAGGACACATGCGTAATGACCATGCAAATATGATAATTAGTTCTGGGAAATAGAATGAATATGCATGATCATGCCAGGAAATTTGATGCATATGTACGTAATCAGACAATGTAAGTTTCGGTTGATGTAACCTGGGGTATGCACGCTAGGTGGAACGATTCCCCGTGCGTCCGGCGCCGTATTAAAGAATGCCTGCTTCTTAATACTACATTGGTGTTAAGGAGTTTGATTCGATTTCGGTGACACTGGAACCATACTGACTTTGGCCAGCTCTGTAGCTTGCGATGAACTGTAAAGCAATAAGGTTTGTGTTTTATCTTCCTCTGAGATCGGCCGTTGCTGGAGAAGTTGCACCGCATTAGGAAAACATTCGTAACCTGGCTGGATTCTGGGAATCAAACCGAGAGAGGACTTGGTAGCAGTGGCTCCCAGGTGTTCCTTTCCATTCTGTGAATAAGGGAATTAGGGAGCCGAGAGCAGCGGTGACGTCTCTCTGCTCGTGTGCCGGGCCCTGCAAAGCATGTATTTTTCAGAGGAGAGCGTGTTGTATATGAACACGACTGGGAAAAATCTTCCCGTTTCCTGGCAAGGCAGCATAGCGATAGCGATCAACATGACTATGACTCGACCAAACACACAGGTAAGACGGGTGACTCCCTGACGTGCAATAGCTTTATGTGTCTGTCTCGTGCAGGCGCTATTAGCTGATCTTCAGAGCCTGCGAGTCCCAAATTTGAATCTCTGGCCTGACAGGCGCTGTTGTGTGGACATGGCAGAGCCTTGGGAGGAGAAGTTCAGGATGGACAAGGGTAGGATGGAGTTCTTGCACAGAAGACATTTCCTAGTCAGAGTTTGCCTGTGCGCAGCTACCTGTGAGGTGTCCCTGGACGGCATGTGCCAGGTTTTCTCAAATTGTAAATTCTCATTAGCCTGGAGAAAAGGAGGCTGAGGGGAGACCTTATCACTCTCTACAACTACCTGAAAGGAGGTTGTAGAGAGGTGGGGGTCGGTCTCTTCTCCCAGGTAACAAGTGATAGGACGAGAGGAAATGGCCTCAAGTTGCGCCAGGGGAGGTTTAGACTGGATATTAGGAAATTTTTCTTCACCGAGAGGGTTATCAAGCATTGGAACAGGCTGCCCAGGGAAGCGGTTGAGTCACCATCCCTGGAGGTATTTAAAGGACGTTTGGATGAGGTGCTTAGAGACATGGTGCAGTGGTGGTTTTGGCAGTGTTAGGTTTACGGTTGGACTCGATGATCTTAAAGGTCTTTTCCAACCTATGCGATTCTGTGATTCTGTAAAGGAAGGAGTATCTGTTGCTCGCTGCTGTTCAGAGCAAGGCCTTGCTCAAAGCACGCGTTCTTGCTGTTGCAAGAGTTTGCTGGAAGCATGAGAAATCATTCCTTTACTAGGAAAACAAATCCGGTCAGTCTAAAAACGTGAACGACTGTGCTGGTTTTGCTCCCATTACATTTGGTGACAGTTACAGCCACAGGTAAAGTAGATTTAGACCCGAGCTTAGGACAAGAGTCAGTTTAGAGATCTGCTAATGCAGAGGATTTCTTTTTGTTATAGAAAGGAGTAAAAGTTTGGAAACAATGCCAATTTTTATTTGAACACAAGACCAGTTTAGAATAGCGTTCAGAAGCGTGCCTTTGCATGAAGCATTTGTGTAAATTCACATCTGGTTTACTGGAGATCAAGCAAATTTGAAACGTGTTAAAGTAAAAAAAATGGGGGGGGAGGGGTCCCTGCAACGTTTGTCATACAGCATATTGATTGTAAAATCTGTGTTTTAACATCCGGCCATATAAGAAATTGCCCAAAGTCCCATGCAGTGCCTAGAAACCTGTTGCTGGAAAGCAGAAACAGTTTATTAAGGAGGAAAGTTTATGTTCTTCCTCTTGGGTTGACCTTGGGCAGTTTAAACCTTGTGGTGGGAGAAAATTTGCGGTCAGACTTAAGAACTCAGAGTCTGAGTAAGAGTGGTTAGCAGGAGAGGCACCGGAGCAAAATCATTGCAGATGGGCTGTCGGGCAGCTGATGCGCACGGCGACGGCCTCAAATGACGTCGACAGCCCTGGCAAAGGAGTTCGGTCTGCTTAGCTGCCTTTGTTAGAGGCACAAGAGACTTGGCATGAAGTAACGGAATCGGTATTTCCGGCTGCCCCGCGACTGCTGACGTGGCTGAAGCGGAGAAAGCACCCGTGCCTTAGGTGGTCTCCCTTCTGTTTGCTTTCTTGCTGCTCTTGGCACATCTCCTCCTTTCAGCCCGTGGGGTTTTGTGAGGGAGCTAGGGGGCTATTTGCTGTTTTCAAAAGTATAAAGAGGAACAAGAGAGCTTAAAGTATGCCCTGAAGCCACCGATAATTAGCGTGGCTGCGCTCCCTATTCACGCATCAGGTACCACACCTTGTATTATTTCAAATGCGGGGACACCTTTATTTTGAGCCGAGGGAGGGAACAGGTGTGCTGTCTGTGATCCAGATCTCCGGTCTCTGACAAGTACTTCTGTTTCTAAAGCAAAGTTTGACAAAGAGCAAAGAGGAGGAAAATGGACTTTTGAGTGTGGTATGACCTCAGAAAAGCTTCAGTGCCTTTATCTGACTAAGTATTTCACGTGACAAGATGCTTCTGCTTCAGTAAAAGGGGCAGGCAGCCCCTGAAATCAGTGATGATGCAGCAAGCATAAATTTGATCCTTGTGATCATATTTTCAGATTTTCAATAGTGTTTTACATTTTGACATCAGTAGAGCTTAGATGATTTACATCTGCTGTAGGTCTGGAGCTAAATTTTTTTAATTATGGGTCTGCTCCAAAGATTGTTGATGCAGGGCCTAGCAGCTGAGTGGCCGAACTGCAGGTTCTGGCACACACAGGTGAGGTCCCCGTTCGGGCTCACGTCCAGCAAACTTGGGTGAGGTCCCCGTTTGGGCTGGTGTCCAGCCTACACAGGTGAGGTCCTGGGATACTGCGCCTGCGCGTGCCAGACGCCAGCCCAAAACGGGACCTAGCCTTGCGTGTGACTGACGCCAGCCCGAAGGGGGGTCCTGCCTTGCGCGTGACGGATGCCAGCCCAAAGGGGGTCCTGCCTTGCACGCGCCGGACACCAGCCCAAAGCGGGACCTCTCCTGCGCATGCTGGATGCCAGGCCAAAGAGGACATCATTTGTTTGTGGCAGACACCAGCCCGCAGGGGACCTCGCCTGTGTGTGGCGGATGCGAGCCCGCAGGGGACCTTGCCTGGGTCTTGTGCTGGATGCCAGCCTGCAGGGGACCTTGCCTGTTTGGGGCACACCGGTGGCGGGTTGCCAAAAGGCAAAGCAGGGTGATAGCAGAGTTTTCCTTTCTGGGGATGGGCTCAGCCATCTCCTGCACAAATTTCTGTTACGTAGCATTTGGGATGGTAGCTTTCTATTGATTTCTTGAAGAACAAGAGGATGATGGAGCACGTTACAAGAGCATAATCATTTTCTCTTCCTTTGGCAGTACAGGCACCCAAGGCCAGCCCGCATTCAAGGAACAGCACGAGGATATCTGTGTCGACTGTCAGCAGAGGAAGGAAGCTTCTTTTGGAGGCTGAGGCGATGAAGCAGAGTCCTTAATTGTTCTGTTTGATTTTCAGCATGGGTGCGGGGAGGACTTGGGACATGCAAAACATGGTCCCGGACAGGGGAGCTGTCTGTTATACGGGAGGCTATGAGAGATATCATGGGCACCACTGGACTGGCATCCTGTAAGGCTGCTTTCACATGTTTTCTTGTTTAGAGGCTAACCTTGGCTTTGGGCTGCAAAATAAAGTCTGCCACCCCTGTGCCAGCTTGGCGGCAGTATCTGCCCATGGTGGCACCATCTCGGTGGTGGCATATGCCCATGCCAGTGCCAGGTTGCTGGCTGTGTCTGGCTTGTGAGGGTTGGGGTAATTAGCCCCCTGTTCCACATGGGCTCCAGCTGTGGCCCGGGGCAGCACAGGTGGGACCCATGAGGTGAGGATGGGGCTGGGCCAGGGGTTTAAAAAGGGCTGGGGCTGGGGCTGGCCCTAGGGTTTAAAAAGGGTGAAGATGAGGCTGGCCCTGCTGTGCTGAGGGGCTCTACATGGGGAGGGTCTGCCTAGGCATGCCTGCCTGCGGGAGCTGGCTGAGGAGTGAAATGAAGGGGCTTCCCCAGGCAGCTGCCTCCAGCAAGGAACAGCCGGTCTCCACAGCCGGGAAGGATCCCTCCCAGCCATCCCCGACAGAGCACACCACCAGCACGTGGTGCCGGGAGCTCGGTGCCCCCATCGGCTGCACGCGTGAGCCACCGTGTCTCTGGGAAGCCTCTTGGGAGAGGAGCATTGAGGGACCTGTGCGGGCGAGGCAGCTGGCACTGTGGAGGAGGAAGGGGCAGAGGCTGAGAGAGAAGCCACAGGGAGCTGAAGGTCTCCCGGCGGTGCCAGGAGCTGCGGTGAGTCGCGCATCCCTCGCGTGTGTCCAGGCCTCTCTCTGCCGTGCTTCTCCAGACCTCTGCCTGCCTCCTTGCCTGTACCTGCCTCTCTCTCCCTTTCAGGCTGTTTGGCTCCCCAAAGCTTTTTGCCCTTCTGCTAGCACTGCCCTCCACACCGTCACCTTCTACATTTCCTTTCTGTGCCTCTCCCTTTCCAGGTCCCCACCTGCTATTATTTCACTCTTCCCACACTGCCTTCTTCCGCATTGCTGAGGAAAATGGCGTTTCTAGGTCTCCCTCTACGCAGTGACCTGTCTCTCTTTTCAGTGACTCCCTCTGCTCTGCACCTTGTCTTTTTTTTTTCTAGTTAACTGTCCCTATTTTTCAATTTTTTACTCTCATAATTCTTCTCTTTTTGAAATTTTGTTTCTAGGTGTACTTTTACCTTGTTTTCTGTCTCTTTTTTTATTTTTTCCTGTCTGTCCTGTACCCTGTTGCTTTTAAATTGTCTTTCCTCGTCTATCTTTATCCAGTTTGCTGTCCTTGTTTTTTAATTTGTTCTAGTCTGTCCTGTATCCAGTTGCTTTTAAAAATTTCTTTCTATGTCTCCATCTATTTAGGTTTTTTGCTATTTTTGAATTTTTTCTCTCTTGATGTCTTTTGAATTGAAAAAACTTTAGAATTTTTGTTTCTGTGTTTTTCGTGTGCGTCCAGGCCTCTCTCTGCCGTGCTTCTCCAGACCTCTGCCTGCCTCCTTGCCTGTACCTGCCTCTGTCTCCCTTTCAGGCTGTTTGGCTCCCCAAAGCTTTTTGCCCTTCTGCTAGCACTGCCCTCCACACCGTCTGCGCCTGTGCGTGCCAGAGACAGAAAAAAATACATTCTTCTATGTATTTTTTTCTGTCTCTCTCATTTATTTTTTCCTATCTGCGCTGTACGTTGTGACTTTTCAAATGTTTTTCTTTCTACTTTTACCCAGATGTCTAACCCTATTATTTACAAACTTTTCTGTGTCACGTTGCTTTTGAATGTTTTTCTCTATCTACTTTTATCCAGTTCACTGTCTGTATTTTCTATTTCATGCTCGTCTGTGCCATACCCTGTCGCTTTTTAGATTTTGTTTCTGTGTCTTTGTTTATTTAGTTTGCTGTCCCCGTATTTTATTTTTTCTTCCTTTAAGGCCTTTCTTTTTCATTTTTTTTCTATGCCTACTTTTATCTAGTTTGCTATCTCTATTTTTAAATTTTTTCTTCTCTTCCTTCTACCCTTTTGCTTTTTAATTTTTCTTTCTATGTCAACTTTTATCGAGCTGTTTATCCCTGTTTTTTGTTTCTTGTTTGTCACATACCCTGTTGCTTCTTAAATTTTGTAGGTGGGTTGCGTGGAGTTATCGGGCAGCAAAGCCAGCTCAGGTGGGGGTCACTGCTGCACTTGTACTGCTTCTTGTAAGGCTTGTCCTCTGTTGGTTCAGGTGGTTCCGGCTATAGTAATTGCTATAACATGCAACTCAAATCCTGGGTTACAACAATTTAAAGGTATATCCATTACAATCTCCACCACTGGTCCCTTTGGGCCAGGTTATAGGGTTTAACATTGCAATGAGCTCCTCCCCTTGCTCCTAGCCTGGCTAGCAACAAGGGGTTTCTGCTATAGTAATTCCCATAACGTGCAGCTGAAATCCCGGCTGACAACAGTTTAGAGGTATTTCCATTACAGTCTCCAGCCCCGGTCCCTTTGGACCAGACCATCGGGTTTAACTTTGCAATGAACTCCTCCCCTTGCCCCTGCTCCGGCTTGGACTTATCCACAGAATGCAGTCCCTTCAGAAGTAAACTTGCTCCAACATGGCCTCATGCACAGCCACTGATGCTTCGAGGTGTACCTGGTGCAGCATGGACTTCATCCACAGCCACAGATGCTTCGAGGTGCTCCTTATCCAGCGTGGACTTATCCTTGGGCCACAATCCCTTCAGAGGTATACCTGCTGTGGCACAGACATAACCATGGCCGCAGACGTTTCAAGATATACCTGCCGTGGCATGGGCTTATCCACGGGCACGGACGCTTCGGGGTGTCCTGCTCCCACGTGGATTCATCCACAGGTCACAGTCCCTTTGACTCGAGTTCACACTGGAGTTCCAGCCCGTCCAGTCCAGGAGCACAGAAACAGCAGCAACGCCCTGGCTATCGGCCAGCCCAGGCGCGTCGCCATTGCTGTTATCAGCATGTTTCCAGGCACAGCAGAGTAAGGTGATAAGCAATACAGTAGCACGGCAAGCAGCAAAGGTAAAAAAGCAGCCACTAACGAGCCCTAGACTGTAATATACAGTAAGGCAAGCAAGCCCCATGGCAAGCACAGAAGCCTGCCGATTAATAGCTAAACAGCAATAACAACTATAACTTTGATCTAGCACATTCCAATCAAACCTGTCGTTATCTGGAACCCTTCGAGCCCCACGTTGGGTGCCAAAAAGGACTGTTGTGGTTTAGCCCCAGCCGGCAACTAAGCACCACACGGCCGCTCGCTCGCTCCCCCCCGCAGTGGGATGGGGGAGAGAATCGGAAGAGCAAAAGTAAGAAAACTCGTGGGTTGAGATAAAGACAGTTTAATAGGTAAAGCAAAAGCCGTGCGCACAAGCACAGCAAAGCAAGGAATTCGTTCGCTGCTTCCCATGGGCAGGCAGGTGTTCAGCCATCTCCAGGAAAGCAGGGCTCTATGATGCGTAATGGTTACTTGGAAAGACAAATGCCATCGCTCCGAACGTTCCCCCTTCCTTCTTCTTCCCCAGCTTTATATGCTGAGCATGATGTCCTATGGTATGGAATAGCCCTTTGGTCAGTTTGGATCAACTACCTTGGCTGTGTCCCCTCCCAACTTCTTGTGTACCTGGCAGAGCATAGGAAGCTGAGAAGTCCTTGACTAGTGCAGCAACAACTAAAACATCTCTGTATTATCAACACTGTTTTCAGCACAAATCCAAAACATAGCCCCATACCAGCCACTAAAAAGAAAATTAACTCTGTTTCAGTTGAAACCAGGACAGTACCTCTCTGTTTGTAAGAACATCTCCTCCCTCTTCCTCAGAGCAGTCTTTTTGTCCTCTCCTCCATCTCACTTGCTTCTAGTGGGTCAGCGTCTCCCTCGTGACCTCTGTACTCTGTTCAAATCCCCTCCCCAGTGCCTTTGTGCCCTCGAGCCGCCTTGTGTCTCTCTGGCCATCTCGGCACCCCTCTGTTTCTGTCGCGACGCTTCCTGCGAGCGCCCTTGTGTTCCGTGGCCATCCTTTAGTTCTGCAGCAGGCTTTGTATCTTTCTTACTCAGAGACAACTCTTCCTCAGGCTTTCATTTTCCCTCAGAGCACTTTTACCTTTGCTCCGCCACGTCAGATGCCTCTGTTCGGTCCCCGGTTCCCTGAGGACATCTCTACTCTGTTCAGATTCCCTCCAGAGTACCTCATTGTGTCAGCAATCTTTTGTTTGTCTCTTTGTCCACATTTCCCCCGCCCCCCGGAGTCCCCTCGTTCCTGTCATGACGCCTCCCGAGACTGTCCTCGTGCCCCACGGCACCCTTTGAGCTCTGCAGCCCTCTTTGTGTCTCTCTCTTATTTGGACAGAACCCCTCCTCAGGCTTTTGTTGTGCCCCACAGCTCTCTTACCTTATTCACTGCCATCTAGGATGTCTCCATTCGGTCGCTCATCCCCTGAGGACATCGCTGGGACACCCTCTTGAGTTTTGCATTGCATGCCAGAGCCGCCTTCTGTCTGTCTCTCTCGCTCTCGGCACCCTTCCTCTGCCGTCACCGTGCCTCCTGAGGCCGTCCTCGTGCCCCACGGCCCTCTGTGGCTCCGTAGCGCAATTTGCACCCTTTTTGCTCCTGAGAACCATTCCCGATGTCATCTTTCATCTCCAGGACACTCATGTTGTCCTCTGTGCTAGCTAGGACACCTCTGTTCAGTCCCTGGTCCCCTGAGGACATCTGTAGTCTGTTCAGATCCCCTCTGGACTTTTTCATCGTGTCCTCGAGCCTTCTTGTGCCTGTCCCTCTCAGAACCCCTCTGCTACTGTCACGATGCCTTCCGAGCAGCACGCTTTTAGCTCCGTGAGCCCCCTTTGGACTCGCTTTGTTGCAATCGCACCTCTCCTAAGATCTCTTAAGTTCCCAAAAAAGAGTGCTCTTGTTCTTTTCTGTGCCATCTAGGATGCCTCCGGAGACTTTCCTTGTGCTCCACAGCATTTTGTTTGCACTTTACCTCCCTTTTAGGGGTCTCTCTCATGACCCCTCTGGTGCCAGTCACCGTGCTTCCCGAGACCTTCTTTGTGTCTCGCAGTCCTGTTTTTGCTCCGTAGCGGACTTTGATCCTCTCTCGTTACCTCCGAACCCCGTCCTCCGGTTGGTTTGTGACTGGAGAGCTTTTATCATCCTGTCTGCTGTCTAGGGTGCCTCTATTTGGTCCCAGGCCTCCTGAGGCTGTATCTACTCTGTTCACATCCCCTCCAGACTTCTTCCTTGTGTCCCTGAGCTGCCTTTGGTCTCTCTGGCCCATTTGGGACCCCTCTGATGGTGTCATGATGCCTATCGATGCCTTCAAGGTTGCCCTTAGCACACTTTTAGCTTTGTAGTGGACCTTGAACCCTTCTTGTTCCCTCAGAAGGCTTCCTGAGTCCGTATCTGTGATGCAGCCCAGGCATTCTGTCCTCTTTTCCCTCTAGCTGTGCCTCTCTTTGTTCCCTGGCCCTCTGATGACACATTTACTTGATTCAGATCCCCTCTGGATTTAATCGTCATGTCCCCAGTCCTTTTTCTGTCTCTCTGGTTCCCTCAGGACATTTTTTTTCTCCCAGTCACCATGCCTCCCAAGACCTTCCTTGTGCTCCACATCCATCTTGTAGCAATTTGAGCTGTAGAGCACTCATTTGTTCCTCTACGCTATCTAGGATCCCTGTGTTCAGTGCCTAGCCACCTGAGACCATCTGTACTCCGTTCAGATGATCACCCGAGTTCCTCCTTGTTGTCCCAAGCCGCCTTTTGTCCGTCAGCCCCCCTCAACATCCCTTTCCTCACGGTCACAATGCCTCCTGAGCCCTTCTTCGTTCTCCACAGCACCTTGTAGCATATTATCTTGCTTTCTATCTTTCTTGTTCCGTCAGAGCCTCCCATCTTTCTTTGCTACGCAGCGCTCCTTTATCTTTCTCTCTGCCATCGAGGGTGTCTGTTTGGTCCCTCTCTCGCTCAGTCATCTCTAGTTTGCCTAGATGCCCTCCTGAGACACCTCACTGTGTCTCTAAGCCTTCTTTTCTTACCCCACCCGCTGCAGGCCATCGCCTGTTTGGGGCGGGCATCCGCCTGCCCGGAGCGTTGCCCATTTGCCCTATGTGGGTCCACAGTGTGAGCATCTATGATGTGCGTGGGCTAATCCCTTTCAGAGTGTGTCAGAGGGTCAGGATTTTGTTCTGTTTGGTGTCATGTTGTTCTGTTTTGTGCATTTGTTGAAGATTTGAGTTTCGTGCGGGAGGAAGCCAGCTATCTTAGTGGTTTTGGGATGAGGTGGGGTACACGTGTTTTAAGGTCATACCTTCTTTGCCAGGTGTTTTGAACTAATTGTATCTGATTTTCCTAGTGACTCACAAAGGGGTTTGAGGCACACCGATGGCGGGTGCTGTCGCCAAAAGGCAAAGCAGGGTCATAGCAGTCTTCCGTTTCTGGAGGTCCGGCTCAGCCATCTCCTGCATAAATTTCTGTTATGTAGCAATGGGAATGGTAGCTTTCTTTTGATTTCCTGAAGAACAAGAGGCTGATGGAGCACGTTATAACGTGCATAGCACGTTAAATATAAGAGCATAATCATTTTCTCTTCCTTTGGCAGTACAGGCACCCAAGGCCAGCCTGCATTCAAGGAACAGCACGAGGATATCCGTGTCGACCATCAGCGGAGGAAGGAAGTTTCTTTTGGAGGCCGAGGCGATGAAGCAGAGTCCTTATGTGTTCTGTTTGATCTTCAGCGTGGGTGAGGGGAGGGCCTGGGACATGCAAAACATGGTCCCGGACAGGGGAGCTGTCTATTACATGGGAGGCTGCGAGAGATATCATGGACACCGCTGGGCTGGCATTAGAACCCGGTGCTTGGCTTGACTGACCTGGCAGAACCATCCTGCCGTCTGAAGTAATGAATACTTCTGCACTGAGATTTTACTAGCTCGGTCTGCATCACCTTTGGCTTTTCCTCATTGAGCTCGTATTTTGGCAAGAAGCATCTCTCATCCAGCATTTGGGTCTGAGGGGTTTCCATTAGACTTTGGGCGCCTGTCCTGTCATGCTCGGTATCTGTTTGCACTCAGGTCTCCTGTAACTCCTACGCCGTTTTGTCTTAAGACTTTATAGTGCAGTGTTATCTAATAGTAGCGTTCTGCATGCAAGCAGCTACGGGCAGCCCGGTCTCCTGCGCCATATACGTCAGCGCTCTCGTGCGAGCGTGCTGCCTCCCGAGGGGTTCTCCATGCTGCAGTTCGTGGAGTCATTTGGGAGTTATTTGTCCATAAAGGAAGAGTCTGTGATTACACCAGCCACGGTCATTCGCTACCCGTACCTCTTTTGGCCTACCAGTCTCTGCCTATATTTGAGTCATCTGGCAGTAACTGTAATTTTTGTGTGTCGGTGGGTGGTTTGACGACTTCTTGCAGTTTAAGTAATAGATCTAGGCTAAGCGGGACGGTTGAGCCTCGGGCCGTGGCCTGCTCGGTGTTGCCTCTGGATCGACAATTAAGTTGAGACAGGTGGGTGTTTGTGGGGAAGCAAGTAGTATATAAATCTTCAATGGCAGGAGGACGATGTATCGTATTTTAATCTTGGGGTTTTTCCCTTGGTTTTGTTCCTCTCTTGCTCTCTTGTTGTGTTCCTTCTCTTTACAATTTATTATTATTATTTTGTTCCAATTATTAAAGTGTTCTTATTTCAACTCAGGAGTTTTCTTATTTTTGCTCTTCCGATTCTCTCCCCCATCCCACCGGGGCAGGAGGGCGAGCGAGCGGCCGTGTGGTACTTATCTGCCGACTGGGGCTAAACCACCACGGTCCTTTTTGGCGCCCAATGTGGGGGCATGAATGGTTTGAGATAATAACAGATTAACCAGACCGTATTAAGGAATTCAGATATGTTAATAGTTGCGGGTCACGGTATGGATTCATCTGTTCTCGATATTGGTTTATCCGATCCACACCATGCTCATTTTTTTGCTGTACATGTTAAAGATCGGTGTTGGTTTTTGCAGTTTCCTGTGCTCTGCAGTGATTAGCGATGTTTTGCCTGGGAGATTTGTTATTAAAACAGTGACCTTGAGTTTACTTTGGCATCTAATTTTCATACTGAAACCATTACCGTATGTTGAGTACCACCTCATGAAGACAATTAGCAATTATACTTCTTCCTTTGAGAGGTTTTTTTATGGAGGAAATACAAAACGACACCTTGACTACCTTCTACAATGTTTCCTCCTTTGTTACAATAACTTTTCAGTATCTTGAACATCCTTGGGTAGTTAAGATACGTCTATCGGTATCGCTCGGGAATATTGTTTTGGTTTTGTCTAAGGTTAGTAAGCAATTTAAGAATATCATGCAGAGATCTGCCCCAAGGCTGGTCTTTCTTTGCCACGCGGCACTCCTTTATCTTTCTCTCTGCCATCGAGGGTGTCTCTATTCGGTTCCTCTCTCGCTCAGTCATCTCTAGTTTGCCTAGATGCCCTCCTGAGACTCCAAGGCCCTCACTGGGTCTCCAAACCTTCTTTTTTTACTCTGCTGCCTCCTCATTCCTCTACTGTCTATAACAATGTCATCTGAGTCCTTTCTTGTACTCCACAACACTCTTGTAGTACTTTGGCTCCATTTTGATTTTTTGGTTTATTTGTTTTGTCCACTTCAGAGCGCACTTCAGAGCTTTGCCATCTAGGATGCCTTCATTCAGTGCTCAGCCTCCTGATGACATCTGTATTTGGTTGAAAACCCCTTCAGAGTTCCTCATTGTTATCTCTGAGTCTTCTTGGGTCTCTCGGGCCCCCTCAGGACTCCTCTGCTCCCTTTACCAAGGTCTCGTGAGACATCTCCTATGCCCCAGAGCCCTGTTTTAGATTGGCAGGGCACTTTGCACCCCTCTCTTCCTCTCGGAACCCTTCCTGAATCCGCGTCTGTTACCAGTGTCAGTCTATGACCAGGAGAGCTCAGAGAAGGCTCCCTTAGGCTGTCATTTTTATAGATAAAGTGGTTGGCTCGTAGCCAAATTGCATCCGATAGGAAAGCTATGCGTGAGGCTCCTTGTACCCACAACTGTCTTTGTTCCTTGATAAACGAGTCTGTGAAAAGCGATCTGCTATTCATGTGTCAATCACATGATCGGTGTTCCAAGCTCATACGCATCGATGCTCACCGTGTCACTCGGCTTCTTTGTGGGTTCTCAGGGAACAGATCGGAACCGGAGGAGTTTTCGGCCCGGCCGCGGCTCAGGCCTTTACCTCCTTTGGAGCCTGTACCCACCTATTGCTAGCTTGGTTAAGAGGTCGAGCGCATCCATCACGCTCCACCCCGTGACTACAGTCAATCCGCTTTATCGACTCGTGGAGCGGTAGCACGGTTACCTCTTGCCTCTGTGTCATAAATATGTGATGTATTGCAGATCAGTGGTAAGAGTCCAATTATTTGATAAGCTGTTTAATTTAAGCGTCCTAATTAATGTGAGTTATATACTCTTTTACGTACAGAATCAATTGATTGTATGCGTTTTACCTCCTGGACTGATATAATTTGTTTCATTTTTTGCCAAGCTTTCGTATACAGAACGATTATAAGCAATAAACATAGTAAGGTTAAAACTAACAAAACTACAACAGGATGCAATGTAATCAATTTGCCATGTTGACCAGAGGGTTTTTCCCTCATTAATATGTAGGGGTGCTGTTGTAGCAGGGTGATCCGTTTGCAACTTCAATTTACGTTGGGGGCATTCTGTAAGGATGATTTCACATGTTTTCCTGTTTAGAGGCCAACCTCAGCTGTGGGCTGCAAAATAAAGTGCTTCTTGGCCTGTGGGGCCTAATTTTTGATGTAATCGTTCCCCCCGTCGGTACCATTTGGGATCTGGTGTATCTCCTGTTTTTGTTCCCCTAATTCTGGCTAATACATCTACTTGTTGGTGAATCATTTTGTGGCTGGTTGGTCATTGTGTACATGGCCTTTTTCCCATCCTAGTTTAAAGGGTGCCTGTTTGGCTATATCTAATAGTAATTGCCAGTCTTCAGTTCTCCAAACTGGGGATCTATTTACTTTCCAATTTAGGGCTTCCCGTTGACAAAGCCATTGCGTGGCACCTGCCCACACGGCCTAGGAGTCGATATAAGATAACTTTTGCTCCGTTTTGTGCTGCTAGAACAACTGCCCTTAGTTCTCCCACTTGTGCGCTACCTTCCCCACCTTCTATTACTTGTTTGCCGGCGGTAATTTCTAATGCAGCGGCTTTAGTACCGCCGTTTGCCGTTTACCCTCTTTGCCGAGGCATTGGTAAACCAAATGCCTTCGGTCGGTGTTTTCTCAGCGAGGGGAGGCGCATTGAGAATCGGTGAGGGTTTCCACGGCTCTTTTAGTGCTAGGGGGTCAGTGTTTACAGGTATTTGTAATTTGGAAATTTTTGTATGTCCTTCAGTCAATTGCATTTCATCTGCTACTACCATCAGGTAGGCGTACCATTTTCCAGTGGTGGGTTTCTGGGCAATTCCTTCTGGTGGAGAAGTTTCCTAGATTGGGGCATCTGTAACTGTTCTATTTTACTTAGGGTGTCCGGTGGGATTGCCACACTACCTGCAATCTACCAAGTACCTAAAAAGTTTACTTCTCTACTCGATCCCTGACATTTTTCTAGTGGGATTTCAATTCTAGTGGGAAGCTGCCGCTTCCCCCACCTCTTCAGCGGAGGTCCCTCTGATTAGGATATCATCTATATATTGGTACAGTTTCACGTTTTGAAATGTCTTGAAACGTCTTGAGTCTTGAGTGAGACTGTCTGTAAGAACTCGGCGAGCGCAGCATGAGCAATCGTGGGTGAATGTTTATATCCCTGTGGGAGTCTGTTAAAAGTGTCTTGTATGCCTTTCCAAGTAAAAGCAGATTTCTCTTTATCCTCCTCCTGCAAGGGGACCATAAAGAACATATCTTTCACATCTAGCACTGCCGTCCACGGGTGTGCGGCCGGTTGTAGCGTGGCTGTCAAAGTTGCAATACTAGGTACTGCAGCCATTAGCAGAGCTGCGTTGGCATTTAGGCACCGATAATCAATTGTCAGACACCATCTCCCATTTGGCTTTCGGACTGGCCAGACCGGTGAATTGTATGGGGAGTGGGTTTCTGGAAATAATGTGCCATTTTTCCAAGTCTGCTATTACTTTGGAAATTCCATTTTGTGCCGCAGCAGAAATCGGGTATCAGAGTACATTAGTAGTCTTGGAATCGGGGAGCGCAGGGGCTGCGCGGAGTACGTGCGCTGCATTCTCCCGATTTCTATCGGGGTTAGGATTGATATTTGAACCGCAGGACCGTACGCTGCTGTCAGGCAGGCGCCAGGTTCAGCTGTTCAAAACATCAAAACTCAAAACATTTTCACTGTGATCTTTGATTGTAAAGCAAGTAGACGACATGCACTTCTCGCTCGGGAGCCATAAATTAACTTTCACGGCTTGGCAAGTAACACTCGCTCCGTTCACTCCGGTTATTTTAACTGTCTGCCGTCCGAGTCTGTCGCGGACGGAGCGATGGCGCGCTTCACTCGCAACAGAGAAGTAAAAATATAGTTTATTGATATGGAATAGGGAGTTAACAAAGTTCAATGCGACAGTGTTTAACAAGATTTGATGGCGAGGTACACTTGATTATTTACTGCATAGAGGACAGGGTCAGACAAAACTGTCAGGGAGATCCTTCCGTTGAGTCATGAGGTTCGGAAAAAGATCCCCTTGCTTTCTAAACTCCTCCTCAGAGAGGAGTCTAGGTGCGGCTAGATCCAGACCTAGTCCCAGACTCGGTCAACGGTTTATGTCTAAAGGACTATATGCGCGCAATCAATCCTTTATATCGCTTAGCTAAGATTTCAAAGTTTAGCATGCTATTAGTCACTTACCGAGAACCTGTTGCGGCACGGAATCTCTCAACCTCGAGGAGTAACCTTGAGAGGCGTCCCCGCTCAAGGGGAGGTCCCGGCGTGCAGCCCGCTGCCGTGCAGGAGAGCTCCAAGGGCTCTCGGGCTGCTCGCTATTTACGGGGGATAAGATGATTGACCCATAGTCATATTTGCATGCCGACCACAGATTTTAGTTTCTTTGGTGGGTGCATTGCACAATAGCCCTAGGCTCTCGTGTTGCTGTCTGTCTCCCGAATCCACTTTGAGCCGACGCAGCCATCGTGACCAGATGCATCCATTACAATCGCCACCCGTGGTTATCACCTGAGCAGGGTTGCAGGAGATAAAGGTCGGGGGCTGGGGAAGCACACCGTCACAGGGTCACACGCCCAGCTTCTCGGCATTTTGTTGTGTTAGTATTGAAATTTCTGCTTCCGTATCTATTAGAAATGTTATCAGTTGTCACTGAGGGCCAACTGGAATTAAAATATAAGGGCCTCCTTCATGTAGCCATGGCTAGGCTTCCACTTGCCGGACAGACCGGCCCAATTGCTCTCCTGGCGTTATTTGTTTTTTGATCTCAAGCTTTGGAATTCCTCCTTAAGGGGGAGGAAAGAGTTGTCGCTCTTTCTCGGAGCTGGCAATGGCGCCGGAGTATTTGGAGTACTTCTGTCCTTTCTCCGTCGCCGTGTTTCTGAAACGCCTGAGTTAGATTCAGGATAACGCTAGTAGGCTGTCCCTTAATCGCAGCTCTGGGAATGCCCAGTGCCAATGCTCTCCTCCACAGTTCATTTCTCTACTCCCGAGACTCTGCTTGTGGGTCTTTAGGTGTATTTTCCCTTGGTTTAGTTCCTGTTCCCTGTGGGGGGTGTTTGTTTTACCGGTCGCATTTGATGATCTCTTGTTTGGGATCTTGGGTCCGATTTCTCGGTCGACAGATCATCCCACCCTAATCGTGGCTACGATTTACAATACCATGCGTTAATTCTGCCCATGTAGGGAGTTGTCTGTGGGGATCGTCACCATCAAATTCCTCATTTTGCCCTGTGTCTCTTTTACTCTCATCCCATTTTGCAATTAAATAAGGCTTAAGAATTGCCAGGGCTCCCCTAAGTAGTGGCTTTAGCCTGTTGTAATCTACCGTAGCAGATATCGGGGTGTCACTGGACTCTCCACATTTATGCATATGCAGGTGGCTTTGGCGATGGCAGCGGAGAGTTCACTTAGGGAATGGACGGGACTTACAGAAGGTTCACCTCAATCCAAGGCATCTATTCCCCCAGCCCAGTAGGCTACCCTACTGGTGATAGAATGGCCTTCATCTGTCAGGTTGGGTCCTAGGTTTAAGGAAATTCCTCTACCCCAATAACAGTTTGCTTTGTCTCCACTCAACGTTATTCGGTCACCACCGCTGAGGCAGACGCACCGCAAATATTCAGTTTCAGTGTCACGTGGCTTTCTGCTGTATTTCTCTTGTAATTTTGCCAGTCGTAATGCATCCCATGGAGTGCTTTGCATACTATATCGCTGACCGCCTCCTCCAGGTCCTTCAGAGTATTCCGCTTTAATAATGCGCCTAGTCTTATATTCGGAGGAGTCCGGAAAGGGTAGCGGGTTAGCATTTTCTTCTTCACGGTCATCTGGATCACCCCAGTATCACCATCCCAATCCTCTGGGGACACTATGAGTTTCCTAATTGGCATGGCATTAGGGGGATGCAGGGCTGCATGAGCACCATCTCGATCTTTTCTTCCAACTTTTGTGTTTTCTCCTTTTCTTCCTGTAATTGTTGCTGCAGCTGCTCCATTTTCAAAGACAGTATTAATTCAGCTGCCTTTCTGCCTTCTATTTCTTCTTTTAGGTCCTGCTCCTTTTTATTGTTCTTTTTCCTATCCCGATAAGCAGCTTCTAAACAGGTACCTAGCATTTTGCCAGTAATTCCTTTCCCTTTTCCATCCTTTGTATGTCCCCTGGCCACTTTTAGCTGTTCTTTCACGGCTTCCTAATTATGCCACTTATCACGAGCCCATTCTTCTGAGAATCTGGGACTTGGACTTATTCCACGCTTCCATAAGTAAACAGCAATACTACTTGCCATCCTGCCAACGACACCGGTTTGTTGCAAAAGAGCGCTT
The DNA here is from genome assembly GCF_035582795.1 of Mycteria americana. NCBI lineage: Eukaryota > Metazoa > Chordata > Aves > Ciconiiformes > Ciconiidae > Mycteria > Mycteria americana. The sequence goes on from NW_027445662.1 coordinate 286,053, forward strand.
TAGATTGCTTAAAAAAAGAAGATCACTGTCAAAGGTATTGGAAAAAAATGGTTTTAATATGATGTTGTAAAAGTGCAACTTAACAAAGTTCAGTGGCAAGGTTCACTCTATTAATTACTGCATGGAAGAAACCTACAAAGGAAAATTGGGTTACACTCGAGTTAGAATGATTCGTAGAGAGACCGGGAATACAAAAGGGTACAGAGGACCCTCCCCTTGAGTCACCGGGTTCAGAGAAGACCCCTTGCTTTCTAAACTCCTGATGGAGCTTAGGTGCGGCTAGGTCCAATCTTAGTCTCAGACTCGGACAACGGTTTATGTCCAAGGGATTACATACGCAAAATTTATCAATGTTGCCCTACTACAAGGTTACGCGTGATATAGGTCACTTACCAAAGATCTGCTGTTGGTAAAAGGTCTCTCTGCCTCGAGGAGCGACCTTGAGAGGTGTTCCAGCTCAAGGGGAGATCACCGCTATACAGCCACGCTGCCTAGCAGGGAGAGCTCAAAGGCAGCTCGCTTTGGCTGTCATATTTATAGATAAAGCAGCCGGCTCGTAGTCAAATTACACACGATAGGAACGCTATGCGTGAGGCTCTTTGTTCCTTGCTAAATGAGTCTTGGAAAGGCCATCCGGTATTCACGTGTCGATTGCACGATCGATGTTCCAAGCTCATATACATCATAAGACAGCTCAGGTTGGGTTACTGCTGCACTTGCACTGCTTCTTGTAAGGCTTGTCCTGCATTGGTTCAGGTGGTTCCTGCTATAGTCATTCCCATAGCATGCAAGTCAAATCCTGGGTTACAACAATTTAAAGGCATTTCCATTACAGTCTCCACCCCTGATCCCTTTGGATCAGACCATTGGGTTTAACATTGCCATGAGCTCCTCCCCTTGCCCCTGCTCTGGCTTGGACTTATCCACAGACTGCGGTCCCTTAGGGGAGTACCTGCTCCAAGTGGCGCCTCATCTATGAGCCAGTCTCTCCAGGGCTCTACCTGCTGCAGCATAGACTTATGCACAGCCACAGTTGCTTTGAGGTGCCCCATTCTGGCATGGCCTTCTCCATAGGCCACCGTGCCTTGAGATATATACGTGCTTCAGCACGGCCTCGCCCACAGCCACAGCCCCTTCAGAAGTAAACCTACTCCAACGTGCCCTTACCGACAGCTGCAATCCCTCCAGGGGTGTACCTGCTCTGCCGTGGGTTTATCTAAGGCCACATGCTTTCAGGTGCTCCAGCGTGACCTCATGCACAGCCACTGATGCTTCAAGGCGTACCTGCTGCAGCATGGACTTATCTACAGCTATAGATTGTTTGAGGTGTACCTTTTTCCAGCGTGCGCTTATCCTTGAGCCAGTATCCCTTCAGAGGTATACCTGCTGCAGCACAGAAATAAGCACGGCCACAGATGTGTCAAGAGGTACCTGCTGTGGCATCGGCTTATCCACGGCCACAGACACTTTGGGGTGTCCTGCTCCCAGGTGGAGTCATCCACAGGTCACGGCCCCTTTGACTAGAGTTCACAATGGAGTTCCAGCCTGTCCAGTACAGCAGCACAGAAATGACGGCGATGGCCCGGCCATCTGCCAGCGCAGGTGTAGTCTAACAGGAGCTGGTGGAAGGCCAGGGCTTATGTAAAGCCCATAAGGGGGATTCAGACTGCAAAGGGGAACGTCTAAACAAGCATTACTGTCTTTGGGAGAGAAGCACATCCTGGAGAAACAGGAAAGCTAATTACCATGTTTTGGGAACCATGTGAACCTACTAGTAGAAGTGTGATAAAAAGCACCTTCAGGCAAACTATCCTCATTATAATACTAAAAGTCACACCTCTCGAGCCGGAGACCCTGGCCCAAGCAGAGTGCCCTCACCTCTGAGCATGTGCAGCACATTGAAGTAGCGCTGTAGCTTTAAGTTGAAATAAGAGAAATGCAGACCAATAGAAAACTGCTTTGTGTAATTATTTATGCCTAAGTATAACTAGACCGTATAAATACCGTACCTGCATGACCGAACTTTGCGCTAGCTTTGCGGAGCTACCGCCTACCACCCATCTCTGCACAGACATGAAATAAAATGCCTCTGCCCTGCGTGTATATTGGCGTCCCGCACACCGGGTAAACGACCTCACGCTTGTGGGATAACAGTTTTGGCACCCCAGATGGGACCGAGCTGACAGCCTCGCCCGGCTCGTCTGGGCAACAAGCAGGAGGAGTTGGAAGCCATTGTACTGGGCAACAAGCAGGAGGAGTTGGAAGCCATTGTACATCAGGAAAACTATGATATGGTGGCCATCACGGAAACGTGGTGGGGTGACTCGCACAACTGGAGTGCGGCGATGGATGGCTATAAACTCTTCAGGAGGGATAGGCGAGGCAGGAGAGGTGGTGGGGTAGCCCTATACGTCAGGGAGAGTCTGGATAGTTTAGAGCTCGATGATGGTGATGATAGGGTGGAGTGTCTATGGGTCAGAATCAGGGGGAAGGCCAACAAGGCAGATATTGTGGTGGGAGTCTGTTACAGACCACCCAACCAGGATGAGGAGACAGATGAACTATTCTATAAGCAGCTGGGAGAAGCCTCACGATCGCTAGCCCTTGTTCTTGTGGGGGACTTCAACCTGCCAGATGTCTGCTGGAAATACAATACAGCAGAGAGGAAACAGTCCAGGAGGTTCCTGGAGCGTGTGGCAGATAACTTCCTGACGCAGCTGGTGAGTGAGCCAACGAGGGAAGGTGCCCCGCTGGACCTCTTGTTCACGAACAGAGAAGGACTGGTGAGTGATGTGATGGTTGGAGGCTGTCTTGGGCAGAGCGATCATGAAATGATAGAGTTTTTGATACGTGGAGAAGCGGCGAGGGGGGTCGGCAAAACTGCCACCTTAGACTTCCGGAGGGCGGACTTCAGCCTGTTTAGGAGACTGGTCGACAGAGTCCCCTGGGAGGCAGCTCTTATGGGCAAAGGGGTCCAGGAAGGCTGGACATTCTTTAAGGAGGAAGTCCTAAAGGCACAAGAGCGGGCTGTCCCCAGGTGCCGAAAGACGAGCCGGCGGGGAAGAAGACCGGCCTGGCTGACTAGAGAGCTCTGGCTCGAACTGAGGAGAAAGAGGAGAGTCTATGACCTCTGGAAGAAGGGGCGGGCAACTCGGGAGGACTACAAAGGTGTAGCGAGGTTGTGCAGGGAGAAAATTAGAAGGGCCAAAGCTGAGCTAGAGCTCAGTCTGGCTGCTGCTATAAAAGACAACAAAAAACACTTCTTCAAATACATTAGCAGCAAAAGGAGAGCTAAGGAGAATCTCCAGCCCCTAGTAGATGTGGGAGGAAACACAGTGACCAAGGATGAGGAAAAGGCTGAGGTACTTAATGCCTTCTTTGCCTCAGTCTTTATTAGCAGGGCCGAATGTTCTATGGGTACCCAGCCCCTGGAGTTGGAAGATAGGGATGGGGACCAGACTGGAGCCCCCATTATCCAGGGGGAAACGGTGAGTGACCTGCTGCACCACTTAGACACTCACAAGTCTATGGGGCCTGATGAGATCCACCCGAGAGTGTTGAAGGAGCTGGCAGATATGCTCACCAAGCCCCTTTCCATCATTTACCAGCAGTCCTGGCTAACTGGGGAAGTCCCTGCTGACTGGAGATTAGCGAATGTGACACCCACCTTCAAGAAGGGCCGGAAGGAGGACCCGGGGAACTACAGGCCTGTCAGCCTGACCTCGGTGCCGGGGAAGCTGATGGAGCAGATCATCCTGAGTGCTATCACACGCCATGTAGAGAATAACCAGGGGATCAGGCCCAGCCAGCATGGGTTCAGGAAAGGCAGGTCCTGCTTGACCAACCTGATCTCCTTCTATGATAAGGTGACCCGCCTAGTGGATGAGGGGAAGTCTGTGGATGTTGTCTATCTAGACTTCAGTAAAGCCTTTGACACGGTTTCCCACGGCATTCTCCTGGAGAAACTGGCTGCTCATGGCTTGGACGGGTGTACTCTTCGCTGGGTAAAGAACTGGCTGGACGGCCGGGCCCAGAGAGTGGTGGTGAATGGAGTTTACTCCGGTTGGCGGCCGGTCACAAGCGGTGTTCCCCAGGGCTCGGTGTTGGGGCCAGTTCTGTTTAACATCTTTATCAATGATCTGGACGAAGGGATCGAGTGCACTCTCAGTAAGTTTGCAGACGACACCAAGTTGTGTGGGAGTGTTGATCTGCTGGAGGGTAGGCAGGCTCTGCAGAGGGACCTGGACAGGCTGGATCGATGGGCTGGGGTGAATTGTATGAGGTTTAACAAGGCCAAGTGCAAGGTCCTGCACTTGGGCCACAGCAACCCCATGCAACGCTACAGGCTTGGGGAAGAGTGGCTGGAAAGCTGCCTGGCAGAGAAGGACCTGGGGGTGTTGGTTGACAGCCGCCTGAATATGAGCCAGCAGTGTGCCCAGGTGGCCAAGAAGGCCAATGGCATTCTGGCCTGTATCAAAAATAGCGTGGCCAGCAGGACTAGGGAAGTGATTGTGCCCCTGTACTCGGCACTGGTGAGGCCGCACCTCGAATGCTGTGTTCAGTTTTGGGCCCCCCACTACAAGAGGGATATTGAGGTACTGGAGCGTGTACAGAGAAGGGCAACGAAGCTGGTGAAGGGTCTGGAGCAGAAGTCTTATGAGGAGCGGCTGAGGGAGCTGGGACTGTTTAGCCTGGAGAAAAGGAGGCTGAGGGGAGACCTCATCGCTCTCTACAACTACCTGAAAGGAGGTTGTAGAGAGGTGGGGGTCGGTCTCTTCTCCCAGGTAACAAGTGATAGGACAAGAGGAAATGGCCTCAAGTTGCGCCAGGGGAGGTTTAGACTGGATATTAGGAAATTTTTCTTCACCGAGAGGGTTATCAAGCATTGGAACAGACTGCCCAGGGAAGCGGTTGAGTCGCCATCCCTGGAGGTATTTAAAGGACATTTGGATGAGGTACTTAGAGACATGGTGTACTGGTGGTTTTTGGCAGTGTTAGGTTTATGGTTGGACTCGATGATCTTAAAGGTCTTTTCCAACCTATATGATTCTGTGATTCTGTGATTCTGTCTTGCCGCATCCGACAGGGAGAAGAGGCCTGAGCGGACTCCAGCGCGCACCGACCTGTCAACTGGGGACTCCTTCAGCTCCTCTCCTGCAGTTGGGCGGTAAGCGACGCAACGGTGCAATGCTAGTGAAAAGAGGTATTTTTTGGGGATTGTAGAAAAGGGGGATAGGGGCAAGATCTCTCGGGAAGCAGGCAGCCTCTGTTCTGTTCTGGGCTCTGCATAAGATGCACCAGGAAAGACAGGTGGTAGTAGCATAGTTCTGTTTGTTTCTACACGCTGTCCCGTTCAACAGAGGGAGACGTCCCTCGTTCCGGTTTGTGTAGAGATGCTGGGGTTTTCGGTACCGATACGGGCACTGCCGCTTCCCAGGAGGCACCCCTTTGCTCTCCTCTAGGATGCATCCTAAAGCAGTGCAATAAATTTGGGGGGGATCCCATGACTAAAAATCAGCTAAACCGATATTGTAATCAACGGTGGCCACAATATCAATGGGAAGATGGTGAAAAACGGCCTGAGAATGGATCCTTGAAATATAACACTATATCGGAATTAATGTTGTGTTGTCTGAGAACTGAAAAGTAGGATGAAATGCCTTATGTGGACATATTTTTTTCGTTAAGATGCGATTGGGATATTAGGAAGAAAGGTGGTTTAGTGGATTCTAAACATCAGATTGGAATATATGTGTTAAAAGAGAAAAAGGGAAAAACCTCGTTGTATTGAATGGGAAAATTCAGAAGAGGATATTCAGCTGTCGGTAGCTCCCCCCAAACAGCCCAAATCTGATAGCTCAAGTGATAATGGAGTTGTGAGTGCTATCTCTAAAAGAACAAGGGGACAGAAACCGATAGTTCGATCTCCCCTCGGACAGGCTGTAGGGCCTGAAGGAGCACCGGTATCCGTACACGTCCCTTTTACTGCTTGTGATTTATTAAACTGCAAACAGGCAGTCGGATCCTATGGAAACAATCCAGAAGGAATGTATAGTACTGTTAACCACGACTCCTAGTCCTAACCGGGGAGATGTACAGGCTCTCCTAGAATATTTGTTTACCGCTGAGGAGAGGAGAACAATTTTAGAGAAGTCTAGAGAGGGACTGATCCAACAATGTGTGTGTGGGAGGGCATGCCTAATACCGATATGTACCTCCCGAAAGAGGATCCGGAGTGGGATCCAAACACAAGTGTGAGGGATTAGAGAGGGTAAAGGAATATCAGAAGTGAATTTTGTATGGGATTCAACACGGAGTGCAAAAGCCCAAGAATTTATCTAAACTATCTGAAGTAAGGCAGGGGCATAAGGAAACCCCGTCAGCCTTCTCTGAGAGATTGTGTGAAGTAGCTCGAAAACAGACAGATCTGGATCCAGAAGATGATAGCAATTCAGAGTTATTTAACACGCTGTTTATTGGTCAAGCGGCAGCAGATATAAGAAAGAGATGACAAAAGGTAGAGGGCGAGGATAGCATGACAGTCTCACAGTTCTTCTCAATGGCATCTAAGGTACGTAATAATTGGGAGGAAATAGAAGAGAAGGCAAAGCGGGGACGAGTAAAGCTGCAAGCTTCTTTGTTGGCTGCCTTGACGGAAAAACAAGAAAGAGGGAGAGAAAATACAGGAGGTGAATTTTGTGGGTGAGGAAGGGGCTGTAGAACTAATAGTAGAAATGGTTATGACATTCCCCTGGGAATGAATCGGCGTGCAAATTGTAAGCAAGAGGGCCGTTGGAAAAAAAGGTTGTCCACGCCGTCTGAGTAATGCGGAAAGAGAGACCGAAGAATGGGTTGGAGTCGTGCCGGAGATTGGGTTGGACTGAAGGGGGCCAGAGCAATCTATTAAAGCTTTCCCAGATGATCCTCTGTTTCCAGTCAAGCTGGGGAATGAAAGAATAGATATTTTTTTTATTTTTGATTGATAGTGGAGCCACACATGCTGTAGTAAGTAGTTGTAGGGGACTCTCCTGATTTCAGCTGAGATAGAGTTAATTTTCTTTATAGTGGCTGTTATGGGGCTATGTTTTGGATTTGTGCTGAAGACAGTGTTGATAATACAGAGATGTTGTTGCTGCACTAGTCAAGGGCTTCTCAGCTTCCCATGCTCTGCCAGGTGCAGAAGAAGCTGGGAGGGGACAGAGCCAGGATACTTGATCCAAACTGACCAAAGGGCTATTCCATACCACGTGACATCATGCTCAGTATATAAAGCTGGGGAAGAGGAAGGAAGGGGGGATGTTCAGAGTGATGGCATTTGTCTTTCCAAGTAACCATTAAGCGTGATGGAGCCCTGCTTTCCTGGAGATGGCTGAACACCTGCCTGCCCATGGGAAGGAGCGAACGAATTCCTTGCTTTGCTTTGCTTGTGCGCGCGGCTTTTGCTTTACCTGTTAAACTGTCTTTATCTCAACCCATGAGTTTTCTTACTTTTGCTCTTCCGATTCTCTCCCCATCCCACTGCGGGGGGAGTGAGCGAGTGGCTGTCTGGTGCTTAGTTGCTGGCTGGGGCTAAACCGTGACAGGGACCCTTAAGTAGAACTAAAATAAGCGTTGTTGGTGCAAGAGGGAAAAAGACTTTAAGGCTGTTTTTACAACCTATGGAATGTTCCATTGGAAACACTAAATTAACTCATGAATTCCTTTAGAGGCCAGAATGCCCCCTAGCATTGCTTGGGTGGCATTTACTTGTAAACTGAATGCACAACTAACTTTTTCTGAAGACTCTGTTCAGTTGCATATTCCTCCAGAGACTGCCTGGAAAGCCCAGATATGTTTGTTTATCGAGAAAGATCCTAATGAAAAAATGAATATTTCAGAGGACATACTGAATGCGGTCATACCCCTGGTGTGGGCATCGGAGATACCCGGGTTAGCAAAGAATGCGACCCTGGTAAAGCCCGAACTGAAACCAGGAGCGCAATCGGTAAGAAAGAAACAATACCCCGTTAAGCCGGAGGCCCGAAAAGGATTAAACATATAATAAGCTCCTTTTTAGAACATGGAGTGTTAACGGGAGCGCCAATCGGAATTTAATACTCCCATCCTACCTGTAAAGAAGCCCCATTCTTCTGAATATAGACTGGTACGGGACTTAATGAGAAATTAACGCAAGGACAGTAGATGTCCACCCTCTGGTTCCAAATCCATATACCCTTCTTACTACAATCCCTAACAGTAATACTTATTTTGCAGTGTGAGATTTAAAGGATGCCGCCTTCTGTATACCTGTGGATGAGCAGAGCCAGACCATCTTCGCCTTTGAATGGGAGAACGTAACTCCAGGACGTAAGACGCAACTCTGCTGCACCGTCCTTCCCCAGGGATTCGAGAACGGCCCTACCTCATTTGGTAAGGTACCGGCCAAAGAATTGGAACTATGGCAAAACGATCACGATGCCGTAACATTGTTGCAATATGTTGATGATTTGCTAATTGGTTCTGACAGTTATGAGGCATGTCTGGAAGCCACCACCAGTTTGCTTAACTTTCTGGGCTTGGTAGGGTATCCGGTTTCTAAGAAAAAGGCTCAGATGGGTGGGGGGGGAAAGGCGCAATATATGGGGTTTGAAATCACCAAAGGACAGAGAGAATTAAGTACTGAGAGAAAAGAGACCATTTGTAGAATTGCTGTACCGACATCAGAGAAGCAATTAAGAGGATTTCTGGTGATGGCCGGATGGCGTCGCTTACGGATTCCCGATTTTGGACTAATTGCCAAAGCACCGTATGCTGCTGTGAAAGGACCTGAGGGGATTCTCGAATGGACACCTGAATGTAGGAAGAGTTTTGATGAAATTAAAAGGAAACTCACAGAGGCTCCCGCTTTGAGACTCCCGATTTTGAGGAAACCCTTCCAATTATACGTACGTGAACGACAGCGAGCGGCATTAGGAGTTTTGACACAAAGGTTGGGGAGCCGGAAAAGACCGGTGGGATACTTTTCAAAGCAATTAGATGAAGTCAGTAAAGGTTGGCCTGCTTGTTTGAAGGCAGTAGCAGCTACTGCAACCTTAGTTGAAGAATCTGAGAAGTTGACGTTTGGCCAACCTATTACTGTATTTGTACCTCACGCCATGTCTTCTTTCCTTGAAAATAAAGGGCATTAGCGGATCTCCCCACGCAGGTTAGCTAAATATCAAGCTGCGCTGCTGGAACAAGATGAAGTTGTAATCTCCCCGACCTCTGCTCTAAATCCTACAACTCTGCTCCCGATTTCCAAATCCGGTGAATCGCATCGTGACTGCTTAACAACCATCAAACCAGCGTACTCTAGCAGGCCTGATCTGCGAGACAAACCCCTATCAAATGCAGAACCAGAGTTATTTACTGATGGAAGCGGTTTTATGTCGGAAGGAAGACGGAAAGCTGGATAGCCTGCGGTAACACATTCTCAGGCCTTAGAAGCTATATCTTTGCCTAGTAATACATCTGCTCAAAAGGCAGAACTGGTTGCGCTAACACGAGCTTTGGAGCTTAGGGAAAGCGAGTCAATATTTACACAGATTCTAAGCATGCATTCGGAGCAGCGCACGCACGTGGGACAACTGGGAAAGAAAGAGGACTATTAAGTTCACACGGGACTCCGATCAAATATGGAACAGAAATAACGAAGCTCTTACAGGCAATCCTTCAACCAAAGGAGGTTGCTATAATGCATCGTAAAGCACATCAGAAGGGAAACAATGAAATCACAAAGGGAAATCGAAAAGCAAACCCGTTAGCAAAAAAAGCAGCATTACAGAAATCAAAATTTGAAGGGGCTTTAATTCCAGTACCCCTTTGGAATTATCCGCCCCCACAATATACCGAGAAGCAAAATCAATTGGCAGAGCAATTAGATTGTTCCAAAAGCGATCAGGGTCGGTGGGTGACACCACTGAAGCAATTACTAATGTTTGAAAAGATGATGGAAATTCTACTTGAGAAACTGCACGGAGAAACACACTCAGGAGCAGATGCATTAGTACTAATTGCCAAAAGACACGTGATTGGGCCAAGAACGCAAAGCCTAGCAGATATAATAGTTAAAAAGCACGCTATCTGTCGTGCCAATAACCCCAAAATTGCAAAGAAAATAATGGGAGGAATCGTAAAATGAGGAACAACTCCCGGGGAATACCGGCAAATAGATTTTATGGAATTGCCGAGGTGTAATCTGTATAAATATTTATTGGTAACGGTAGACCGTTACCAACCTTTTCTGGTTGGCCCGAAGCTTTCCCCTGTTGTACTAACAAATCTAAGGAAGCGATTAAAATTTTATCGCAAGAAACTATCCCCAGATTCAGGGTTCCAGAAGGTATATTCTCCTATAACAGACCCCGCTTTATTGCAGAAATAGCGCAGGGAGTTTTTAGATTTCTAAATGTTAAATGGGATTTACATACCCCTCGGAGGCTACGGTCCAGCGGCAAAGTAGAAAGAATGAATCGAACCCTAAAAAGACAGATTTCTAAAGTGTGCCATTGAGGAAACTCAAAGGAAATGGGTAGATATTCGAGCCATAGCATTAATGAGAGTAGCAATTACACCCAGAGTTAGGGAAACTGTTAGTGCATTTGAGATCCTGTATGGGAACGGTATCCAATCGATCATTTAACCGCAAAGGGAGACCGCATGCATGTCAAGGGACAGGCTGTAATTAAAGAATATTTGATTTTTCTCTCGCAGAATTTATCCTCCCTGCGTAGGTACCTAAACCAGGAGACTCCCGTTCCCTTGGACACTCCGATACACCCATTCTAACCAGGAGACACGGTCTACGTGCGAACTTGGAAAGATGAGCCCTTGAAAGAAAAGTGGAAAGAACCTTATACGGTGCTATTGAAAACATATACAGCAGTAAAGGTGAATGGGATTGACTCCCGGATTCGTTATACCGGAGTTGAAAGGGTTAAATCCCCGACTAAAACCTTACTGTCATACATAGACTCGCGGGTTTTTTTTAGTTTCGCTCACATCCTTGTTTTCTTTTGTTCTCTTCCCCTTTGCAAAGATAGTTTTAGTTACCTGCTGAGCAGAGTTGATGGTAGGACTTTTCCTGTAACTTCTTACCCGATAGGACTAAACACGCCTTGAGAAAGCTCGTTCGGCTTCCTAATTAAATCACGGATAACAGGAACTCGGGACCTTTGTGCCGAAGAGAAGCACCAAAGAACTAGTTTAAATCGACCCCCTTGTAACATTCCGAGGCCGAAGGAGGACCGATGAGCTAACTCAATGGCTATCTATGGACAAAGGAAGCCCAAAGTTCAACTAGCGGACAACGTGAGGAAGACTAGGGAAGACCACCGGGAGGGTGAAGAGACCCTAACCCTAGTTTTACTGCGCACGCTTGGACTATGTAAATGAACTCTGGGAACTCATCACCATAAAAGTGCCCTTTTCAGGAAATCTGATGACTATGTATGATTTTCCTGTATATGAACCGAGGTGTTGCGCTAACCTGGCGGAGCACTTGCGGCGGAGCGATCCCCAGCCAGCGCTGCAATAAAGAATACCTGCTTAATAGTCATCCTGAGTATCGAGTCCCGATTTCGGCTTTTCACGGCAACAATCTGGCACCCCAGGTGGGACCCGCTCTGCTCGGCTGCAGGACCCGCTGAGAACAAGGACTCCATAGGGTACCCCCGGGATTTCCCCGAGGGCCTCCTCGCCTCAATCGGATCACTGCGGGAGCAGACAAGGACCATCTAAAGGAAAAACGGTATTCTTAAAATCTTTTCTGTTTTGGAATTTGGGACCGGTCCTTTGGAAGGTTCTCGTAAGTCGTAGGAGACGTCCTAGGCTGAGCGCCGTATACCTGGCTACTCGTGCCTGAGGGTATACATTTGGTACAGGCACAGGTTAAGCCTTGTACTTGTGCAATAACGTGCCCTTTGGTATCGGTACGCTTACGAAACCCGCGTGAGTTTTGTACCGTTGGCGGTACAGATTTACCGGCACCTAACTCGGACATTGGTTTATTGATATTGAATTTGGATATATTCGTTAGGCACTGCAAAATCGGCAACTAAGCGTCAATGAGCTGAGTTAATCTGGTGCGACTGCAAAGTGAGTGTGGGAGATCTGTGTGGCTCATCCTGAAAACGAACGTGAACCCCTTTTCCTCGTAAATTGTTTTATTTGTGACCAAAATTTATGGGTTGTATTTGGATGAGATATTCAATGTGAGAATCGTGGAACGTGGTCAGAGTGGGAGGATAAAGCGCGACAGGTTATTAAAATAATCTCTGGGAGAATAACAGAAGTACAGAATCAATAAGGAAGAATGGGGGGACAGCAAAGTGGTGGTATTGTAAAGAAATAGCCCCCTAGGATGTATCTTAGCACATTGGAAAGAGATAGGGGGACAACCAGGTGGGAGTGGGAATAAGAAAACACTAATCAAATACTGTAATCAGTGGTGTCCCCTGTACACATTAGAAGATGGTGAAAAATGGCCCTTTAATGGATCTTTAAATTATAATACTATATTGCAGTTAATGTTGTTCTTATGGAGAGATGGAAATGGGATGAGGTTATGTATGCGGATATGTGGGTTTTTTTTTTTTTTTACTTTGCGGAATCGCCCGGAGAGGCAGAAGGATTGCAGCGTTAACCTCCCGCCGCACGGAGGCAGCCTTGGAACAGAGAGAAATGCCGAATAGAGGAGGATTTACAGGGCGAGGAAGGGGGAAGGCTATCCAAAAGTAGAGGAGGACTGGGGAACGTATTGGGAAAGAATCAATGCGCATATTGTCGAGGGGAAGGACGTTGGAGGAGCGAATGTCCAAGACTCCAAGGAACCCCGCAAATCTTGACTGCTGGAGCAGAGGCCGATTGAGGGGGACCTGGGGAATCTACCCTAGCGGATCCACTGGTTAAGATAAGGCTGGGGAGACAAAAGAAGAAGAATTCTTAGTAGACACAGGTGCTTCTTTCTCTGTTTTAAATCAATAATTGATACCTGTGAGTAAAGACTTTGTGACTGTAGCGGGAGCTACTGGCCAACAGGAAAAGGCATTCTTTCTAAAACCCATCAATTTTAAAGATTTACACCCTGTGGTGGCCCATCCTTATACTTTACTTACTAAATTACAAAATAATCAAGTATGGCTTACGGTATTAGATTTGAAAGATGCATTCTTCTGCTTGCCTCTGGCCAAGGAGAGCCAAAACCTATTTGCATTTGAATGCGAAAGTCCTCCTACTGGTAGGAAAACCCAACTTACCTGGACAGCGTTACCCCAAGGTTTTAAGAAGAGTCCAACCATTTTTGGGAATCAATGAGCACGAGAACTTGAGACATGGGATCCTCCCTCCAGAGATGGAACTCTTCTACGGTCTGCAGATGACTTATTCACAGCAACTGAAACAAAGTCCGATTGTATTCAATGGACCGTTACTTGGTTGAACTTTGTTGGACCGAACGGGTATCGAGTCTCTCAACAGAAAGCTCAGATGGTGCGACAGCAAGTAACCTACCTTGGATACGAGCTATCTGGAAGACGACGAGAATTAGGAACGGAACGAAAAGAAGCCATCTGCAGAACCCCCCCTCCTTGAAACGGTAAAGGAATTCAGGACCTTCTTGGGAATGGCAGGTTGGTGTCGATTATGGATTTACAATTATGGAATAGTAGCAAAAGCTTTGTATGAGCTTTTGAAAAACAATCCCACTCAACCGCTTCGGTCCAGCGAAGCTCAAAATGCGCTCAAAACGCTTAAAAAGGAACCGATGAAGGCCCTGGCCCTACCTGACGTTACTAAACCCTTCTGGCTGTTTTCCCATGACAAACAAGGTATAGCTCTGGGAGTCCTAGCTCAACGACTGGGACTCTGCAAAAGAGCTGTGGCCTACTTTTCTAAGCAGCTTGACAAAGTAAGCAAAGGGTGGCCAGGGTGCCTACAAGCTGTGGCGGCTGTAGTACTAAATATTCGAGAGGCCCGGAAATTTACCTTAGGCCAAAAAAATCACAGTGCTGGTTTCACACACAGTATCGGCCATACTAGAACAATACGGAAATAATTGGCTTTCTCCATCCCGATTTTTACGATACCAGGCTATTCTAGTTGAACCAGACGATGTTACTATTGAAGCGACTAATGTTACAAACCCAGCTTCTTTCCTCAGTGGGATTGACATCTGAATCATTGATACATGACTGTTTGGAAACCATAGAGACTGTATATTCTAGCAGAGCAGATTTAAAAGAAGAACCCTTGGTCGATGCACAAGCCTCCCGGTTCACGGATGGGAGCAGCTTCATCCGACAAGGTATTCGAAAGGCTGCGTATGCGGTGACGACGGCAAGCAAAGTAATTGACTCTCAGTCATTACCAGCTGGAACATCAGCTCAAAAGGCTGAAATTATTGCCCTGACTAGGGCCCTGGAATTGGCAAAAGGGAAAAAAAAAGTCTATGGACAGACTCCAAATATGCCTTTGGAGTCGTCCACGCTCACAGAGCAATTTGGAAGGAACGGGGACTACTAACCGCACCAGGGAGACAGATCAAGCACGCCGAGGAAATCCTTCACCCATTAGAAGCAGTCCAGCTGCCAACCAAAGTCGCCATCACGCACTGCCGAGGACGCCCGAAGGCTAACGCCGACCAGGAAAAAGGTCATAGCTTGGCTGATTATGAGGCTAATTATGAGGCAGCGGAGAGAATCCGAAAGATTTTAACCTTAATTCCGGGTAACAGAAGTAGGAGTCTAGGTGACCAAGAAAACGTTGCATATTCGAGGGCTGATAAAGAATTAATAGAAGAAATGGGAGGGCAGGTTCCCTTCAAAGGATGGGCCCGCTTGAGCGATGGCAGAATTATAATTCCTGCCAAACAGGTACGGGGAGTTGTTAAAGAACACCACAATAAAACACACTGGGGGGCTGATTCCCTGTATCAATTTTTACATCAAAAATTAATAGGGAGAAATTTGTATACTACAGTTTGATGGGTGACTCAGCAATGTGAAATATGTTTGAAAAATAATCCCTATTCGGGTAACCGGGCACAGTTAGGAAGTATTGGGAGAGGAAATGTACCGGGGGACCGCTGGTAAATTGATTTCTCTGAACTTCCAAGAAAAGGGGGGTACAGATACTTATTGATACTTACAGACACCTTTTCCGGATGGCCAGAGGCGTTCCCTTGTAGGACAAGCAAAGCAAGAGAAGTAACTAAGGTATTATTAAATGAAATAATACCTCGATTCGGGTTACCTACGGTCATTTCATCAGATAGGGGTACACATTTTTTGTGCAGAAGTAGCGCAACAGGTCAGCAAACTATTAGGAATCGATCGGCAACTGCGCGCACCCTACAGACCGCAAGCCAGCGGGCAAGTAAAATACATCGAGAAGCAAACCTATATTGGTATCGAGCGCTGCCTATTGCGCTACTTTGGATACATGGAAAACCTAGGGCCGAAGAAATTCTGAGCCCTTTTGAGATATTATATGGGAGGCCGTATGAGGCCAAATATCAAGGGGAAGATTTGAATCAGCTGGGAAATAATTATTTAGAAAATTATGTTATATCCTTAGGAAACCAATTGGAAAAGATTAATAAGAATGTTTTGGGAACCAGAGCATAAGGGTTAGATCACCCGATCCACCCATTTAGCCCTGCGTCACGGACGGAGCGAGGGTGCGCTTCACTCGCAACAGAGAAGTAAAAATATAGTTTATTGATACGGAATAGGGAGTTACCGAAGTTCAATGCGACAGTGTTTTAACAAGATTCGATGGCGAGGTACGCTCGATCACGTACTGCATAGAGGACAGGGTCAGACAAAACTGTCAGGGAGACCCTCCCGTCGAGTCACGAGGTTCGGAAAAAGATCCCCTTGCTTTCTAAACTCCTCCTCAGAGAGGAGTAAGTGCGGCTAGATCCGGTCCCGACTCGGTCAACTGTTTATGTCTAAAGGATTATATGTGCGCAATCAATCCTTTATATCACTTAGCTAAGATTTCAAAGTTTAGCACGTTGTTAGTCACTTACCGAGGACCTGTTGCGGCAAGGAATCTCTCAGCCTCGAGGAGTAACCTCGAGAGGCGTCCCCGCTCAAGGGGAGATCCCGGCGTGCAGCCCGCTGCCGTGCAGGAGAGCTCCAAGGGCTCTCGGGCCGCTCGCTATTTATGGGGGATAGGACGCTTGACCCATAGTCATATTTGCATGCCGACCACAGATTTTAGTTTCTTCGGTGGGCGCATTGCACAGTAGCCCTAGGCTCTCGTGTTGCTGTCTGTCTCCCGAATCCACTTTGAGCCGACGCAGCCATCGTGACCAGATGCGTCCATTACAATCGCCACCGGTGGTTATCACCTGAGCAGGGTTGCAGGAGATAAAGGTCGGGGGCTGGGGAAGCACACCGTCACACCCTGGAAATTGGGTTTATGTTAAGAATTTTTCAGGCGGCCCATTGGAAGAGAAGTGGAACGGACCTTATCGGGTGTTGCTCACCACTTTCACTGCAATCAAGATGAAAGAGCAGACACCTCGGACCCATTACTCCCGAACAAAGAAAGCTTCTGAACCGCGACGGACCGTCAAAAGTGTTGGAGATTTGAAATTACGGTTACGACGATAACTTTATTGACTTTAAGCTCATCGGTAGATGCTTGGAACGAGAACTTGTATTATAATGCGATTCAGATGATAGCGAACGCCGCAGGGGCTAAGGATTGTTGGATTTGTACCGCCCTACCGAGAGGTGACACGAGAGTCCCTTTGTACGGCATAGGGTCGACTCCTTGGAATTGTGAGAGTAATACTCGGCCTGAGTTTTGGGAAAGACAAGATGGAGGATCTTGTAGTTATGATAATTCAAGCTATGAGATCAGACCAAGCTTCACGTTGCAGATACTCGATAGTAACACCCAGATTCTAGTTAGCGATAATAGTTGCCTACGGAAGGCGAGATCCAATAATTGTCCGTGCCGCCCCCCCGATAACAAATATCATAACTATTCCTGTAGGAACGGGTGGGACGATCATTCGATCGACAAGACTGCGGTAGAAGTAGGAACTTGGAATTTGACGGGATTGAACGTGAAACCTATAGCCCTACAAAGCGGGATGCCAGTAGAAATACATCGGTTGGATGGGTAAGCAAAAGATCATTTTCTGGAGCTAATCTCACAGCCACCGACGGACCTCGCAAACTACCCGACAGGTATCGGTGGCTGTGTGGCGACGGTATCGGCAGAAAGCGACTCCCTGCAGGATGGAAGGGAATGCGTACCATAGCTCATTTAGTTAGTTAGGATCGAATATATGACCGGTCCCAAATACCTAGAGGTATTTTGAGAACGTCCTGGAGACGGGCTAAGCGAGAAGACCACCCACGTGCCATTAGGGGAACTAAATTTCATAGTTCTTACCGTGGCTAGCAGTAAGCGAGCTAGAAAAGGCCATAGTAAATGTTTCCGCAGTTCTAGAGCAGATGCAAAATTTAACCATAAATACTATAAAACTTTAGAGACAGAAGTATCTTCTCTCAGTAAGGTTGCGTTGCAAAATGGAATGGCATTAGATTTATTGACTGCCAAAGAAGGAGGTGTACGTATATGCACAGCAACTGGTATCATCATTAATACCAGTTGCTGTGCATATATCAATAAAGATAAGCAGGTAGAAGCAGATCTAAATGCACTCTGGGAGCAAGCACGAATATTCCAGGAAGTATCCTCAGATGAGACTTCACTGGGGCTTCGAGGTTTATGGGATAAAGTGACTCTTGGCTTCCCACCTTTGGACGGTCGAAACAATTATTCATCGGATTGATTACTTTGGCGATTTTAGGAATATTTGTTTGTGTATTTCTTAAGCGTTTTCTTCGGTGTTCCCGGAATTCAGCAGAGACGTACCGCGATCGGAAAAGCAACGAGATTAGGCATCGAGTAGAAACGGGAAGGTATTTTTCTCAGACCCTTGAAAACGATGAAATATTTATGAATTTTGCAAACATAAAATAATTAAGGATAACACCCTTCTAGGCCTAAAAAGATTAGAAATATTTTACTAGTCGTAGTTAAAGAGCCTTGCTATTTTATTAGTCATTTTATTGATTTTATTGTAGTTTTTGTAGTAAGCTTTGTTTCAGACGTAATAAGACTGTATACTGAGGACTGTAGCAAGGAAGCTACAAGTCCTCAAAAGAAAAGGGGGGAATGAAAGCGTTAAATCCCTGACAATCCCTGACTAAGACCTTACTGGGATACATGGACTCGCATTTTTTTTTAGTTTCACTCGCATCGTCGTTCTCTTCCCCTTTGCAAAGATAGTTTTAGTTACCTGCTGAGCAGAGTTGATGGTAGGACATTTCCTGTAACTTCTTACCCGATAGGACTAAACAGGCCTCGAGCAAGCTCGTTAGGCTTCCTAATTAAATCACAGATAATAGGAACTCGGGACCTTTGTGCCGAAGAGAAGCAACAAAGAACTAGTTTAACTCGACCCCCTTGTAACATTCCGAGGCCGAAGGAGGACCGATGAGCTAAGTCAATGGCTATCTATGGACAAAGGAAGCCCAAAGTTCAACTAGCGGACAACGTGAGGAAGACTAGGGAAGACCACCGGGAGGGTGAAGAGACCCTAACCCTAGTTTTACTGCGCACGCTCGGACTACGTAAATGAATTCTGGGAACTCTTCTCCATAAAACTGCCCTCTTCAGGAAATCTGATGACTACGTATGATTTTCCTGTATATGAACCGAGGTGTCGCGCTAACCTGGCAGAGCGATCCCCAGCCAGCGCTGCAATAAAGAATACCTGCTTAATAGTCATCCCGACTATCGAGTCCCGATTTCGGCTTTTCACGGCCACAGAGCAAAGGCGGCACCAGACCAGGACAAGCGGATCTTTGCGCCAACCGGATGACTGAAACTCTGACTAACCAGGGACTGTCGATGAATTGTATCAATGTTTTTCTTTTAGAAAAGTACTATTAAAATTACTCCTAGGACACTCTCAGGAAGTGTTATTAATTGAGCACGGTCCAATAAAAATTTTATCTCTGACATCGATTAACCTAGCATTTACTTTTTGTAACAGATATCTAGTCTTAAAACTTGTCCATTTCTTTGGAAGAATCCATTACATCAGCGGTATAACGACCTGTTTGCCATTACGTAAATCTGCAGCTGATCCCCTCGAGCGGGCAATTTTAGCTTTAGATTTAAAGCAAAGCTATCTTCAGTCTCCAAATTACCTGCTTTCAGAATAGAATGCGGTTAGCGAACGCGACTAGAGTAGGATTACAAGATTTAAAATACTCAGTGACAAGAAACGTCAAAAATTACGTTGCAGAATAGGCTAATCTTAGATTTAATGTTACTACCGGAACACAGGGTATGTCGGGACCTAAAACTGAAAAGCAAAGATCGTTGCATCCATATCCCCAATATAACCGAACATTTAGATCAACAACTAGGTGAAATAAAATAAGTGGCAAAATCAAGTAGAGATATTCAGGCCTCTAAGCAAAATGTTACAAAGTTTTGGGTTCTCCCTAACAGCACGGTTGGCAAGTTTACTTCAAACGATGATTATAATTGTAATCGTCGTGATATTCATCTGTATTGTTGTTAGCGGTGCCTTAAAATGTGTTACACGACTAATTGTACAAGTTACTACGGGAAATAATATACTACTAATGAGAACTAATAATGAGACATATGGGGACTATGAAGAAAAGTCTCACAGTCACAAACGGAGCAATTGTAGTCTAACAGGAGGCGGTGGAAGGCCAGGGCTTACGTAAAGCCGGTAAGGGGGAATCTGACCGGAAAGGGGAACGTCTAAACAAGCATTACTGTCCTTGGGAGTCAAGCACATCCTGGAGA
The DNA here is from genome assembly GCF_035582795.1 of Mycteria americana. Classification (NCBI taxonomy): domain Eukaryota; kingdom Metazoa; phylum Chordata; class Aves; order Ciconiiformes; family Ciconiidae; genus Mycteria; species Mycteria americana. The sequence goes on from NW_027445662.1 coordinate 305,946, forward strand.
AATATGAAAGCTAAGTACCACGTTTTGGGAACCATCTAAAGCTCCTAGCAGAAGCGTGATAAGAAGCACCCTCACGCAACCTATCCTCATTATAATACTAAAAGTCACACCCCTCGAGCCGGAGACCCCGGCCCAAGCAGAGCGCCCTCGCCTCTGAGCGTGCGCAGCATGTTAAAGTAGCGCTGTAGCTTTAAGTTGAAGTAAGAGAAATGTAGACCAATAGAAAACTGCTTTGTGTAATTACTTATGCCTACGCATAAGTAGACCATATAAATACCGTACCCGCGTGACCGAACTTTGCGCTAGCTTTGTGGAGCTACCGCCTAGCACCCATCTCCGCGCAGACACGACATAAAATATCTCTGCCCCGTGCGTATATCGGCGTCTCGCACAGCGGGTAAACGACCTCGCAGTCGTGGGATAACGCAGGCACGTCGCCGTTGCCGTTATCCAAGCGTTCCCAGGCACGGCAGAGTCATGCGATCAGCAGTACAGCAAGGTGTGAAAGCAAAAAGCAGCCACTAACAAGCACTAGACTGTCATATACAGTAAGGCAAGCACGCCCCACGGTAAGCACAGAAGCCTGCCAATTAATCGCTAAACAGCAATAACAGCTATAACTTTGGTCTAGCACACGGCAATCAAACCTTTCGTTATCTTGAACCCTTCGAGCCCCATGTTGGGCACCAAAAACGACCTTCACGGTTTAACCCCAGCCAGCAACTAAGCACCGCTCAGCCACGTGCTCACTCCCCCCTGGTAGGAGGGGGGAGAGAATCGGAAGAGTAAAAGCGAGAAAACTCACAGGTTGGGATAAAGATGGTTTAACAGGTAAAGCAAAAACCACGCACACAAGCAAAGCAAACCAAGGAATTCATTCACTCGTTCCCATTGACAGGCAGGTGTTCGGCCATCTGCAGGAAAGCAGGGCTCCATTATGCATAACGGTTACTTGGGAAGACAAAATGCTGTAACTCAGAACATGTCCCCCCTTCCTCCTTCTTCCCACACCTTTATATGCTGAGCATGACATCATATGGTATGGAATAGCCCTTTAGTCAGTTAGGGTCAGCTGTCCCAGCTGTGTCGTGTTTGTGTCCATCGCCGCCCCCCCCCCCCCCCCCCCAACTTCTTGTGCACCTGGCAGAGCATGGGAAGCTGGAAAGTACTCGATTTAGTATAAGCACTACTTTGCAACAACTAGAACATCTCTCTATTATTCACACTCTGTTCAGCACATATCCAACATGTAGCCCCGTACTGGCTACTATAAAGAAAATTAACTCTATCCCGGCCAAAACCAGTACAGTCTCTCCGGCCTCTTCAGGACCTCTCTCACCCCTGTGACGATGCCTGTCGTTCTGTCAGAACCTTTGGCTAAGCTATCTTTGCGCTCCACAGCAGTCTGTCTCTTTTCTGCCTTATAGTATGTTTCTGTTTGGTATCTGGCACCCCAAAGATGTCTATCGTCGGTGCAGATCTCCTCTTGAGTTTTTCAGAGAAGGCGATAGCCTTCATCTGTTTTGACGGACGTGTCTCCCGTGGTGTTTTGTGCTGTGCTTTGCAATTTATTTTTCTTCTAACTACCTAGGTGTTAATTAGGCTGCTTCATACAGCCTCTCATACGTTTCTTGTATTTCCATGTTTTTTTCAAGTTTTCTGTCCTTTGGGACTCATGTAGTTCTCTTAACGGAGTCAGTCGGAGAGACCGTCGAGGTGCCTCTGAATCGTTAGTGATTTACAGTACATAGTTTACTTTGCAACCAGAGATATTTTTGAGAAAGGATTCTTACAGGATCTAGATCTGCTTTGTCATTCAGTCCCGTCCGCAACGTAGTTCTCGTAGAAGTTAGGAAGCATGTGCCGTCTTGCTAGAAATGAAGCATAACCCTATAGCATTTTGTTATTTTCTATTGGGAACTAAAGCATATCATTTTTGATAATACTATTGATGTTGCATGTAACGAGCTACTTTCCTACACAGCTTAGCATGACATCTATCTTTTTCTATCTATGCCCCAGAAAAATTAGGTTTAATTTTTTACCCTGTCACATCATCGATACAACAGATGTAGTTGTAGTAAAGGAGCAGGGATTGTCATCATCTCCAGTAAGGGTTGCTTTTTCTGTCCAGTACTTTGCATGCTGTAAAATTAAGGCCGACCAAAAAACTCCCTGCTGCTCCTGTAGCTGCCTTTATGCTTTCCGATGGTTTGCCCCTCCCTGTTCCCAGGGGATTGTGGGAAGGGTGGTGGGCGGGGCCTGGGGTATATGAGCCACAGCCTCTCATCAGGGAGCTCATTCTGCTCCTGGGCTTCTTGGGTGTGTGTGCTCTGCTGTTCCTTCAGTTTATTGTTGGTTTTGAGGTAGCTTTTGAGCTAAGCTATGTGGGTAGTTGTGTTTCAATATTGAGAGATCTGGGGGCGTCTGTTTGAGTTAAGGGCTTCAGGTCCACTCAAGGTTTCACCAGCACATATAAGAGAAAGTACATTTATATGCAGGTGTTTTTTTTTTTTCAGATGAGTAATTTTATATTGCATGTTTGGGGTGTCAAGATGGTTTAATAGTGTGTTTTGGGGTTTTTTCCTTGTTCTCAGTGCATTGTATTTTTCTGGCATTCCTGACTTTATTGAAGATGGAGTCTTGTTTTTTTTCACCAGTTTGGCTGTATACTGTGGAAGTTGTTGATATCCTCTCCTTACAGGACCGATGGTGAGATGATCTAGCAGGCATTAAGGTGAGCACCTCATACGCATCTGTATATTGTAGCATTTCTCAAGAAAGCAGCCGGGACATGAGGCATAGCGTGTTTGAGGGTATGGAACGGCTCACTGCCTTTCCCGATTGCCCCCAGAGTACCATGTCGTCTCTGGAAATTTTGCAGTTTGTGGCAGGCCCCTCATAGATTATAAGCATCAGGACCTCTCTTATTTTGTGGGCCTGTAGCAGAGCCTGGAGTCCGTGGGAAGACAGAAGATAGGAGGCGCTCACAGGGCACAGCTTGGAAGAGCAGCTCCCGAGGAGCGGCCGATATAGGGGGTTCAGGGGTGCGGGTACAGTGCGGGAGCTGTTGGGAAAGAGTGGGGTCTTTCCCTGATAGTTCAGGAGAAGAGAAGGGATTTCTAAAGTTTTGGGACCAGGGGATGGTTGGGAAAGGGAGGCGGGTTCACCAGCGTTTCTCAGATGGGTTTTGCACTTGGATTTGGGTGTCGATGAGGTCTGTATTTTTGTCTCTCCGCAGCTGACGGGAGGTATGCCAAAGTCGCAAGAGAGGCAGCGTAAACTGTCTAGGCCCCCTCATCGCAACATGCAGGGCTGAACCTCATCTCGGAAAGCATGAGGTACATTAAAATACATCCTCCAGAAGTCGGAGGTCTCTGCTCCTCTGTGCCTTTTTCTTACTTCATTCCCTGACTGAATCTTTCCATCCATCCCTTCACTGTCCCTGTGGATGTCACAGTCATTGTTATTTAGAGGCATTGACTAGGCACTTATTTCCAGATTTCTTGTATCATTGTCTTCCTCGGAACTTCTTGGAGAAGAGGATGTGTATTCTTTGTGCTTGTAACAATCTCCAGGCAGGGCTGTGGGTTTCTTTAGCTCGGTCCTGGGCACACAAGCTTTTCCTATTATTCCATTTTTGCCTTTTTCCTGAAGTGTCCAATCAGGTCTGGTCTAGTATCAGTCATGGCAGTTAGGTTCTCTTGTTCTTGTTCAGCTGTTGTGTTTTTAGGCCCAGTTTCTGTAGTCGTAAGGTGTCCATTTTAGATCTTTGAGTCACCACGTCACACCACGGTGGTTTTTCCATCGGCCGCCTGCCGCTGTAATTCCCTAAGGGGCTTTGTAGGTAACTGGGCTCAAGGGTCTCGAGCCGCCGTCACGGTGGACCTCTCATCCTCGTGGCTTCATCTGTCAGGCAGTCTCAGTTGCTTCACGCTCGGTTGCTTTTCTTAGGCCGGCCGGGCATTGAAGATTATGGTTCCTGAGTCCTCAGAGATGGACCGACTATACAAGCGGGCTCCTGTTGTGGCCAGTGACCCCGAGGTAGAGCACAGGAGGTGAGCAGAGCTGTGTTAGACTGCTGGGGGATAGGATATGTCTGGGATGTGACTGTTAAGCTAAGGGAAAGAAGAGGGAAGGGTGTATACCATTTCTGGGTGTTACTGTTTGTGTTTTCTTGAACTCGCTGATGTTGCTGACTCTGTATGCCAGAGCGGAGCACGCAGCACAGATCGCCAAGGTTAGCGGAGCAAAGGGGCCAGAAGGGGTAGGCTCGCTGTTTGTTATGGTATTTGCCAGCATCCGGTTGACTTTGTTTTATTCTCGCTGCAGATGCACGGTAGGGAGCCGAACACCGAAGGGAGGAGGCGAGCGGAGCGCAACGAGAAGGTAGGTCGGCACACGATGACGGAAGGAAGGTGCCACTGTTAGTGCCTATGTGACTAGTTAATGCTCTGTTTGGAAGGTGTAAAGCGACCCACAAAACAACCTGCAGAGCAGGATGTCTGCACCTGAGGTTGTCAGCCAAGGCGAGCGATGAACACCAAACCGTAGCGGCGGTTATTTTTGAGGGGTAGATCTGTGAGCGGGCGACCGCTTCCAGGCCCAGCGGTCACTTTGTATCTCTGGTTTTCTAGGTGCCGTGCATGATGCCTGGCAACTGTGGGAAAATATCTACTAGCCAATATGGTTTTTTTGTCAAGGATGGATTCAGGCTCCCGGACGTCTGAAAGCTAAGTTGAGGCACCGGTGCTCGGGAGGGGACGAGGTCGGCAATTGCACGAAGGGGTTGTAAAGATAGCGTAGGGGAGAGGGCTGTTCAGGAAGGGTCCCCTTTGGGCAGGTAAAGGGAGCAGGTTACTCATCGGTATGATGCTAGCATGTTCTGGGCAGGGCAGTTCCAGCCTGTGCCCGTTGTGTAGTTTGTGTGGTCCGTCTTGCGTGTCTTTGAACTTCCTCGGGTCACAATACGTTCTCTTGCGCTTGATGAGCACGGCGTGTGCCTTTAGTACAATACCTATGGTCTCAAATGCCTGTACTCGTTGGCATAGCATCAATTGGGTGCTTTTGTCTCGCATCTCAGAAGTTTCTGGATGGTCCTCTTCCGCAGCGGCGTTCCTGGCTGCGTGAGCAGGTCTGATCTAGGCATCTATTTTAGGGCATTGGGACTTTTCCCCACATCCTCTCTTCTTAGGTCTCGAATCCAAGCTTCTTGCACAGACATCCTCTCAGTTTTGAGAGTAACTTCTTGTCACGGGCTGTGATGTTGTACTCCTTTTCTGGGGTTGCCGTAGAGCCTCCTCACATCACCATCGCAGCCCCGCGGGTCTTCTTGCTTGACTACATCTTCCGTCTGGGTGTCATTTTTCTTGCTGAGTGTTCTCTCATCTCTGAGGCGCCTTGTTTGTAGCATTCTCTTTCGCGTTGGTTTGTGCGTGTGCGTGTTTGGCTTGGAGCTGCCCTGCTTGGGGGTATAGAGTCAGGGCTGGGCTAGGTTGAATAGCAATAAGAATCGCTATGGCTAATCTGTTGATATGTCTAGACTGAAGCAAAGGTTGTACAGTCACGGGGGACGGAGTAGCTGTTGGCAGCGGGTGAGGACCGTGACTTATGTAGTGTTTTGCAGGTGCCAAGGGGATGACTGGAGGTGTGTGGGAGAGGCAGCTGGAGTGCTTATTGAGCAGAAGGAGTCTCAAAGGTGTTTAGGCTTGTATGTGTAGGGCTTAATGTTTGATTTATGTACTTACTTTAATGGCAGGCTGTAGCTGAACTGTACGTGGTGTTCCTAAATAGGAACAAGGCCTCTGGAGTTGTTAAGATAGTACTTTGCATCTGTGTGACTTTTTCAATGATATTATTTTTGCAGATGCAGAGGGACAAGGCACGCAACTAAGCGCAGCGTAGGAGAGCGGAATGCCGTAAGAAGGTGGGTCGGTGTGTGGAATTAAAGGGAAGATGTGCTCAGTGTGGCTATGTGACTACGTTACGCTATTTCTATTTTTCTTACTGTGAAAGCGTGAAGCGATGAGCGATGTGGGATAAGGGCACCGTAGCTGACTTGGGCAAGGTGAGCGTTGATCGGTGGGTGAAGTAGCGGTTACTTTTCAGGTGTTGTGTTGTTGGTGCAGTTTATAAGCAGCAAATGTTATCTGGCTTTTACAGGTGGTGTGCAAACCTGAATATGGAAAACCAAGGAGACGGAGGCCAGGTGGGTGAGCTGTCAAGGGAAAGGAATGTGAGATGGGGATCACTATTGGCAGGCTTTGGCTTCAGGCTGTATCTCGGCATGTGCCTTACTGCTGGGTTTTTTTCAGGTGAAGTACGCAGGCTCGGAGGGGTGTCGCCGTGTACTGACGAGGGGTCCGAGAAGGTGAGGCAGTTGTGGGCCAGGCTGGCATCTAATAGCAAAGTACTATATGCTAATGAGTTGAATTTTTACTCTTTGCTTTTGCAGGTTCTGTGCAGGCTGCCTGTGGAATTGAACGAGCGTTTGAGGTGAGCTGGGTAGCAGAGCGGAGGAGCACGGGGCTGGCGATGTCTCGCAAGTGCGATGATAACTTTGCATGTCTTGGCATCGTAGGTGCCACAAGTGATGACAGCCATAGCATCTGAGTGGAATTAGCATGGAGCAGGTGAGCAGAACAGCAGAGTGTGTCTGATGTAGGGGATGTTGTCAGAAAGGTGCATGGTGACGGATGTGATGCTGACTGATGGCACCGTTGTGTGTGGCTTGGTGTTGTGTGGTGGGCTCTTTTTCGGATGATGATGAGGAACCTGGCAACTGCAGGATTTCTTCAGTGGGCTGATTGTGATTTTGTCTCTTTGAGGATGGAAACAGACTCCTGGCCCTCTGAAGGCGAAGCTGAGGCTCCAGTGCTGGGGAGGGGCTGGGGGATGGAGGGGACAGAATTATTGGCAATTGCATGAAGGGGTTGTAAAGATAGTGTAGGGGAGAGGGCTGTCCAGGAGGAGTCCCCTTTGGGCAGGTAAAGGGTAGCAGGTTAATCTTCAACATGACACTAGTGTGTTGGTGGGCAGGGCAGTTTCAGCCTGCGTGTGTTGTTGCATGGTTTGTGTGGTCTGTCATGTGTGTCTTGGACCTTCCTCGGGTCTCCACGTCCTCTTTGCGCTCAAGGAGCATGGCACACGCCTCGGCCGCCACCCCTAGGGTCTCAAATGCCTGTACTCATCGGCATAGCGCTACTCAGGCACTTCTTTTCCTGCATCAAAGTCTTAAACCGTGGATCGGTCCTGCATCTTGGAGATTTCCCAGCAGTTGTCTTTGTTGCAGCGGTGTTCCTGGCTGTGAGCAGGTCTGCTCTCTAGCTGTCTCTTTTAGTGGAGCGGGACTTTTTCCTGGATCCTTAAGTTGTTAGGTCTTGAAGCCAGGCTTCTTGCACAGGCATCGTCTCAGTTTTGAGGGTAACTTCTTGTCACGGGCTGTGATGTTCTACTCTTTTTCTGGGGTTGCCACAGAGCCTCGTCACATCACCATCACGGCCCTGCAGGTCTTCTTGCTTGCTGACATCTTCTGTCTGAGTGTCCTTTTTCTTGCTGAGAGTTTTCTCTCATCTCTGAGGCGCCTTGTTTGTAGCGTTCTGTGTAGCGTTGGTCTCTGTGTGTGTGTGATTGGCTTGGAGCTGCCCTGTCCAGGGTTGTAGGTGGAATAGCGACAAGAGTCTATGGCTAACCTGTTGATATGCCTAGACTGTTGCGGCAAAGGTTGTTCAGTCATCTGAGGTTGAGTAGCCATCAGCAGGTTGTGTGGACAGCTGTTCTCATAGTGTTTGATGGGGTTGAGCGCAGCCATGTGGGAGGGGCTGTTCAGGGGTAGCGAAGCGGATTCTATGTCAGAGGCGTTAAGGCTTCTTTGTGTGGGCCTTAAAGGTGTGGGGTTTTCTGTTTTTTTGTAATGGTAGGCTGTAGTTGGACTCTAGATGGTATTCCTAAGTGGGAACGAGATGTCTGGGGTTGCTAAGGTATAGGTCTGCATCCGGGTGGCTTGTTTGATATTGTTTTTGCAGGTGCAGAGGCACAAGCTGTGCAGGGTGATGGAGTAGAGGTGAGCAGAGGACAGTAAGAAGGTGGGTTGGTGCATGGTATTAGAGGAAAGATGTGACTGGTGGCTATGTGACTACATGATGGTGGGTTTTTCTTATTTTGAAGGTATGAAGCAATGAGCTATTTTGGATATGGGCACTGGAATTGACTCGGGCAAGGTGAGTGTTGATTGGTGGGCTGAAGTAGCGGTTATTTTTCAGGCGGTGTGTTGCTAGTGCAGTTATAAACAATAAATGTTATTTGCCTTTTACAGGTGGTGTGTAAACCTCAACATGGAAACCCAAAGTGATGGAGGCCAGGCAGGGGAGCCATCAAGGGAAAGGTGTGCGAGATGGGGATCAGTGCGGGCAGGATGTGGTTTTGGGCTGTATCTCGGTACGTGCCTTTACCGCTTGGGTTTTTGCAGGTGCCGCACACTGGCTCAGAGGGGCACGGGCAGAGGCTGACGAGGGGTCTGAGAAGGTGAGGTGGATGTGGGACATCTTGGCATCTACTAGACAAGTACTATATGGCTAGTCAGTCGAAGTGTTTCTCTTTGGTTTTGCAGGTTCTGTGCGGGCTGCCCTTGGAAGTGGATGAGTGTTTGAGGTGGGAAGAGCATTTGAGGTGAGCTGGGGAGCAGAGCAGAGGAGTAGAGGCTGGTGATGTCTCGCAAGCGCCATGGCAATTTTGCATGTCTCGGTATCGTAGGTGCCACAAGTGACGAGAACCACAGCGTCCGACTGTGGAATCAGCATGGAGCAGGTGAGCAGGATGCCACAGCGTGTCTGATGCAGTGGATGTTGTGGGAAGGTGCCTGGTGACGGATCTGCTGCTGACTGATGCCACGGTTGTGTGGCTTGGGGTGGGTTTTTTTTTGCGGATGATGATGAGGGAGCTGGCACCTGCAGGATTCCTCCAGTGGGCAGATTGTGGTTTTTGTCTCGTTGAGGATGGAATGAGACTCGTGGCCCTCTGAAGGCGACGTTGAGGCACCGGTGCTGGGGAGGGGGCAAGAGGACAAGGTTGGCAATTACATGAAGGGGTTGTAAAGATAGCGTAGGGGAGAGGGCTGTCCAGGAGGAGTCCCCCTTGGGCAGGTAAAGGGTAGCGGGTTACTCTTCAGCATGATACTAGTGTGTTAGTGGGCAGGGCAGTTCCAGCCTGTGTCTGTCTGTTGTGTAGTTTGTGTGGTCTGTCTTGTGTGTCTTGGACCTTCCTCGGGTCTCCACGTCCTGTTTGCTCTTTGTGCTCAAGGAGCACGGTACACGCCTCGGCCACCATCCCTAGGTTCTTGAATTCTTGTACTTATCGGCATAGCGCTACTCAGGCACTTCTTTTCTTGCATCAAAGTCTTAAAGCGTGGATCGGTCCTGCATCTTGGAGATTTCCCAGCGGTGTTCCTGGCTGTGAGCAGGTCTGCTCTTTAGCCGTCTCTTTTAGTGGAGTGGGAGTTCTTCCCTGCATCCTTAAGTTGTTAGGTCTTGAAGCCAGGCTTCTTGCACAGGCATCGTCTCAGTTTTGAGGGTAGCTTCCTGTTACGGGCTGTGATGTTCTACTCTTTTTCTGGGGTTGCCACAGAGCCTCGTCACATCACCATCACGGCCCTGCAGGTCGTCTTGCTTGCTGACATCTTCTGTCTGAGTGTCCTTTTTCTTGCTGAGAGTTTTCTCTCATCTCTGAGGCGCCTTGTTTGTAGCATTCTGTGTAGCGTTGGTCTGTGCCTGTGTGTGATTGGCTTGGAGCTGCCCTGCCTGGGGGTATAGAGTTGGCGCTGGGTAGGTGGAATAGTGACAAGAGTAGCTGTGGCTAACATGTCGATATGCCTGGACTGTTGAGGTAAAGGTTGTACTGTCATCTTGGATGGAGTAGTTGTTGGCAGCAGGTGAGGACCGTGGCTTCTGTAGCATTTGGCAAGTGCCAAGGGGATGACTGGAGGTGTGTGGGAGAGGCAGCTAGAGTGCTCGTTGAGCAGAAGCAGTCTTAAAGGTGTTTAGGCTTGTATGTGTAGGGCTTAATGTTTGATTTATGTACTTACTTTAATGGCAGGCTGTAGCTGAACTGTACGTGGTGTTCCTAAATAGGAACAAGGCCTCTGGAGTTGTTAAGATAGTACTTTGCATCTGTGTGACTTTTTCAATGATATATTTTTGCAGATGCAGAGGGACAAGCTACGCAACTAAGCGCAGCGTAGGAGAGCAGATTGTATTAAGACTTGGGTGATATTAAAGGGAAGATGTGCTCAGTGTGGCTATGTGACTACATTACGGTATTTCTATTTTTCCTACTGTGAAAGCGTGAAGTGATGTGGGATAAGGGCACCGTCGCTGACTCGGGTAAGGTGAGCGTTGATCGGTGGGGTGAAGTAGCGGTTACTTTTCAGGTGTTGTTGGTGCAGTTTATAAGCAGCAAATGTTATCTGGCTTTTACAGGTGGTGTGCAAACCTGAATATGGAAAACCAAGGAGACAGAGGCCAGGTGGGTGAGCTGTCAAGGGAAAGGAATGTGAGATGGGGATCACTATTGGCAGGCTTTGGCTTCAGGCTGTATCTCGGCATGTGCCTTACTGCTGGGTTTTTTTCAGGTGAAGTACGCAGGCTCGGAGGGGTGTCGCCGTGTACTGACGAGGGGTCCCTGAAGGTGAGGCAGATGTGGGCTAGGTTAGCATCTAATAGCGAAGTACTCTATGCTGATGAGTTGATTTTTTTACTCTTTGCTTTTGCAGGTTCTGTGCAGGCTGCCTTTGTAATTGGATGAGTGTTTGAGGTGGGAAGAGAGTTTGAGGTGAGCTGGGTAGCAGAGCAGAGGAGCAGGGGCTGGCGATGTCTCGCAAGCGCAATGGTAACGTTGCATGTCTCGGTATCGTAGGTGCCAGAAGTGACAACCACCGCAGCATCCGACTGTGGAATTAGCTTGGAGCAGGCCAGCAGAATGCCACAGCGTGTCTGATGCGGGGATGTTGTGCGAAAGGTGTGTGGTGACGGATGCGCTGCTGACTGATGGCACAGCTGAGTGTGGCTTGGGGTGGGGTTTTTTTTGCAGATGATGATGAGGAAGCTGGCAACTGCAGGACTTATCCAGTGGGGTGATGGTGGTTTTTTTGTTTTGTTGAGGATGGAATGAGACTTGTGGCTCTCTGAAGGTGAGGGTGAGGCTCGGTGCTGGGGAGGGGGCAAGAGGACAAGGTTGGCAATTGCATGAAGGGGTTGTAAAGATAGCGTAGGGGAGAGGGCTGTCCAGGAGGAGTCCCCTTTGGGCAGGTAAAGGGTAGCGGGTTACTCTTCAGCATGACATGAGTGTATTGGTGGGCAGGGCAGTTCCAGCCTGTGTCTGTCTGTTGTGTAGTTTGTGTGGTCTGTCTTGTGTGTCTTGGACCTTCCTCGGGTCTCCACGTCCTCTTTGCTCTTTGTGCTCAAGGAGCACGGCACGTGCCTCGGCCACCATCCCTAGGTTCTTGAATTCCTGTACTCATCGGCATAGCGCTACTCAGGCACTTCTTTTCTTGCATCAAAGTCTTAAAGCGTGGATCGGTCCTGCATCTTGGAGATTTCTCAGCGGTCGTCTTTGTTGCAGCGGTGTTCCTGGCTGTGAGCAGGTCTGCTCTTTAGCCGTCTCTTTTAGTGGAGTGGGAGTTCTTCCCTGCATCCTTAAGTTGTTAGGTCTTGAAGCCAGGCTTCTTGCACAGGCATCGTCTCAGTTTTGAGGGTAACTTCTTGTCACGGGCTGTGACGTTCAACTCTTTTTTCTGGGGTTGCCACAGAGCCTCGTCACATCACCATCACGGCCCTGCAGGTCGTCTTGCTTGCTGACATCTTCTGTCTGAGTGTCCTTTTTCTTGCTGAGAGTTTTCTCTCATCTCTGAGGCGCCTTGTTTGTAGCGTTCTGTGTAGCGTCGGTCTGTGCGTGTGTTTGGCTGGGAGCTGCCCTGCCCAGGGTTGTAGAGTCAGTGGTAGGTGGAATAGTGACAAGAGTCTATGGCTAACCCGGTGATACGCCTAGACTGTTGCGGCAAAGGTTGTACAGTCATCTGAGGTTGAGTAGCCATCAGCAGGTAGTGTGGATAGCTGTTCCTGTAGTGTTTGGGGTTGCGTGCAGCCATGTGGGAGGGGCCGTTCAGGGGCAGCGAGGCGGATTCCATGTCAGAGGTGTTAAGGCTTCTTTGTGTGGGCCTTAAAGGTGTGGGGTTTTCTGTTTTGCTGTTTTGTTTTTTGTAATGGTAGGCTGTAGTTGGACTCTAGATGGTATTCCTAAGTGGGAACAAGATGTCTGGGGTTGTTAAGGTATAGGTCTGTATCTGGGTGGCTTGTTTGATGATATTGGTTTTACAGGTGCTGAGGAATGAGCCATGCACCACTCACCTGTAGAGGCGGCAAGCGGATCACCAGAAGATGGTCTTTGTGTGCCTTTTCTCCATAATCTTTGAGAAGTTGTTCTGGAGATCCGAGAAGACTGCAAGAAGTCTAATGTCATCCCCATCTACAACAAGGGTTTAAAGGGGAGGATAGAGGAAATTATAGCCTTGTCAGTCATATTTTGGTCCTTAGGCAAGATGCGGAATGAAGCGTCCTGGAGGCTATTACAAGGCAAATGAAGCACGTGATTGAGAAAAGCTAGCACGGATTCCACAAGGGCAAGTTGTGCTTCACACACCCGATTGCCCTCTATGTCTAAGTAACCTGCTCCGTCGATGGGGGGAGAGCAGCGGACATAGTCTATCCGGATTGTTCCGAGGCTTTTGATAGTTTCCCACAGCTTCCCTCTGAATACTGCTGCATTCTGGTGTAGACAACTGGCTTGTTGGGTCAATGGGGAAGTGGGTGACAGGCCACCCCCAGAGGATGGTGGCAAATAGCTCCTTCTGAAACCGGCCACCTGGCAGAGGTGGGATTTCACGGGGATTGATATCGGGGCAATGCTGTTTAGTATCCTCGTAGCCGATCTTGATGATAATGGGATCAAGTGTGTCCTGATCAAGTTTGATAATGACCTGAAACTGAGTGGGGAAGCGGGCACTTTGGAGGGGAGAGCCACCCTGCAGGAAGACCTGCATAGGCTGGAAGAGTGCATTCTTGTACCTGGGAAAACATAATCCAGGAGTGCGGCACAGGCTGGGATTTACCCGGCCGGGGAGGAGCTGCGGAAAGGGACACCGGCGGTCCCGGCGGAGAACAAGCTCGATACGAGCGAACGGCATGCTGCTGTGGCAAAGAAAGCGAATGGGATGCAGGGTTACAGTAACAAGGATGTCAGCAGCAGAGATAATGAAGTCGTCATACCACTCTATGTGGTGCTTGTCTGGCCACACCTGGAATATTGTGTGTATATATTTTTGGTACCCTGCTACTCAAGCAGGTGAATAGGCTGGAGAGGGTGCAGAGAATGGCCACAAAGATGATTAAAGGACTGGGAAGTGTGCCCTGCCATGTGAGCAAAGGCTGAGAGAACTGGGATTGTTCAGCCCTGAGAAAAGCAGGCTTAGGGGAGACTTTATCACTCAGTTTCTGTCTTCAAAGGGTGGCTCCAAAGAAGATGGAGTCTCCCCTTTTACAAGGAGTCCCATGGCAAAGATGAAGGTAAATGGGCCCAAGCTACTTGTGCAGTGATTGTGATTGGACACAAGAGGAAAATGTTTTACAATGAGTGTAATCAGCTGTGGAAACAATGTTCCAGCGGATTCCCCAATATTGCACACTTTTAAGATTCAGCCAGACAGGGTGCCGGGCCATCTTGCGTAGAGATAGATTTTGCCAAGAAAGGTTGGACCAGATGGTCCTTGAGGTTCCTTCCAACTTGGTATGCTATGACCCTATCATGAGGGTGAGGGTTAGGTATCATGAAGGTATCTTATGCTGAGGCAGTTTCAGGGATGGCTCTAGAGCTGGGGTGCTACACCATCATGGCAGGTGGGTGGTGAAACAGTAGTGTTATGAGTGGGTGGGGGTTGTTGAAGGCGTGTTAGTTTCTGGCTGTTCCTAACCATGTATGTGTGAACTATTTTATTGCAGGTTGTATGTAGTCTTGAGAGTAAATGTTTAAGAAATTAGAATAAAAAACCCCAGCCGGGGGATGTTTTTTTTTTCCCTCCCCCGGCTGGGGTTTTTTTCCCCGGTCCCGGCCGCTCTGCGAGGCGACGTTCATCGCCAATGTTTGGGCGGAGGTCAGGCTCGGGACGGGGTTTTTGCAGGCAGGGCGATTTGCGAGGCCCCTGGGAACACTGTTCCCGGGGAGCGCTGCAGATGGAGGGCGATGGCCAGTTGTGGCTGGCTGGTGGCAGACAGGATGAGCTGAGAGTGAGGGGTGGTTGGTGTGGTGGGTGAATGAGTGGTGTGCTCTGAATGTAATGAAGCCTGTGTGGTGTGGTAATTTTTTTCCAGTTTGTTTGCAGGTTGTGTGGAGTAGAGATTTTTTTCTTTGCAGGCACTTAGACAAGGAAATTTAAAAAAAAAAAAAAAAACCCCAGCCGGGGGATATGTTTTTTTTTTTCCCTCCCCCGGCTGGGGTTTTTTTTCCCCGGTCCCGGCCGCTCTGCGAGGCGACGTTCATCGCCAATGTTTGGGCGGAGGTCAGGCTCGGGACGGGGTTTTTGCAGGCAGGGCGATTTGCGAGGCCCCTGGGAACGGTGTTCCCGGGGAGCGCTGCAGATGGAGGGCGATGGCCAGTTGTAGCTGGCTGGTGGCAGACAGGATGAGCTGAGAGTGAGGGGTGGTTGGTGTGGTGGGTGAATGAGTGGTGTGCTCTGAATGTAATAAAGCCTGTGTGGTGTGGTAGTTTGTTTGCAGTTTGTTTGCAGGTTGTGTGGAGTAGAGATTTTTTTTCTTTGCAGGCACTTAGACAAGGAAATTGAAAAAAAAAAAAAAAAAACACCCAGCCGGGGGATATGTTTTTTTTTTTTCCCTCCCCCGGCTGGGGTTTTTTTTCCCTGGTCCCGGCCGCTCTGTGAGGCGACGTTCATCGCCAATGTTTGGGCGGAGGTCAGGCTCGGGACGGGGTTTTTGCAGGCAGGGCGATTTGCGAGGCTCCCGGGAACGGTGTTCCTGGGGAGCGCTGCAGATGGAGGGCGATGGCCAGTTGTAGCTGGCTGGTGGCAGACAGGATGAGCTGAGAGTGAGGGGTGGTTGGTGTGGTGGGTGAATGAGTGGTGTGCTCTGAATGTAATAAAGCCTGTATGGTGTGGTGTGGTAATTTTTTTGCAGTTTGTTTGCAGGTTGTGTGGAGTAGAGATTTTTTTTCTTTGCAGGCACTTAGACAAGGAAATTTAAAAAAAAAAAAAACCCCAGCCGGGGGATATGTTTTTTTTTTCCCTCCCCCGGCTGGGGTTTTTTTTCCCCGGTCCCGGCCGCTCTGTGAGGCGACGTTCATCGCCAATGTTTGGGCGGAGGTCAGGCTCGGGACGGGGTTTTTGCAGGCAGGGCGATTTGCGAGGCCCCTGGGAACACCGTTCCTGGGGAGTGCTGCAGATGGAGGGCGATGGCCAGTTGTAGCTGGCTGGTGGCAGACAGGATGAGCTGAGAGTGAGGGGTGGTTGGTGTGGTGGGTGAATGAGTGGTGTGCTCTGAATGTAATAAAGCCTGTATGGTGTGGTGTGGTAGTTTGTTTGCAGGTTGTTTGCAGGTTGTGTGGAGTAGAGATTTTTTTTCTTTGCAGGCACTTAGACAAGGAAATTAAAAAAAAAAAAAAAAAAACCCCAGCCGGGGGATATTTTTTTTTTTCCCTCCCCCGGCTGGGGTTTTTTTTCCCCGGTCCCGGCCGCTCTGCGAGGCGACGTTCATCGCCAATGTTTGGGCGGAGGTCAGGCTCGGGACGGGGTTTTTGCAGGCAGGGCGATTTGCGAGGCCCCTGGGAACACCGTTCCTGGGGAGCAGTGACCTAGAATGTGGCCTATGCATGTCATTGCAGGGAGGTAGGTTCTGTTATGGGGGGATGATTGTGCTAAATGTTTGGAATGGTTAGGGGAGGATGCTAGAGGCTCTTGCAGTTGAGGGGAGAGGGGAATTGGAGTTGGTGGTTGTGGTAGCGTTAGGGTTGTAGTAGTGTTGAAGAGCAACAGGTTGTGAAGGTTAGGGTTGTAGCAGTGGTGATGAGGACCAGCTGGTGATCTGGGTGGGCTTTAATGTTGTTATGTAGTGGTAAGAGTATAAAGTATTTTGAGGGGCTCCATAATTTCTCATGCAGTGATGTAATTTGAAGCTTTGCTTTTCTGTGCAGGCATGGAAGTAGAGAGCTAGCAGAGAGTAGCAGAGGAGCTCAGGGGCTTTCTGCTCAGGAATGCAAAGGGGGGAGATGATAGTGCCTTAGAGGGAAAAGGGAGGATGTAAAGGGCTTAGCTGAGTAGCTAGCAGCAGTGAGAAATGTAGGAAGGAGGACTAGGTAGAGAGCTCAGGGCACTAAATAGTTGTCCTGACAGTCAAGGTAATGGAGAGTCAGTAGAGGTGAAGAGTGAGTGAGTGTGTGTATGTGTGTGTATTGAACAGGAATGAGCAAATAACTGTTAGAGTAGCAAGTGTGTGAACAGCTAGAGTGCCAGTGGTTGTTGTCATTGTAGTATAATTAAACTGTAGAAATGGAAAGTGAAAAAGCACATTGGAAAATGTACCTGCAGTCAGCAAAGGCTCAAATGGAACAGAAAGAGTGAGGGGGAAAACATGGTAGGCAAAAATGTATCCCTATAAAAGCAATGGCCATTCCTGATGTTGCAAAGGAATGTAAAATGTGAAGCGGCTGTTGTAAATACTCACAGGTAAAGAGAGCTATTTTGAGGGGGAATAGGCATTGACAGGTCATAATTGGGGTGTCTCAGGGATAATTTTTGTAGTGATGATCTGTTAAATTGGACTCAAGCATCAGAGGGCAAGTTGTCAACACCCAGTGGTCATTGTAGCTATTGTAAGGTCAAAGAAAGCATGTGCAGTACTGGCTCTGGAGCAGATCTAAACTCTTCATAGTTGTAGGGAGGCTTTATGTGTTAACAACTCTATTGAGTAGGTGTGCAGAAGTGTGGAGTACTACTCTGACATAATCTGAGCCCAATCAAAATGGAGAGAAGAGCAAAACCATAACAGGCATGAATTGTGTCATAGTGGTATTAGAAAAGCAGCCAACTATGCTTTAAAGGTGGAATACTCTTAGGGCTGTGTTTCCTTATCCTAATTGCAGCCAGATGCCAGTAACATAACTCACGCCTTCTTTCCTTGGTCACTACTGTGTCTATGAAATAAACATGGTAACAGCAAGCAAAGCTTGTGGTCTTTTATTTCTTGTTTTTCCTCTGTATTTGTGTCTTTGTTCTTGACATTTTTGTATGTGCATCTTCTTGGTGTGAGAGTTTTTTGTGTGTTGGTGCATTGCTGTGGTTGTCTAGCTTTGAAATAAATAAATAAAAACCTTTTGTTTTGATACCAGTGTCTGTCTTCATTTGTCTTTCTGTACAGAAAGATTTCAAATAGCAGCAGCAGTAGAAAAGCACATACTCCCTGGGAGTAACAACTTCAACAACCTTATAATTTGATTTTGAAAAAAAAAATAAAAAAAAAATTACTCCCAGGGAGTGTGCCATTTTCTGCTGCTGCACCAGTGTATACATTAGTATTTTTATTTTTTTTTTTTTCTTTGCTCCCCCCATACTGCACCCCCACCCCCCTGCTGCTGAAGCCCCGCCCATCACCACCCCCCCACACACCTGCACCCATTCCCCACCCCAGAGCTGACCATCAATCAACCAGACCCCACAACCCCCATGACCCCACCCATTATGCAAATGAGATGCAAAAACATCCCCCTGCACCCAGACCCCACCACACCCCCCTACCCCCCTACAGCCACTCCCCCCCTAGCCCTACCAGCCCCACTAGGGCTACCCATGACAGCCCATTCCAGGTCAGGGGTCACCAGAGGTCATGACCCTGAACCCCCACCCAGCAGGCTCAAGGTCACCAGGGTCACAGCCACCAAAGGTCAAGAGGTCAACAGTCAAGGTCACTAGGGTCAGAGGTCACCTCCAAGGTCAAGGCTTAGGGGGGTGTGGGGTCAAGGTCACTAGGGGTCAGGGGTTACACCCAGGGGGCAGGGGTCACAACTCAGGGGTCCAGAGCTAGGGGTCAGGGGTCCCTACGGTTAGGGGTCCAGGGTCCTAGGGTTAGGGGTCCCTAGGGTTAGGGGTCCCGGGGTCCCTAGGGTTAGGGGTCCCTAGGGTTAGGGGTCCAAGGGTCCCTAGGGTTAGGGGTCCCTGGGTCAGGGGTCCCTGGGTCAGGGGTCCCTAGGGTTAGGGGTCCCTGGGTCAGGGGTCCCTAGGGTTAGGGTTAGGGTTAGGGTTAGGGTTAGGGTTAGGGTTAGGGTTAGGGTTAGGGTTAGGGTTAGGGTTAGGGTTAGGGTTAGGGTTAGGGTTAGGGTTAGGGTTAGGGTTAGGGTTAGGGTTAGGGTTAGGGTTAGGGTTAGGGTTAGGGTTAGGGTTAGGGTTAGGGTTAGGGTTAGGGTTAGGGTTAGGGTTAGGGTTAGGGTTAGGGTTAGGGTTAGGGTTAGGGTTAGGGTTAGGGTTAGGGTTAGGGTTAGGGTTAGGGTTAGGGTTAGGGTTAGGGTTAGGGTTAGGGTTAGGGTTAGGGTTAGGGTTAGGGTTAGGGTTAGGGTTAGGGTTAGGGTTAGGGTTAGGGTTAGGGTTAGGGTTAGGGTTAGGGTTAGGGTTAGGGTTAGGGTTAGGGTTAGGGTTAGGGTTAGGGTTAGGGTTAGGGTTAGGGTTAGGGTTAGGGTTAGGGTTAGGGTTAGGGTTAGGGTTAGGGTTAGGGTTAGGGTTAGGGTTAGGGTTAGGGTTAGGGTTAGGGTTAGGGTTAGGGTTAGGGTTAGGGTTAGGGTTAGGGTTAGGGTTAGGGTTAGGGTTAGGGTTAGGGTTAGGGTTAGGGTTAGGGTTAGGGTTAGGGTTAGGGTTAGGGTTAGGGTTAGGGTTAGGGTTAGGGTTAGGGTTAGGGTTAGGGTTAGGGTTAGGGTTAGGGTTAGGGTTAGGGTTAGGGTTAGGGTTAGGGTTAGGGTTAGGGTTAGGGTTAGGGTTAGGGTTAGGGTTAGGGTTAGGGTTAGGGTTAGGGTTAGGGTTAGGGTTAGGGTTAGGGTTAGGGTTAGGGTTAGGGTTAGGGTTAGGGTTAGGGTTAGGGTTAGGGTTAGGGTTAGGGTTAGGGTTAGGGTTAGGGTTAGGGTTAGGGTTAGGGTTAGGGTTAGGGTTAGGGTTAGGGTTAGGGTTAGGGTTAGGGTTAGGGTTAGGGTTAGGGTTAGGGTTAGGGTTAGGGTTAGGGTTAGGGTTAGGGTTAGGGTTAGGGTTAGGGTTAGGGTTAGGGTTAGGGTTAGGGTTAGGGTTAGGGTTAGGGTTAGGGTTAGGGTTAGGGTTAGGGTTAGGGTTAGGGTTAGGGTTAGGGTTAGGGTTAGGGTTAGGGTTAGGGTTAGGGTTAGGGTTAGGGTTAGGGTTAGGGTTAGGGTTAGGGTTAGGGTTAGGGTTAGGGTTAGGGTTAGGGTTAGGGTTAGGGTTAGGGTTAGGGTTAGGGTTAGGGTTAGGGTTAGGGTTAGGGTTAGGGTTAGGGTTAGGGTTAGGGTTAGGGTTAGGGTTAGGGTTAGGGTTAGGGTTAGGGTTAGGGTTAGGGTTAGGGTTAGGGTTAGGGTTAGGGTTAGGGTTAGGGTTAGGGTTAGGGTTAGGGTTAGGGTTAGGGTTAGGGTTAGGGTTAGGGTTAGGGTTAGGGTTAGGGTTAGGGTTAGGGTTAGGGTTAGGGTTAGGGTTAGGGTTAGGGTTAGGGTTAGGGTTAGGGTTAGGGTTAGGGTTAGGGTTAGGGTTAGGGTTAGGGTTAGGGTTAGGGTTAGGGTTAGGGTTAGGGTTAGGGTTAGGGTTAGGGTTAGGGTTAGGGTTAGGGTTAGGGTTAGGGTTAGGGTTAGGGTTAGGGTTAGGGTTAGGGTTAGGGTTAGGGTTAGGGTTAGGGTTAGGGTTAGGGTTAGGGTTAGGGTTAGGGTTAGGGTTAGGGTTAGGGTTAGGGTTAGGGTTAGGGTTAGGGTTAGGGTTAGGGTTAGGGTTAGGGTTAGGGTTAGGGTTAGGGTTAGGGTTAGGGTTAGGGTTAGGGTTAGGGTTAGGGTTAGGGTTAGGGTTAGGGTTAGGGTTAGGGTTAGGGTTAGGGTTAGGGTTAGGGTTAGGGTTAGGGTTAGGGTTAGGGTTAGGGTTAGGGTTAGGGTTAGGGTTAGGGTTAGGGTTAGGGTTAGGGTTAGGGTTAGGGTTAGGGTTAGGGTTAGGGTTAGGGTTAGGGTTAGGGTTAGGGTTAGGGTTAGGGTTAGGGTTAGGGTTAGGGTTAGGGTTAGGGTTAGGGTTAGGGTTAGGGTTAGGGTTAGGGTTAGGGTTAGGGTTAGGGTTAGGGTTAGGGTTAGGGTTAGGGTTAGGGTTAGGGTTAGGGTTAGGGTTAGGGTTAGGGTTAGGGTTAGGGTTAGGGTTAGGGTTAGGGTTAGGGTTAGGGTTAGGGTTAGGGTTAGGGTTAGGGTTAGGGTTAGGGTTAGGGTTAGGGTTAGGGTTAGGGTTAGGGTTAGGGTTAGGGTTAGGGTTAGGGTTAGGGTTAGGGTTAGGGTTAGGGTTAGGGTTAGGGTTAGGGTTAGGGTTAGGGTTAGGGTTAGGGTTAGGGTTAGGGTTAGGGTTAGGGTTAGGGTTAGGGTTAGGGTTAGGGTTAGGGTTAGGGTTAGGGTTAGGGTTAGGGTTAGGGTTAGGGTTAGGGTTAGGGTTAGGGTTAGGGTTAGGGTTAGGGTTAGGGTTAGGGTTAGGGTTAGGGTTAGGGTTAGGGTTAGGGTTAGGGTTAGGGTTAGGGTTAGGGTTAGGGTTAGGGTTAGGGTTAGGGTTAGGGTTAGGGTTAGGGTTAGGGTTAGGGTTAGGGTTAGGGTTAGGGTTAGGGTTAGGGTTAGGGTTAGGGTTAGGGTTAGGGTTAGGGTTAGGGTTAGGGTTAGGGTTAGGGTTAGGGTTAGGGTTAGGGTTAGGGTTAGGGTTAGGGTTAGGGTTAGGGTTAGGGTTAGGGTTAGGGTTAGGGTTAGGGTTAGGGTTAGGGTTAGGGTTAGGGTTAGGGTTAGGGTTAGGGTTAGGGTTAGGGTTAGGGTTAGGGTTAGGGTTAGGGTTAGGGTTAGGGTTAGGGTTAGGGTTAGGGTTAGGGTTAGGGTTAGGGTTAGGGTTAGGGTTAGGGTTAGGGTTAGGGTTAGGGTTAGGGTTAGGGTTAGGGTTAGGGTTAGGGTTAGGGTTAGGGTTAGGGTTAGGGTTAGGGTTAGGGTTAGGGTTAGGGTTAGGGTTAGGGTTAGGGTTAGGGTTAGGGTTAGGGTTAGGGTTAGGGTTAGGGTTAGGGTTAGGGTTAGGGTTAGGGTTAGGGTTAGGGTTAGGGTTAGGGTTAGGGTTAGGGTTAGGGTTAGGGTTAGGGTTAGGGTTAGGGTTAGGGTTAGGGTTAGGGTTAGGGTTAGGGTTAGGGTTAGGGTTAGGGTTAGGGTTAGGGTTAGGGTTAGGGTTAGGGTTAGGGTTAGGGTTAGGGTTAGGGTTAGGGTTAGGGTTAGGGTTAGGGTTAGGGTTAGGGTTAGGGTTAGGGTTAGGGTTAGGGTTAGGGTTAGGGTTAGGGTTAGGGTTAGGGTTAGGGTTAGGGTTAGGGTTAGGGTTAGGGTTAGGGTTAGGGTTAGGGTTAGGGTTAGGGTTAGGGTTAGGGTTAGGGTTAGGGTTAGGGTTAGGGTTAGGGTTAGGGTTAGGGTTAGGGTTAGGGTTAGGGTTAGGGTTAGGGTTAGGGTTAGGGTTAGGGTTAGGGTTAGGGTTAGGGTTAGGGTTAGGGTTAGGGTTAGGGTTAGGGTTAGGGTTAGGGTTAGGGTTAGGGTTAGGGTTAGGGTTAGGGTTAGGGTTAGGGTTAGGGTTAGGGTTAGGGTTAGGGTTAGGGTTAGGGTTAGGGTTAGGGTTAGGGTTAGGGTTAGGGTTAGGGTTAGGGTTAGGGTTAGGGTTAGGGTTAGGGTTAGGGTTAGGGTTAGGGTTAGGGTTAGGGTTAGGGTTAGGGTTAGGGTTAGGGTTAGGGTTAGGGTTAGGGTTAGGGTTAGGGTTAGGGTTAGGGTTAGGGTTAGGGTTAGGGTTAGGGTTAGGGTTAGGGTTAGGGTTAGGGTTAGGGTTAGGGTTAGGGTTAGGGTTAGGGTTAGGGTTAGGGTTAGGGTTAGGGTTAGGGTTAGGGTTAGGGTTAGGGTTAGGGTTAGGGTTAGGGTTAGGGTTAGGGTTAGGGTTAGGGTTAGGGTTAGGGTTAGGGTTAGGGTTAGGGTTAGGGTTAGGGTTAGGGTTAGGGTTAGGGTTAGGGTTAGGGTTAGGGTTAGGGTTAGGGTTAGGGTTAGGGTTAGGGTTAGGGTTAGGGTTAGGGTTAGGGTTAGGGTTAGGGTTAGGGTTAGGGTTAGGGTTAGGGTTAGGGTTAGGGTTAGGGTTAGGGTTAGGGTTAGGGTTAGGGTTAGGGTTAGGGTTAGGGTTAGGGTTAGGGTTAGGGTTAGGGTTAGGGTTAGGGTTAGGGTTAGGGTTAGGGTTAGGGTTAGGGTTAGGGTTAGGGTTAGGGTTAGGGTTAGGGTTAGGGTTAGGGTTAGGGTTAGGGTTAGGGTTAGGGTTAGGGTTAGGGTTAGGGTTAGGGTTAGGGTTAGGGTTAGGGTTAGGGTTAGGGTTAGGGTTAGGGTTAGGGTTAGGGTTAGGGTTAGGGTTAGGGTTAGGGTTAGGGTTAGGGTTAGGGTTAGGGTTAGGGTTAGGGTTAGGGTTAGGGTTAGGGTTAGGGTTAGGGTTAGGGTTAGGGTTAGGGTTAGGGTTAGGGTTAGGGTTAGGGTTAGGGTTAGGGTTAGGGTTAGGGTTAGGGTTAGGGTTAGGGTTAGGGTTAGGGTTAGGGTTAGGGTTAGGGTTAGGGTTAGGGTTAGGGTTAGGGTTAGGGTTAGGGTTAGGGTTAGGGTTAGGGTTAGGGTTAGGGTTAGGGTTAGGGTTAGGGTTAGGGTTAGGGTTAGGGTTAGGGTTAGGGTTAGGGTTAGGGTTAGGGTTAGGGTTAGGGTTAGGGTTAGGGTTAGGGTTAGGGTTAGGGTTAGGGTTAGGGTTAGGGTTAGGGTTAGGGTTAGGGTTAGGGTTAGGGTTAGGGTTAGGGTTAGGGTTAGGGTTAGGGTTAGGGTTAGGGTTAGGGTTAGGGTTAGGGTTAGGGTTAGGGTTAGGGTTAGGGTTAGGGTTAGGGTTAGGGTTAGGGTTAGGGTTAGGGTTAGGGTTAGGGTTAGGGTTAGGGTTAGGGTTAGGGTTAGGGTTAGGGTTAGGGTTAGGGTTAGGGTTAGGGTTAGGGTTAGGGTTAGGGTTAGGGTTAGGGTTAGGGTTAGGGTTAGGGTTAGGGTTAGGGTTAGGGTTAGGGTTAGGGTTAGGGTTAGGGTTAGGGTTAGGGTTAGGGTTAGGGTTAGGGTTAGGGTTAGGGTTAGGGTTAGGGTTAGGGTTAGGGTTAGGGTTAGGGTTAGGGTTAGGGTTAGGGTTAGGGTTAGGGTTAGGGTTAGGGTTAGGGTTAGGGTTAGGGTTAGGGTTAGGGTTAGGGTTAGGGTTAGGGTTAGGGTTAGGGTTAGGGTTAGGGTTAGGGTTAGGGTTAGGGTTAGGGTTAGGGTTAGGGTTAGGGTTAGGGTTAGGGTTAGGGTTAGGGTTAGGGTTAGGGTTAGGGTTAGGGTTAGGGTTAGGGTTAGGGTTAGGGTTAGGGTTAGGGTTAGGGTTAGGGTTAGGGTTAGGGTTAGGGTTAGGGTTAGGGTTAGGGTTAGGGTTAGGGTTAGGGTTAGGGTTAGGGTTAGGGTTAGGGTTAGGGTTAGGGTTAGGGTTAGGGTTAGGGTTAGGGTTAGGGTTAGGGTTAGGGTTAGGGTTAGGGTTAGGGTTAGGGTTAGGGTTAGGGTTAGGGTTAGGGTTAGGGTTAGGGTTAGGGTTAGGGTTAGGGTTAGGGTTAGGGTTAGGGTTAGGGTTAGGGTTAGGGTTAGGGTTAGGGTTAGGGTTAGGGTTAGGGTTAGGGTTAGGGTTAGGGTTAGGGTT